>NW_028227268.1:27540000-27940000 GCF_978045245.1 Mus caroli
CTTCAGTATTTACCGATGCTTGTTTGTTCTGACTAGAAACTGTACCAAAGGATTCACATGCTGTGACAATGGATGCTGCCCAGAAAGAGAGCTCTCAGATCCTGCAAATGAACACTTTAGGTAAGCCCTGGGTCTCCACTCTGGGCATCTTCACTGAGGGCTGGGTCCTTGGGAAACAGGGTGGGGGGTGGGTGATGGAGGAGGTATGGCACGGGAGCATGGTCTGGACATTTCTGACAACACCATCCCCCCCTTCCTAGGATTGTGGACCTCATCCTGTGGGCCCTTTTGCTCGTCATCTGTGGGATAATGAGGCACTTCTATTTCAAACGGACAAATCTACTGCCTGGTGTCAGAACATCTGATCATCAGACACCTCCAGAACCGCCCTCCATTGCTCCCCTGGAGAGCATTAGGGTCACCACCTTGGATCCCCCACCACCCTACAGTCAGGTGGGTCTTTCTGTCCCAATAGCTAATGTGTTTCATAGCTGGCTTTTCAATATGTTGAAATAATGGATTGTGGGGTGGGGAGGATAATGGATTGGTGAGGGCTCTGCCAACAATAATTGTCATTCTTGACCCAGACCCTAAATAAAGTCAGTATCCCTTTTCTCCTGCAGGTTGTTCTGCCGCCAACTCCCACAGAACCACCTCCTCCCTACAGCCTCAGGCCTGAGGGCCCTGCTGGCCAGATGAGAGGGCATGCCTACGCAACCCTTTGAGCTTCCTCACACACAAAGCTCCTGGATCAAGCCCAGGACCCTGGAAGACTGCCTATCCCATCATGTCTCTTCTCCTTTGATTTAATTTATTGTTTTTATGCAGTGAGACCCCTCCCCTTTTGTCATGAGAGCTAAGCTGGATTCATAATCTCCATCCCACACTAAAGACTGTTGACTTTTTTAAGAACTGGGGGTGGCTGTCGTGGATGTAGAGAGATCATTGCTAGTGGACTGTCAATCTTGACTGGACAGCTCACTCTGCCATCCTACAGCAGCACTTCTGTGCCTGGAAGAGATTGAAGATTGAACTGCACAGACTCTGAGCCATCTTCCAACCATACTTGGGCAGAGAGGACCTCACTGTTCCTCTATAGCAATGAAAAAAAAAAAAAAAACCCACAGGGACTAAGTTTCCACAGCTGGCTGCTAAGTGGGGATGAGACAAGGTCAGAGGCTGAGGAAACCATTCCAGCTTCTTCAAGTGGTGACTGACTGCACTGAGCACCTGCTGGGAGGATGGAGCATCTAAGATGTGAATGAATGCACAGACCTTCACCTTCCTGGGTCCTTGGTGACAATAAAGAAATGAACTGAAAAGCTCTCTGGATCCTGTTCTATGCCTGGGACCTGCTTTCTGGGGAGACCAGAACTTGGTTAAGAATGGGACTCTTAACCTTGCTCCTCATCCTGCTGAGCCTGGGTTCATGGCTCTACATCTAAACCCAGCCCAAACTTGACTCCTGAAGGGAAGAAGG
Source organism: Mus caroli (assembly GCF_978045245.1). Taxonomy (NCBI): domain Eukaryota; kingdom Metazoa; phylum Chordata; class Mammalia; order Rodentia; family Muridae; genus Mus; species Mus caroli. Next base: position 27,541,481 of record NW_028227268.1, read on the forward strand.
TTTTGTCTCGTGCCTTAGGGACTGAGGACAGCTTGGAACCTGGACTGTTCTAATGGGATCCATGGACCGAAGACAGTTCCTGGCGCCCTTGCCTTGGCATCTATCCCTGTCTTTACTCTGTGTGCTCCAGAGGGCTGGAGACCAATCTTACCCTTCAGACAACACTAAAACTCACTGCTTAGGTGTGCAGGCAGGCCAGGTGTGACTATCCTGGATTCCCTCTGTAGACCAGGGTGACTTCAAATTCAGGATTTTCAAGAATACTCATCCCTGGGCCACCACAGAAGAGGACAGGACAGGGATCCCAGCTAGATTCAGGCTCTGAGAACTGGGCTTTTCCCTATCTGAGGAGGTCACCTCTGTCTGCTTGCCACCTACCTGACATTGATGATGGTGGAGGGATTTAAACTCAGTGGTATGGCCTGAAGAGAGTGGCTTTCCTGAAGTTCAGTGGCTGACATATTTTATTATATTTAAAATGTGCATCTGCATTCTGTGAGGGTGTCAGATCCCCTAGAACTGATGTTCCAGATGATTATAAGCTGCCATGTGGGTGCTGGGAATCGAACCCAGGTCCTGAAGGGCAGCCAGTGTTCTTAACCACTGAGCCATATCTCAAGTCCCCTCGATTAGTATATACCCACACAGTATAGTCACTCCTCTGGGTGAGAGTGAAGAGATGTCACATTTTCAGAGGTGACCTTGTACTCTCCATTCCTCCAATATTTATAAAGCCACTACTGTAATACTTCTGTCCTTGGGATCCAGAATGAGACTAGGCACAGAGTCACCTTTAAGGAGAAGCCTGCAGAGAGGCCCACACACCAAAGCTCACAAAAATGCAGATGCTCATCTTTTGGTGCCCTGGAGTGGATGGGGTGTGAAATGATGGTCCACATCCATTGACCTAGGAGCTCATTCTGTCAGACATGCACATACACTGGTCATCCATCCTCTAAGAATGAAGGATCTGTCATGCTAACCTACATTGGGTCTATTTATAGGGAGAAAAGACAAGCTTTGTGAAATAAACTTAATCATTACATTTTTATAAATGTGTGTGAGTGTGTGTTTTTTTCTTTGCATTTCTATTAAGATTCAGAAGAGACAGTACTTTGGTGTAGTCTGAAGTTAGTCAGGAATCCGAGGCAGGAGGATTACAGATCTGAGTCTAGCCTGAGTTACAATGAGTTAAAGTCATGGTGGGGAGGGTGGCTGAGAACATAGCTCAGTAGTAGAGAATATGCCTAGCATGTGCAAGCCAGAGTTTAATCTCCAGTTCCTGCTCCAGCAATTCTAGGATGATATGAGAGCTTCCACGAGCAGTGACCAGGTGGTTAACTGAGAGGATTTAAAAAAATTAAACAAAACGTCTCAAGAAGGGCTTCTCTATGTGTCCCAGACTCCCTCTGTATACCAGGATTGAGGCAATGAGGCTGGAGAGATGGCTCAGCAGAACTGACTCCTAGAAGTCCTGAGTTCAATTCCCAGCAACCAAGTGGTGGTTCACAACCATCTGTAATAGAATCCAATGCTCTCTTCTGATGTCTGAAGACAGTGGCAATGTACCCCATACATAAAATAAATAAATAATTGTTAGGAGGAGGAGGAGGAGGAAAGGGAATAGGGGGAGGAGAAGGGAGAGGAGGAAGAGGAGGGAGAGGAGGAGGAGGAGGGGGAGGAGGAGGAGGAGAAACACAAGCACAAGCCCCCTGGATATTCCTGACAAGGTAAGAAAGGAATTTAGTCGGCTGGAGAGATGGTTCAGTGGTTAAGAGCATCTCCTGCTCTTGCTCAGGTCTTCACTTTGATTCTCTACACCAGTCCCAAGGCATGTGATGCCCATGGGCACAAGTGGGCAAAACATAGAATCCACATAAAATAAAAATAAGTAAACATTTTAGGGACCCAAAACAGCACATCTCAAAGTCCATTCCCACCTCCCTCATACCATCCACATAGTTCTTGGTTGTCAACTGAACTACATCTGGGATTGATTAAAATCCAACTGCCCGGGTACACCTGTGAGGGATTTTTTTTCTTAAATTAATTGATGTAGTTAGACCCAAGCTTAACAGAGATCTTCTGAGGCTGAAAGATACAACAAATCCATTCCTTATTGGCATTAGATTTTACTTCTTCAGGATTTTGGTGCATACTGAAGACCAGTGGAGACATCCAGCCTTGTGAACTGACTGACAACTGGATTCTTGGAGTCCCCATTGGTAGACAGCCATTGTTAGCTTAGCCAAACTGCAGCCTGGAAGCCATTCCAATAAATCCCTTTTCTATACATAGAGAGAGTCATTCTGTTCCCCTAGAGAACTCTGACTCCTATCAAGGCCTGGTGGGAACATTCCCCATTCAAGGAAATCTGGAAAAGTTCAATGCCCTCAGCTCACATTGAAAATCCCTGACTCGGGTAGCGGGAGCGCAGGGTTGCCTGACACCCGCCAGCTACCCAAGACCCCCGCCGCAGGATTTTGGGACTGCTGGTGAGTGGAACACAGCTTCTGCTCCAGTCCAATCACGCGGGACCTGAGACTGCTCTGGTTGGGGAGAGAGAAATCCGGCCTACATAGGGCCACAACCCTCTTCCGGTCAGAAAAGCACCTGTGCAGCTGGGGCGCAGGGTCAGCTGACACTCACCAGCTACCCACAACACCCACCACAGGATCTTAAGACTTCTGGAGAGTGGAACACAGCTTCTGCTCCAATCCAATTGCACGCGGGACCAGAGACTGCATTAGTTAGGGAAGCAGAAAAACGGCCTGAGTAGGACCACAGGCCTCTTCCGGCTGGACCAGCACCGGGGTACCATCAGCTACCTACGACCCCCGCCGCAGGATTTAGAGACTGCTGGTGAGTGGAACACAGCTTCTGCTCCAATCTTTAAATAGTGACAACGATAACAACTAACCCCAGAGATTACCAGATGGCGAAAGGTAAACGTAATAATCTTACTAACAGGAACCAAGACCACTCACCATCATCAGAACCCAGCACCCCCACTTCGCCCAGTCCAGGGCACCCCAACACACCGGAAAAGCTAGACACGGATTTAAAAGCATATCTCCTGATGATGATAGAGGACTTCAAGAAGGACTTTAATAACACACTTAAAGAAATGCAGGAGAACACTGATAAAAAGGCAGAAGACAATAAAGAGGAAGCACAAAAATCCCTTAAAGAATTGCAGGAGAACACTGCTAAAGAGTTACAAATCCTTAAAGAAAAACATGATAACATAATCAAACAGGTAGAAGTCCTTACAGAAAAACAGGAAAACACATCCAAACAGATGATGGAAATGAACAAAACCATACTAGACCTAAAAAGGGAAGTAGACACAATAAAGAAAACCCAAAATGAGGCAACACTGGAGATAGAAACCCTAGGAAAGAAATCTGGAACCATAGATACGAGCATCAGCAACAGAATACAAGAGATGGAAGAGAGAATCTCAGGTGCAGAAGATTCCATAGAGAACATCGGCACAACAATCAAGGAAAATGTAAAATGCAAAAAGATCCTAACTCAAAACATCCAAGAAATACAGGACATAATGAGAAGACCAAACCTACGGATAATAGGAGTGGATGAGAATGAAGATTTTCAACTCAAAGGACCAGCAAACATCTTCAACAAAATTATAGAAGAAAACTTCCCAAATCTAAAGAAAGAGATGCCCATGAACATACAAGAAGCCTACAGAACTCCAAATAGACTGGACCAGAAAAGAAATACCTCCCGACACATAATAATCAGAGCAACAAATGCTCTAAATAAAGATAGAATACTAAAAGCAGTAAGAGAAAAAGGCCAAGTAACATATAAAGGCAAGCCTATCAGAATTACACCAGACTTTTCACCAGAGACTATGAAAGCCAGAAGATCCTGGACGGATGTTATACAGACACTAAAAGAACACAAATTCCAGCCCAGGCTACTATACCCAGCCAAACTCTCAATTAACATAGATGGAGAAACCAAAGTATTCCACGACAAAACCAAATTCACACATTATCTCTCCACGAATCCAGCCCTTCAAAGGATAATAACAGAAAAAAACCAATACAAGGACAGGAACCACGCCCTAGAAACAACAAGAAGGTAATCCCTCAACAAACCTAAAAGAAGACAGCCACAAGAACAAAATGCCAACTTTAACATCAAAAATAACAGGAAACAACAATTACTTTTCCTTAATATCTCTTAATATCAATGGACTCAACTCCCCGATAAAAAGACATAGACTAACAAACTGGCTACACAAACAAGACCCAACATTTTGCTGCTTACAGGAAACTCATCTCAGAGAAAAGGATAGACACTACCTCAGAATGAAAGGCTGGAAAACAATTTTCCAAGCAAATGGTATGAAGAAACAAGCTGGAGTAGCCATTCTAATATCTGATAAGATTGACTTCCAACCCAAAGTCATTAAAAAAGACAGGGAGGGACACTTCATACTCATCAAAGGTAAAATCCTCCAAGAGGAACTATCAATCCTGAATATCTATGCCCCAAATACAAAGGCAGCCACATTCATTAAAGAAACTTTAGTAAAGCTCAAAGCACACATTGCACCTCATACAATAATAGTGGGAGACTTCAACACACCACTTTCACCAATGGACAGATCATGGAAACAGAAACTAAACAGGGACACAGTGAAACTAACAGAAATTATGAATCAAATGGATCTGGCAGATATCTACAGAACATTCTATCCTAAAACAAAAGGATATACCTTCTTCTCAGCACCTCATGGTACCTTCTCCAAAATTGACCACATAATTGGTCACAAAACAGGCCTCGACAGATACAAAAATATTGAAATTGTCCCATGCATCCTTTCAGATCACCATGGACTAAGGCTGATCTTCAATAACAAAATAAATAATAGAAAGCCAACCTTCACGTGGAAACTGAACAACACTCTTCTCAATGATACCTTGGTCAAGGAAGGAATAAAGAAAGAAATTAAGGACTTTTTAGAGTTCAATGAAAATGAAGCCACAACATACCCAAACTTATGGGACGCAATGAAAGCATTTTTAAGAGGAAAACTCATAGCTCTGAGTGCCTCCAAAAGGAAACTAGAGAGAGCACACATTAGCAGCTTGACAACACACCTAAAAGCACTAGAACAAAAGGAAGCAAATTCACCCAAGAGGAGTAGACGGCAGGAAATAATCAAACTCAGGGGTGAAATCAACCAAGTGGAAACAAGAAAAACTATTCAAAGAATCAACCAATCAAGGAGCTGGTTCTTTGAGAAAATCAACAAGATAGATAAACCCTTAGCCAGACTCACTAGAGGGCACAGGGAAAGCATCCTAATTAACAAAATCAGAAATGAAAAAGGAGACATAACAACAGATCCTGAAGACATCCAAAACACCATCAGATCCTTCTACCAAAGGCTATACTCAACAAAACTGGAGAACCTGGATGAAATGGACAAGTTCCTAGACAGATACCAGGTACCAAAGCTGAATCAAGATCAGGTTAATGATCTAAACAGCCCTATATCCCCCAAAGAAATAGAAGCAGTCATTAATAGTCTCCCAACTAAAAAAAGCCCAGGACCAGATGGGTTTAGTGCAGAGTTCTATCAGACCTTCAAAGAAGATCTAATCCCAGTTCTTCACAAACTATTCCACAAAATAGAAACAGAAGGTACTCTACCCAACTCATTCTATGAAGCCACAATTACTCTGATACCTAAACCACAAAAAGACCCAACAAAGATAGAAAACTTCAGACCAATATCCCTTATGAATATTGATGCAAAAATCCTCAATAAAGTTCTTGCTAACCGAATCCAAGAACACATCAAAACAATCATCCATCCTGACCAAGTAGGTTTCATCCCAGGGATGCAGGGATGGTTCAATATACGGAAATCCATCAATGTAATCCAGTATATAAACAAACTCAAAGACAAAAACCACATGGTCATCTCCTTAGATGCGGAAAAAGCATTTGACAAGATCCAACACCCATTCATGATAAAAGTCTTGGAAAGATCAGGAATTCAAGGCCCATACCTAAACATGATAAAAGCAATCTACAGCAAACCAGTAGCCAACATCAAAGTAAATGGTCAGAAGCTTGAAGCAATCCCTCTAAAATCAGGGACTAGACAAGGCTGTCCACTTTCTCCATACCTATTCAACATTGTACTTGAAGTCCTAGCCAGAGCAATTCGACAACAAAAGGAGATCAAAGGGATACAAATTGGAAAAGATGAAGTCAAAATATCACTTTTTGCAGATGATATGATAGTATATATAAGTGACCCTAAAAATTCCACCAGAGAACTCCTAAGCCTGATAAACAGCTTTGGTGAATTAGCTGGATATAAAATTAACTCAAACAAATCAATGGCCTTTCTCTACACAAAGAATAAACAGGCTGAGAAAGAAATTAGGGAAACAACACCCTTCTCAATAGTCACAAATAATATAAAATATCTTGGCGTGACTCTAACTAAGGAAGTGAAAGATCTGTATAATAAAAACTTCAAGTCTCTGAAGAAAGAAATTATAGAAGATCTCAGAAGATGGAAAGATCTCCCATGCTCATGGATTGGCAGGATCAACATTGTAAAAATGGCTATCTTGCCAAAAGCAATCTACAGATTCAATGCAATCCCCATCAAAATTCCAAATCAATTCTTCAACGAATTAGAAAGTGCAATCTGCAAATTCATCTGGAATAACAAAAAACCTAGGATAGCAAAAACCCTCCTCAAGGATAAAAGAACCTCTGGTGGAATCACCATGCCGGACCTAAAGCTCTACTACAGAGCAATTGTGATAAAAACTGCATGGTACTGGTATAGTGACAGACAAATAGACCAATGGAATAGAATTGAAGACCCAGAAATGAATCCACACACCTATGGTCACTTGATCTTCGACAAGGGAGCTAAAAACATCCAGTGGAAGAAAGACAGCATTTTCAACAAATGGTGCTGGCACAACTGGTTGTTAACATGTAGAAGAATGCGAATCGATCCATTCCTATCTCCTTGTACTAAGGTCAAGTCTAAGTGGATCAAGGAACTTCACATAAAACCAGAGACACTGAAACTTATAGAGGAGAAAGTGGGGAAAAGCCTTGAAGATATGGGCACAGGGGAAAAATTCCTGAATCGAACAGTAATGGCTTGTGCTGTAAGATCGAGAATTGACAAGTGGGACCTCATGAAACTACAAAGCTTCTGCAAGGCTAAAGACACCATCAATAAGACAAAAAAACCACCAACAGATTGGGAAAGGATCTTCACCTATCCTAAATCAGATAAGGGACTAATATCCAATATATATAAAGAACTCAAGAAGGTGGACTCCAGAAAGTCAAATAACCCCATTAAAAAATGGGGCTCAGAACTGAACAAAGAATTCTCACCTGAGGAATACCGAATGGCAGAGAAGCACCTGAAAAAATGTTCAACATCCTTAATCATCAGGGAAATGCAACTCAAAACAACCCTGAGATTCCACCTCACACCAGTCAGAATGGCTAAGATCAAAAATTCAGGTGACAGCAGATGCTGGCGAGGATGTGGAGAAAGTGGAACACTCCTCCATTGTTGGTGGGATTGCAAGCTTGTACAACCACTCTGGAAATCAGTCTGGCGGTTCCTCAGAAAATTGGACATAGTACTACCGGAGGATCCAGCAATACCTCTCCTGGGCATATATCCAGAAGATGTCGCAACCGGTAAAAAGGACACATGCTCCACTATGTTCATAGCAGCCCTATTTATAATAGCCAGAAGCTGGAAAGAACCCAGATGTCCCTCAACAGAGGAATGGATACAGAAATTATGGTACATTTACACAATGGAGTACTACTCAGCTATTAAAAAGAATGAATTTATGAAATTCCTAGCCAAATGGATGGACCTGGAAAAAAAAAAAAAAAAAAAGAAAAAAAAAAAAAGAAAATCCCTGACTCACCTGAGCTGAAGAGCTGAGGAGTCGACCACAGAAGAAAACCACTTTATCCTTCTGTAATACAGTGCTTTCCTGTCTTAGTGGACCATCAAATCCTGTCTTCCTTCCCTTCATCTCTAGGAAATGCTGACTTCTCCTCATTCCACAGCAACATGGGTGGAATGTGGCCTTGCCTCATTATCTAGACAACTGGGAGAACTGGGCTTCAGTCTCCTCCAAGAGACAGAGATGGAGACATTAATAAGAGGTGCAGGAGTGGGTGCTACTGGGCAGGGTGAGTACCAGAGAGAGCTTTGAGGAAGGTTGACAGCTTTTAGTGTGTGTGTGTCTAGCCCTAGGTGTCCTGGAATTGGATCTGCATACTGATCCATTCTGTCAGCATGAATTTTAATTGCTGCAGTGGTTACATGAGGGTCTAGATGCGAGCCTGGCCTGGTGGTACATGCATTTAATTCCAGCACTTAGGAAAAGAAGGCAGGTGGATCTCTCTGTGAGTTCAAGTCCATCTTGGTTGACATGGTATACATAGTTTTCCAGGCCAGCCAGGGTTACATAGTCATACTTTTCCTCAAATAAAGGAACAAACAAACACAACTTACACAAATATAAAAAGAGTAAGGATGTGTCAAGGGGGAGATCTATATGACATAAAATAAAGTAGAATTATAGATAACTTGTACCCATGTAGTTTCCTGATGTTGGTATTTTACACAACTTGTAACCATCAGCCACCACAAAATAGTGTAACCTGTGGGAGAAGCTGGGCAAGTGGAGCGACTATGTGTATATATGTGTGTGTTTTGTATGTATATGTATGTATGTTTTATATATGTATGTAGGTATATATCTAGGTATGTAGGTATGTATGTATGTTTTATGTATGTATGTGTTGTCTGCATGTTGTCTGTGTGTTGTATATGTGTGTGTGTGTTTTATGTGTAAGTGTTGGGTATATATTTTTTTTGTTACTTTTTGTCAACATGATATGGCCTGGAATCACAGGCAGAGCCTCAATGACCATTGGTTACATCATGCTAGCCTGTGGTTGGAACTATGCAAGTTCTCTTGTATTAACTGGAGGGTGAAGACCCAAGAAAGCAAATGGCACCTACTTGTAGCAGCCCACAAATAAGAGCTGAAAGAAGCAAGCTTTGCCTTCTACTTTCTTGCCCTTCACTCTCTCTGGTCAGTTCATCAACCCTGTTGCTGCCTCTACTCCTTCCTTCAGTGATACTAGAACCAGCTTCATCTGGCTTCAAAGGTTGACTGAAGACCAGCAGCTGTCCAGGATTCCTCCAGAAACCAGATGGGGACACTCAGGGACCCAGCCCACTGTGAAACTTCTATTCTGTACCTGAAATCCTTTCTCTGTGCTGTTGGCTGTGAATGGGAGCAGCTGGTTCAAAGCCCCTGCTACTGTAGCCTCCCTACGGGATGAACTCTTAAGCTTGAGCTGTGTACTGGCTAGTTTTTTGTCAACTTGATACAGCTAGAGTTATCACAGAGAAAGCAGCTTCAGTTGAGGAAATGCCTCCATGAGATCCAACTGTAAGGCATTTTCTCAATTAGTGATCAAGGGGGAAAGGCCCCTTGTGGGTGGGACCATCTCTGGGCTGGTAGTCTTGGTTCTATAAGAGAGCAAGCTGAGCAAGCCAGGGGAAGCAAACCAGTAAAGAACATCCCTCCATGGCCTCTGCATCAGCTCCTGCTTTGAGTTCCAGTCCTGACTTCCTTGGTGATGGAATTGTAAGCTGAATAAACCCTTTCCTCTCCAACTTGCTTCTTGGTCATGATGTTTGTGCAGGAATAGAAACCCTGACTAAGGCAAGCTGTAAGCAGGATGAACTCCTTCGTCCTCCAAGGGGCTTCTGTCAGGATAATGATCACAGCAGTGAAGCTGGGACAGTGCACATGTGTGCTATGCATGTGTGTGTCCACTCAAGCTTCCATGTGGAGGTCAGAGGGCTGTGGAGATGCCCTAGTCTCTTCTACATACATACATTTATTTATTTACTTACTTATTTTGGAGAAAGGGCTTCTTACTGAAACCAGGGTTCACCTTTTCAGATGAGCTGGCCATCAAGGAAGTTTCTGGGATCCATCCATCATCACTGAGTTAATAAATTTATGGGACGACAATCAGTTCATTACACGGGTGCTGGGAGTCAAACTCAGTCCCCACAGTTGTGTGGGAAGCACTGTCCCCTACATGATCTCTGCCAGGCCCTGCTGACTCAAGGTCCAGGTGCTTGATGTGAATTCTCAGCCCTGCCCTGTCAGACTGAATGGTTGTATTACAGGCATTGAAAGTGTGTCCTGTCACCTGCTGGCCTGTTGTCCCATCTTTTGACTTCCTGTGGCTATACTGACTTTAGACATTAATAGTTTTAAAATGCTCTGTTACCATTATAATAATTATTATTTTCTGTTTATGGGTGTCTTAGTCAGGGTTTCTATTCCCGCACAAACATCTTGACCAAGAAACAAGTTGGGGAGGAAAGGGTTTATTCAGCTTACACTTCCATACTGCTGTTCATCACCAAGGAAGTCAGGACTGGAACTCAAGCAGGTCAGGAAGCAGGAGCTGATGCAGAGGCCATGGAGGGATGTTCTTTACTGGCTTGCTCAGCCTGCTCTCTTATAGAACCAAGACTACCAGCCCAGAGATGGTCCCACCCACAAGGGGCCTTTCCCCCTTGATCACTAATTGAGAAAATGCCTTACAGTTGGGTCTCATGGAGGAATTTCCTCAACTGAAGCTGCTTTCTCTGTGATAACTCTAGCTGTATCAAGTTGACACAAAACCAGCCAGTACAATGGGTGTTTTGACTGCTCATATGTCTGTGAACCAAGTGCCTGGTGCCCTTGGATTCCAAAAATGATCAAGATCCCCTGGAACTGCAGTTATAGATGGTCAGGAACTGTTAAGTCAGTGCTGGGAATTGAACCCTGATCCTCTGCAAGAGCATCCAGTGCTCTTCAATGCTGAGCCATCTCTCCAGCCCCTAAAAGTTTGTTTTTAATTACTCAGTTTTCTGCCAGTGGGCTCAAGAAGTTTTCATGCTGGCAAAGGCTATTTGAGTGAATGCTGATCTTGTTCCTCCTGGCCAAGAAAGAGCTTTATTTAAACTGTAGGAATTTTGCTGTCAGAGCAAGAATTGGTGGATAGTTCACTTCAGAGAGAAATAAAAGAAAATGTTGTTATCCTCACCCTCTTCCTGGGCCTGTGGCTCCTGCTCACACCAGACATAACTGGAGGGGGAAGACCTCAGAAGATGGTGGCACTGCACCAGTATGGAGTTGAAACACACATACACACCAGAGAGAGAGAGAGAGAGAGAGAGAGAGAGATCTCAGGGCTGTGTGCCAGTGTCACCTCCTGCCATGTCAGTACCAGTACCAGTCATCCTCCCAGACAGGTCACTGTTCCTAATTTGACCTTACCTGGGGTGCAGAACACATTCTGGACAGCAGAGGGGGCTGCTGAGCCATTCGAGGACAACAGTGCTTTTCTCCTGAAGCCTCTATACAGGGACAGAGAGATAGCAGCTTTGGAAAGAGGCAAGTCCCTTCACTCCTGGGTACTTCATTCTGCCACAAACAAAATCAGCTCATGTTTATTTGCTATTGTTGTATGCAGGACACTGGGGAGCTGGGGTTGGGGAGAGAGACCTTGCCTATGCCTGCCTAGCTGACCCTGGGGAGGAAGATGTGAACTGTATTCAGTTTTGTATAAATCAATCAGTATACTAAGCAATTCATGTTGTTGTGCCAGGGAAATGTTAGGGATCCCCCCTCCCATAAAAAAACCCCACAGGGAACCAATCTGATGCAACTCACAGCAGAATCTTTATTCTATTTGATATAGCTCGGGACCCCAACACAGTGTCATCATGCAGGACAGCTTTGGTGGTGGGGGAGCCCTGAATATCTATCAGGGCAAGGCTTTATGGTAAACAGCAAGTGGGGAATATGTGTGCAGGTTTCTAATTGGAAAGCTCCTGTGGCCTTTAACATAACTGACTGGCGCTGGGAGTTGTATCATAAACTTAACTTGTTCCTTTCTGCATTGGTGGTCGTTAGGCAGGGGGTGAGATTGTAAATTTGGGGTGCAGGTTTGTTAGGTGAAATAACCTGAAGACACTGGTCTTGTTGATGGTGTAACCTGGAAACACTGGTCTTGTTGGGGATTAGCCTAGAGACTGGAGCTAGGCTCAAGTTTTGTTGGGGGGCAACTTGGAAAACAATGCCTGTTAGGTTACATGAGTTCAAACTTAGGTCAGGTTCTCTAAAATGGAGTCTGAACTTGAAAGCTTTGGCATCACAGTGTCACCCCTTCATAATCTGAGTGTGTCATTTCATTTCTCTCCAACTCCTCAGTTCTCCTTTTGCAAATGAATTTACAGAGAGTTAGAGACTGCATGGCTTATGGTCATATAGCCCACCAGCCAGAAGTGGCATATCTGCAAAAATGACTCAATACTGCCCCTATAGGCAGAACCTGACTAAAGCCAAGTATTCACCCTGCATGGAAGAGGCCACAGCCCAGTGCTACTAGGTGTCATAGATACAGAGTGGTATTAGTAGAATGTGGAGAAACAAGGGATGGTAGGGTAAAATGCTGAGCGATGAAACTGAACACAGCCCAGCTCTTCTCCCCAGTGTCTGCTAGGCAGGTATAAGCAAGGTCTCACTTCTCCCAAACCCAGCTGTGTGTTCCTCCAAGAGAGCTGTAGCCCCCACACACACACACACACCCCTGGCTGATTCAGCCCTCGTGTCCTCTGTGAGTTGGCTTTCCTGACCTCTGGAATCCAGCTGCCTTCTCTGAGAAGCCGTGGGTGACCAGCTGACCTCCAGGTCCTTACAGCCAGACCCTATGAGGGACCACAGACGATCAACTCCTCCTTCAGCAAGGAAGAGTGGATGTGCAGAAGGTACGGGGACTTTATCACTGTTAGAAAACCCAGGCTAGAATTTGATGTGGAATCCGGAGCAGACACAAAGACTTCAGAAGTTCTCTGGGTCTTCTTGCCTCTGCTTCCCAGCATGCAAGAGGATATACATCCATGCATGCACATGCCATCCTCTCATGGCTAGCTCACTGGGTGGGGTGGGGGTGCAGTCTTGGGTGGGGCTCTTGTCTCTCTGAACAACAACAGATCCTCTGCTGGTCAGTGGTGGCGCACACCTTTGATCCTAGCACTCAGGAGGCAGAGGCAGGTGGATCTCTGATATCAAGGTCAACCTGGCCTCAGAGCAAGTTCTAGGACAGCCAGGGCTACACAGAAAAAGAATAGCCGTCCCACTGAACTCCATACCTGACTTTGCCTACTGAATGCTGAGTCTCAGTCTTAATGAACACTGGAAAGGGCCTTGGGCTCTTGTCCTGTGCAAGCATCTTCAGCTTCCTGTCTCATCCCCACCCTATATGCAGATAGGGACACAGAGGGACAATTTGGTATCATGGAAAAAACCTGGGAGGCCAGAGGTAACCTCTGGGGACCCTGTGGACTCTGCCTGCTGAGTCCAGTTGTAGGTACCACATTTTCTTCTTTCAAAGTTGTAGGGCAAAGCAGGGAACAGCTGTTCTCCAATGTCTATCTCTGTGACATTTTAAATGTGAGCAGAAATTCATCAAGTAAATTCTGAGACACTACAAATTTCATATAACCTATTTTAGTATTTGTTATGTTGGTTTTATTTCGTGGCAAAGAGGTGGCCTCTAACCCTAGTGTTCAGGAGGCAGAGGCAGGGAAGATCTCTGAGTTTGAGGCCAGCCTGCTCTACTGAATGAGTTCCCGGATGCCAGGGCTACACAGAAAAACCTCTCTCCCAAGGGGAAAATAAGGTAATTTTGAAATTCACATAACAAATTGTCTTAGTTACTGTTTAACTTCTGTCAACAGACACCAGGACCAAGACAGCTCTTATAAGAACATTTAGCACCCAGGCAGGCATGGTGTAAGAGAAGCTGGGAGTTCTACATCTTCATCTGAAGGCTGCTAGCACAATACTGGCTTTCAGGCAGCTGCATGGGACTCTCAAAGCTCACAACCACAGTGACACACATAGTCCAACAAGGCCATGCCTTCCAATAGTGCCACTCTCAGAGCCAAGCATATACAAACCATCACATTCCACTCCCAGGCCCCCATAGGCTTGTTCAAACATATGAGTCTATGGGGGCCATAACTACCCATAACATAGTTAAAAAAAAAAGTACATTTAGTCCAACTTACATAGTCTCCATAGTTTATAGCCCTCTCAACAATGTTAAAAGTCCACAGTTCAGCGTCTCTTCTAAGGTTCATCCAATCATTTAACTGTAATCCCCAAAGTAAGACAGGAGACCAGCTGGGCAAACTCCAAACTCTGCACCTTCATGTCTGATTTCAAGGCAGTGTTCAGCTCTCCAACTCCTTTTTCATCTTTGTTGACTGCAACAAGCTTCTTTTCTGGTCTGTTTCCATTCCTCCTGTGAAGCTTTATCGCGGCAGATATCCTACAGCTACAGCTACGGCATCTGGAAAGTCTTGCAGTCTCCAAGACAGCTTCAATGTTACATCTTCTCCTTTCAAAGTCTGGGATGGACACATGATTTTCTGGGCTCCACCAAAAGGCTGGCACCATTGCTCCAGCTCTGCCCTCTGTACATTTCTCTAAGTTCACGTTGATCCACTCCTCTGCTGCTGCTGTTCTTGGTGATCATCCCATGGTACTAGCATCTCCATTACTGGGGGTTCTTTCATTGCAACTAGGCTTCACCAAGAGTCTCTCAGAGGCTCTCTTCACAGTGCCAAGCCTCAGATCCTTTGCATGACCCTTCTGTCCAGAGCCATCAACTAGAACTGAGGCTGTACCTTCACCAATGGTCTTTCATCATGGCCTCCAGAGTACCAAGCCTCAGCTACTCTTCATGACCCCTTCATTCCTTCAAAACCAGTACCACCTGGGTGACTCTTACACATTACCAAGCACAGCTACAGCTTGAGGTACAACCTTGACTATCTTTGGAAAACAACTTCTTTGTATTCTCCAGAAACACATTCCAGAAGATTTCACCTCAGTGATGTGGGTTTCTTCTTTTTTTTTTTTTTTTTTTGGTTTTTCGAGACAGGGTTTCTCTGTGTAGTTGTAGCTGTCCTGGAACTCACTCTGTAGCCCAGGCTGGCCTCGAACTCAGAAATCCGCCTGCCTCTGCCTCCCAAGTGCTGGGATTAAAGGCGTGCGCCACCACACCCGGCTGGGTTTCTTCTTAATCACAGCTAATATCATAGCTCCAGCTAACCAGCATCAATGGTCCCAGTAGTCCCTTCTATTTTTCACTCTAAAGCCAGAGCCACATGGATGAAGCTGCCCAGTTCTGCTGCTTGCTGGGGCTGGAACATGGCTCCCCCTTTTCTATTATCAGCTTTCTGTTTCCCAACTCCCTCTCTGCCTAAGCTTGGATTTCCTGGAACTTGCTCTGTAGATTGACTTTGAACTAAGAGATCTTCGTGCCTCTGTCCTCTGTAATGCTGTGATTAAAGGTGTGTACCGAATGCCTGCGTTTAAACTTTTCTTCACCTAGAACCTGCTTTGTCCCATGCTGGTCTTAAACTCAGAGATCTGTTTGGCTCTGTCTCCTGGGATTAAAAGTTTATCTCCCCACGCCTGGATCTAAATTTAGCTAGGTAGGATCTTGCCCCCAACTCCCTTAGTCTGTTATCTCCTAGAACATAGGATCCAGCTCCATTTCACTCCCCGGTGCCCCTTTAATATTTGGAACATATATTCTATATATTTCCTTTCTCAGCTTGCTATGCTCATTCAAAATGCTCTTCATGAGACTAAGCCAGAGATCAAGGTCTCTGCTGGGCTTTTTTTGAGACTTCCTTTGTCAATGCAATGAATCTGAGTCTCTTCACTTTAGTCTCAGGCAGACTCTTCAGACAAGGGCAAAGAGTAGTCCCATTCTTCACCAAAGTACCTCATATTTAAATTCTTCACTGAAACTTCTTAGGCTCAGCTAGAGAGATGGCTCAGAGGTTAAGAGCACTGACTGCTCTTCCAGATGTCCTGAGTTCAATTCCCAGCAACCACATGGTGGCTCACAACCACCTGTAATGGCATCTGATTCCCTCTTCTGGTTCATCTGAAGACACCTGCAGTGTACTCATATAAATAAAATAAATCTTTACCAAAAAAAGGAAACAAAGAAAAAAAGCAAACGTCTTGGACCAGGTCTGCACCGTTCAAATCATTCACAATAACAAGTCTTCCATATTCCTACTAGGATGGCCCATTCAGCCCCATTTAAAGCATCCCCACTGCTTTCCAAATCCAAAGTCCCAAAACCCACATTCTTTCAAACAAAAGCATGCTCAGTCCTATCATAGCATTACCCCACTCCTGGTACCAACTTCCGTCTTAGTTAGGGTTTTATCATAACATTACCGTACTCCTGGTACCAACTTCTGTCTTAGTTAGGGTTTTACTGCTGTGAACAGACACCAAGGCTAAGGCCACTCTTAGATGAACAACATTTAATTGGGGTTGGCTTACAGGTTCAAAGTTTCAGGCCAGTTTCATCAAGCCAGGAATATGGTGGAATCCAGGCAGGGATGGTGCGGAAGCTGAGAATTCTACATCTTCTTCTGAAGGCAGCTAACAAAATACTGGCTTCTAGGCAGCTAGGATGAGGGTCTCAAAGTTCACGACCACAGTAACACACTTACTCCAACATGGCCACCCCTTCCAATAGTGCCACTCTCCTGGCCAAGCACACACAAACCATCACACAAGTAAACATTAGTATTATCTAAATACAACTTTAATCCCACCCCTGAATCCACAGGCATCTTCTGGCAACACTACATCTGGGTTAGATGGATGCCAGAAACTCAAAAGAAATAACATCAGCCCCATTCTGCCCATCAGGCCCACAGGTACGAGCTACTTCCATTCAGTTCCCCAGCCCAGCCATCCCCATCCCTCTTCTCAACTACTGAGTGTGCCTGAGAGTCTCATCTTTCCTGAGACATAATTACAGAGGAGACCCAGACCAGCCTGGACAGGGTGACCAGCAGCGGGGTGTAAAGGGTTATAGATGTATATCTCAGGATGGCGACAGAGACAATGGGACTTGGGCAGAGGCAGGAGGGCCAGAATTCCCAGTTAGCAACAATTTCACTCAAGAGGCACAAGTGAGCCGGGCGTGATGGCACACGCCTTTAATCCCAGCACTCGGGAGGCAGAGGCAGGCGGATTTCTGAGTTCGAGGCCAGCCTGGCCTACAAAGTGAGTTCCAGGACAGCCAGGGCTATACAGAGAAACCCTGTCTCGAAAAACCAAAAAAAAAAAAAAAAAAAGAGTCACAAGTGTGAGTGTTGTTGGGAAGTTTCAGCACTGTCCCAAGCAGGGTCCACCACAGCAGGGGGCAGCGGGCTTCATTCAGTCTCCAATACTATCTACAGGAGGGTTAGCAAGAGGCATACTAACCTCCTACCCCATTTTCTCTCCTTAGACTTTGTCACCAGAGATTGCAAGTAGAGAGGGGATTCTCAAGGGCCACATCCCAATTGCACTTGGCTTGGCTCTGGTAGGTTCAGTTGCTAAGCGCTAGAAGGGGCCAAAGGGATAATGAGAAACAGAGGCAGAAAGGGGGAGAGAGACCAGAGGCCAATTCCTTGGAGGACAGTGAGCAAGCTAGGGTCCCTGAGCCACAGGAATGCAGGGACCAAAGCAGTCAAGGAAATGGGGGCAAAACAAAAACAAAAACTGACTTTTTCCACTGGTGGTGGATGATAGGGCAAAACAGGAGGAAAAACAGAAGGGCTCAAATGGGTGCCTTTGGAGAGGCAGTGAAACACTGAAATTGGAAAACAGAGACTGGCAGGAAAGGCGAGGCTTGGAAACTCACTCAGTATGACAGGGAAAAGGGGAACCAGAAACCAGAGGAAGTCTCCAAGAAGCTGCCTGATTCCCAGGAGCCAAGTTAGAGTGGACAGGTAACAGGAGCTATGAGATGCACCTCACATTAACACCTCCAAGGGCGACCTTCCTGTGTCCCCAGGCCAGACAGCGAATCATCCACTACCTCATTGTGCCCTTTCCCCCTAGCTTGGCCACCACATGTCTCTCTTCTACCCTTGACAGTCACCATGCATCCACCTGTCCAGGGGTCTTTCTTACAAGGGGCCCTAGAGCCTCTTAGGTCAAGCCCAGGGTCCCTGTGCACACCTCGGCGCTGTCCGATGCTGCCACCTGGCGGCCATATTCTGACCGCCTGAGTTCTACCCATGAATCCCACCTGGCCTGCTGACCCCCATTGAGAGCTGTTGGCTTTTTGGCTACAGTGGACAAAGTCCTGGGAGCGATTTTTCTTCATTCAGAAAGAAACTGTAACAGCATCCCAACACCACACAATCTTGCAAACCAGAGAGGGTACTATTATCCCAGAATTGTGGGGAATGCTGTGCTAAAGTTTTTCCTCCCCAGTTCAGGGTCTTTTCCCCACTTCTTGAACAAAGAACAAAGGAATGGCTCCATTCATGTGCCACACACCCCATTATCCTTCTTGTGCCTTGCCCTGCCTTTCCTACAATTTCTGCCTCCCTCCCTTTGCTGCCTCTCTTGTGTCTGGGCAAGTACAGCACCCTCCAATGGTGAGCTCATCTGTCAAAGTTTATTTACTTATTTTGTTTTTTTTTTTTTTTTTTTTTTTGAAACAGGGTTTCTCTGAGAAGCCTTGGCTGTCCTGGAACTCACTCTGTAGACCAGGATAATCTCAGAGATCCACCTGTCTCTGTTTCCTGAATGCTGAGATCTAAAGGCTTGCGATACTACCACTTGACCTTTTTTTCTTTTTTTTTCTTTTTTTAAATTGAATCCTGCCTGGATGGTACTCACTAATTAGATCTCACTAGCTTTGAACTCACAGAGATTTGCCTCCTTTCAGATGGGATTAAAGGTGGTGTCACCACGCCCTGCTTTATCCTCTATTTAAGCACAGCTCAGCTGAGGGACTTCCACAGCGCTCTCCTCCATCCAACACACAAGGCTGCAAATCAACCTCTTCTAACCTCCCACCTCCCAGTCCTCAACTCAAGCAAGGCCAGCTCCTCTCCACTTCTCTTCCCTGAGCTCCTGTTCAGCTTGCAGCCCTGGTCCAGTTAACTCCAGTGTGTTAACTCTGTGCCTATCCTGAGACTGGACCCATAGGTGGAGAGAAGTGGAAGTCACTCTGTCCTTACACTCTGAAGCTCAGTGGACCCCTTGACAGGATGCTGGACGCCTGGGTCTGGGGCACACTCACCTTGACCTTTGGCCTGCTTTCCAGTCTCCAAGGAGTAAGCACCAATGAGGTAAGTGAGACCTCTGTGACTTTTGAGGACCCTATGGGGCAGAGGCCTGCCTAGGAACCCAGTCCTCAACTTAACTTGTCAGGACTTACCTTAACCACAGGCAATTGGAAACTTCCTGTCTGTTGTGTTTGGGGAAAGTTGTGGGTAGGGACAACACAGGGAGACTGGGGAAATCTGGGCCCCTGTCTTGGCAGGGCTGTGTTGCTACCTGGGAGCTGGCCCCAACCACAACCCTGAATAGGATCAGTGACCCCCATTTTAGTCTTGGCATGTCTTATTAAGCCCTGAGTCAGGCTGAGAAACCTGAGGTCTTGCCTGTCTGGGATGGGGCCTCTCCTTCCCTGTTCTTCCAAGGTTGGTGACCTTGAGTGTAGTTTATTGTCCCTCTCTGGGACTTCTGTTTGTGTACCAGGGAAGTGGAGGTTCCCACTTCCATGATTAGTTTGAATTCAATCTCAGAGTAGACCTGGCTGCCTGGCTGTGTGTCCTTATACCTTTATCCCAGGAGGGCAGGATTTGAGTGCTTGTTCATATACAATCTCTAAGTGTCTTGGGTTGGCGGGTTTCCTCAGAGGTGGTCAGAACAAGCCTTTGTTTAATACAATCCTTTTGTTAGTTTGTTTTGATTTTCTTTTTTTTTTTTTACGTATTTTCCTCAATTACACTTCCAATGCTATCCCAAAAGTCCCCCATACCCCCCCCCACTTCCCTACCCACCCATTCCCATTCTTTTGGCCCTGGCATTCCCCTGTATTGGGGCATATAAAGTTTGCAAGTCCAATGGGCCTGTCTTTCCAGTGATGGCCGACTAGGCCATCTTTCGATACATATGCAGCTAGAGACAAGAGCTCCGGGGTACTGGTTAGTTCATCATGTTGTTCCAACTATAGGGTTGCAGATCCCTTTAGCTCCTTGGGTACTTTCTCTAGCTTCTCCATTGGGAGCCCTGTGATCCATCCAATAGCTGACTGTGAGCCTCCACTTCTGTGTTTGTTTGGCCCCGGCATAGTTTCATGTTTTGATTTTCAAGACATGGCTTCTGTAGGCCTGGCTATCCTAGAGCTCTGTAGTCCAGGCTGGCCTCAACTCAAATTAAATTTACAACTTGGCTGAGCATCTGCTATGGCGATCAGACATAAGTGAAGTCCCATGTCCACTCCCCAGAACACTGTCCATGGCTGTTTGGAACCTGTAATTCTCCATGCATGGCCATGTATTTGTCAAGGCCAGGATCAAGACACTTCCATTCTGGGACCTCTGCATCATTTGCTGACCCCTCTCTGCAGCCCCAAGTATAGACACTGTCAGTCCTCCCAATCAGATCTAATCAATCCATGTTTATTAAACCTCAGGCCCCCAACCATTCTGATCAGACCACCTGGTTAAGATGCAACACAATAATCCTGGTCTAGTTTATCAAACCTATCAACTTTTTTTTTGATACATGGTCTCATTATATAGATAACACTGCCCATGAGAGAGAGAGAGAGAGAGAGAGAGAGAGAGAGAGAGAGAGAGAGAGAGAGAGAGAGAGAGAGAGAGAGTTCTGAGTTTCTGGGTCCCTTGTGTTCTTAGCTTACTGTATCGATCCTCACCAAACAGAGCAACTGTGAGCATGGAGAGGGAATGATCCCAGCTGTGACTGTCCCATTGTCTTTTCTTTAGCAAAAGAAATGGTATTGTGATGATCGTTAGCAAAGACAAAAGCTGGCTTCCTCTACTTTATTTGTTGAGAGAGGGTCTAGAGCTTCTAGTCCCTAGAAGCTGTGGACTCCTGAGATTAAAGGCATGCACGACCACACCTGGTAATGGTTCTAAGTGAAGTAGCCAGAGAGGGCGCTGCCTTGATACCTGGGGGAAGAGAGTCATCATTAAGAGCTTAGACAGTACTGCTATCAACAGGATGGGATTCTGTATGGAGATTTTTAGATGCTTCAAAATGCTTTAGGATGCAGGGCAGGGGGTTCCCGCAGGGATCTGAGGATGAATAAGGCCCGATTATGTTTATTGAACTTCCAGAGTTGTCTCTACCTATGACACGGGATCATGGGAGTAGAAGCAGTGGGGAATTTAGGCTACTTTCTGGGGGGCTCTGAAGCTAAGGATCAACTAAAGGTGGCTTCCCATGCCAATCTCTCTCTCTCTCTCTCTCTCTCTCTCTCTCTCTCTCTCTCTCTCTCTCTCTCTGTGTGTGTGTCTGTGTGTGTGTGTGTGTCTGTGTGTGTGTGTGTGTGTGTTGACCTTGGACATGGCAGTTGGAAGGAAGGAGAATCTGGTACCCCATGGCTGGACAATGTCTGAGCAGACTCTTGCTACCAGTTCTCTTTGAGAGTTTCTGCTTCCCAATCTGGCCTCAAACTGGCTCTGTAGCCTTGAATAGTTCTGCCTCCTCTTGACATCTGTCATGATGGGCAGCACCCCTGGTTTCCCCACACCTCCCTGATTTATCTGCATGCTGGACAAACAGTCTAACACCTGAGATCCAAGTCCCAGGCTTTGAGCTCTGATCTCTGTCTTTTTCTTCCACAGACTGTAAACACATGTGACATCCTGTAAGTATGGGACTTTGTCAATAATTGTTGGTAAAGGCAGGGGGGATGGGTGTGTGCTCAGATTCTGTCCTGGATAAGGGGACAGACACCTAATTCATATCACTTTTGCTGGAACCATAGCCCCTCTCAGCTTACCCAACCATGGGATCTGCAGGTCTGTAACTGCTGCTAATCCCCAACCTTTCATAGCTGGGGCGGGGAGCGGGAATCAAATGAACAATGTCCCACTCCTGCCTCCCATGTAAGTTCAGCATCAGGACCATTCTGCCTGAGTAGAATGGCATACTGCCCCGATGAACTCTGAACTCAGGTCCCAAGCCCAGACTCTAATTTCTCCCAGTGATCCCGGGATAGATGGTTACCACACACCCACTAAGGGTGGCTGGCAACCTGAGGGTTTAAGTGTCTTGAGAAGCAGGGACCTTTTCTTTTAACACTCTGATGTCTTCAGTATTTACCGATGCCTTTTTGTTCTGACTAGAAACTGTACCAAAGGATTCACATGCTGTGACAATAGATGCTGCCCTGAAAGAAAGTTCTGGAAGCTTGAAAATAATCGCTTTAGGTAAGGCCAGGGTCACAACTCTGGGCATCTGCACTGAGGGCTGGATCCGCATGAATCAGGGTGGGGGTGGAAGATGGAGGAGGTATGGCACGGGAGCATGGCCTGGACACTTCTGACAACACCATCCCCTACTACCCTAGGCTTGTGAACATCATCCTGTGGGCCATTATACTCGTTTTGTTCATCTGTGTCCTAGTGAGGCATTACTATTTGAGGTGCACAAATCTACAGCATGACATCAGAACATCTGATCATCAGACTCCTCCAGAACCGCCCTCCATTGCTCCCCTGGAGAGCATTAGGGTCACCTCCTTGGATCCCCCACCACCCTACAGTCAGGTGGGTCCTTCTGTCCCAATTCCTAAAGTGTTTCATAACATGTTGAAATAATGAATTGGGGGGGTGGGGAGGATAATGGATTGGTGAGGGCTCTGCCAACAATGATGTTATTCTTTACCCAGACCCTAAATAAAGTCAGTATCCCTTTTCTCCTGCAGGTTGTTCTGCCGCCAACTCCCACAGAACCACCTCCTCCCTACAGCCTCAGGCCTGAGGGCCCTGCTGGCCAGATGAGAGGGCATGCCTACGCAACCCTTTGAGCTTCCTCACACACAAAGCTCCTGGATCAAGCCCAGGACCCTGGAATGACTGCCTATCCCATCATGTCTCTGTTCTTTGATTTAATTTATTGTTTTTATACACTGCTGCCCCCTCCCCTTTTGTCATGAGAGCTAAGCTGGATCCATTATCTCTGTCCACACTAAAGACTACTGACATTTTTAAGAATTGGGGGTAGCTGTAACAGATGAAGAGAGATTATTGCTAGTGGACTGCCAATCTTGACTGGGCAGCTCGCTCTGCCATCCTACAGCAGCACTTCTGTGCCTGGAAGAGATTGAAGAGTGAACTGCACAGACTCTGAGCCATCTTCCAACTATGCCTGGGCAGAGAAGACCTCACTGTCCCTCTATAGCAATGCAGAAAACTCAGGGACTAATACGTTTCCACAGCTGGCTGCTAAGTGGGGATGGAGACAAGGTCAGAGGCTGAGGAAACCCTTCCAGCTTCTTCCACTGGTGACTGACTGCACTGACCACCTGCTGGGAGGATGGAGCATCCATGATGTGAATGAATGCACAGACCTTCAGCCTCTTGGGGCCTGGGGGGCACTGAATAAATGAACTGAAAAGCTCTCTGGATCCTGTTCTATTCCTGGGACCTGCTTTCTGGAGACACAAGAACTTCATTAAGAATGGGACTCTTAGAGAGATACAAGCCACAAACAGCTTCTGGGGGAAGGCAGGGTGGGGAGAAAGCCTGTAGAATGAGACTTGGTTAGACTTCCTTGGAGTTTGGCCAGGGAACTCTTCCTTTCACATTCCTCTCTATTAATCCTCTGGAGTGATAGCAGAGGCAGACCCTTCCTAGCTCCTCATCCTGCTGAGCCTGGGTTCCAGGTTCTTCATAGAAATGCAGCCCAAAGTGGAGTCCTGCTGGGAAGAAGGTTTTGTTCTGTGGCTGAGGGCCTGAGGACAGCTTGGAGCCGAAGGGGGCAGGGAGTGAAGACAGTTCCTGGTGCCCATGCCTTGGCACCTTACCCCTGTGTTTACTGTGTGTGCTGCAGAGGGCTAAAGGCCAATGTTTCCCTTCAGGCAGACAACACTACCAATACTCACTGCTTAGGTGTGCAGGCAGGGCAGGTGTGGCTGTCCTGGACTCCCTCTGTAGACCAGGCTGGCTTCAAATTCAGGATCCCCAAGAATACTCATCCCTGTGCCACCACAGAAGAGGGCAGGGCATGGATTCCAGGTAGATTCAGGCTCTGAGAACTGGGCTTTGCCCTATCTGAGGAGGTCCCTTCATTCTGCTTGTCACCTATCTGACACTGAAGATGGTGGAGGGCTTTAATTCAGTGGTATGGGCTGCAGAGAGTGGTTTTCCTGAACTTCAGTGGCAGAAATATTTTATTATATTTAAAATGTGCATCTGCGTTCTGTGAGGGTGTCAGGTCCCCTAGAACTGATGTTCCAGATGATTATGAGCTTCCATGTGGGTGCAGGGAATTGAACCAGGGTCCTGAAGGGCAGCCAGTGTTCTTAACCACTGAGCCATCTCTCCAGTCCCCTGGATTAGTATATATACACTCAGTATAATCACTCCTCTGGGTGAGAGTGAAGAGATGTCACATTTTCAGAGGTGACCTTGTACTCTCCATTCCTCCAATATTTATAAAGCCACTACTGTAATACTTCTGTCCTGGGGATCCAGAATGACACCAGGAGCAGAGTCACCTCTAAGGAGAAGCCTGCAGAGAGGCCCACACAGCAAAGCTCACCTCTAAGGAGAAGCCTGCAGAGAGGCCCACACACCAAATCTCACAGAGATGCTGATGCTCATCTCCTGGTGCCCTGGAGTGGGTGGGGTGTGAAATGATGGTCCACATCCATTGACCTAGGAGCTTGTTCTGTCAGACTTGCACCCACACTGAACACCCATCCCCTAAGGATGAAGGATCTGTGGTGCCAACCTACATTGTGTCTGTCTTATTGGGAGAAGAGACAAGTTCATAGCAGCTTTGTAAAATAAACTTAATTGTTACATTTTAGTAAATGTGTGTCTGTATGTTTCTCTGCATGTCTCTTAAAATCTAAAAGACCCAGGTGCTGTGGTGTAGTCCCAAGTTAGTCAAAGACTCACAGACAGGAGGATTACAGATTTCATCCTAGTTTGAGTTAACAATGAGATAAAGCCAAGGTGGGGAGAGTGGCTGAGCCCATAGCTCAGTGGTAGAGAATTTGCCCAGCATGTGCAAGACTCAGAATTCAGTCCCCAGATGCTGCTCCAACAATTCTAGTACTGTATGAGAGCTACTGTGAGCAGTAAGCAGGTGGCTAGCCTGGGAGGACTTTTTAAAAAAATCTCTACTCAAGTTAGGGCTTCTCTGTGTGGTCCTGGCTATCCCTGAGTCCCTCTGTAGACCAGGCGGGCTTCAAACTCAGAGATCCACCTGCCTCTTCCCCTCACACCCCAACTACTGAGATTAAAGGTGTGCATCACCACTGCCCAGTTTAAGATTTTATTTTTAATCTATATTAGTGTTTTGCTTGAGTGTGCATCTGTGTACCAATGTGCATGCAGGACCCTAGGAGGGTGGAGTGGGCAGCAGATCCCCTGGAACTTGGGCTCCAGACAGTTAAGAGCCCCATTGTAGGTACTGAGAGTTGACTGTGTGTGCTATGCCAGAGTGGCCAATGTTCCAAATGCTAAGCCATCTCTCTGGCCCAAACTTTATATAGTGTATGCTTTAGCATTCCATGAGATTTTTCTTTTTCCAGTGAACAAATCTTGCTTTTGTGGATTTGGTAGGTCGTTTACAGAATTTGTTTAGAGGCAGATGTAGTTTATGAAGGGCTGGGCATACAACTCAGTGGTAGGGTGTCTAACATGTTCAAGATTCTGGCTTCAAACATTAGCCCTGGAAAAAACATAGTAAGTGAAATTTCATCAATGACAGTTGGTATAATTTTCAGCCTTGTTATGAAGACAGACGAGTATGTCTGATGGCTGGCACATGTGACAGGTATACACACACTGCTGGTGATTGAGCCTCTGGCCTCAAGTGTGCTAAGCAAGCCCAACTGAGCTGATTCCTAGCCCCCGGGCAATCATTCCTTAGCATAGATATGGTGCTCACCCCCTTCCTGTGTTGGGGAGGCTTGGGGCAGGACTTCAGATGAGGTCTCTCCTTTCTAGCCTCAGTCTATCTTCTTTCTCAACTTAAGTGTCCCTGGTCAGAACCTGCCTCAGGGGATTTCATCTTTTCATGAAGTTTGGACTCACTCCCCATCACCACTGGGCCTACCCAGAGGGCTTTCTTCCATCATCCGGCTCCAGTTTCCCCCTGTCTGAGAGACCTCTATGATGCTGCAGAGAGAGGAGCCCCATCCAGTCCTGAAATTGCCTTAGTTTGTGTTGTCATGTGTGTTTGTGCACTGTGTCCACTCTGTACACAAGCTCCCTCAAGGGAGGACTGGCCACTGTCCAGAGTCATGACTAGGCATGCTCAGTCCATGGTGGGCATCATACCTTGGTGATTGACTTCTTGGGGACCACAGCAGCCATGGGCAGCTCAAAGAAAAGCCAGAAATGTCTTGTGGTGGAAATGGCTCTGGAGACACCTGGTATCATCTGTAAATTTGGTCCCCAGGAGAGAGGAGGGGATTGATGGAGACAACATGGAAATTAAAGAAAAGGGGTGGCCCCTGTCCTTTATTAGAAGTACATGGTCCTTTGATCAGAACATGAAGGGCGGCAGGTTCCCTGCAGGAGGAGACAGTCAGTGCCTCTTCAAGGGCTTGAGGGTTTTATAGGGCAGAAAAGAAAGGGACCTTTTGGGGTAGAGAAATTCCATCTTCAGATCAGGTTCCTGCAGTCTCTGAGTTTCCAAGTGCCACAGAAGGTCTTTATCCAGTGTTGACTTTTGTATTAGTCAGGGTTCTCTAGAGTCACAGAACTTATGTATAGTCTCTATATAGTAAAATAATTTATTGATGAGCTAGAGCAAGACTCCCTTCTTCCAATGTCCTTATATTTTCTCTAGCAGAAGGTGTAGCCCAGATTAAAGGTGTGTTCCACCACACCTTTTTTTTTTTTTTTTTTTGGTTTTTCGAGGCAGGGTTTCTCTGTGTAGCCTTGGCTGTCCTGGAACTCACTCTGTAGACCAGGCTGGCCACGAACTCAGAAATCCGCCTGCCTCTGCCTCCCAAATACTGGGATTAAAGGCGTGTGCCACCACGACCGGCTCCACCACACCTTTAATCCCAGATTAAAGGTGTATTAAAGGTGTAGCCCAGATTAAAGGTGTGTTCCTTAAACTCGGAGATTTAATCTTCTGGAATCCATAGCCACTATGGCTCAAGATCTCCATACCAAGATCCAGATCAGAAACTTCTATCTCCCAGCCTCCAGATAAGGGTCACTGGTGAGCCTTCCAATTCTGGATTGTAGTTCATTCCAAATATAGTCAAGTTGACAACCAGGAATAGCCACTACAACTTTCTTCTGAGAACCCCCTACCCCCAGTGCCTCAGGTCTTACTGCTGTGTTGATAATCTTGTTGGGCAGGTGTTCAGATCCTTCAAGCTGACTCAGGAGTTTCTAACTAGCCTGGGCTCTTTTTGTTTGTTTGTTTGGTTGGTTTTAAGATTTGTTTATTATTATATGTAAATACACTGTAGCTATCTTTAGACACACCAGTAGAGGGTGTCAATTCTCATTACAGATGGTTGTGAGCCACCATGAGGATTGATCGGATTTGAACTCAGGACTTTCAGAAGAGCAGTCTATGCTCTTACCCACTGAACCATCTTGCCAGTCCCACCTGAGGCTCTTTTAGGTCATTCCCCTTTCACTGCATGTGCGAGCACATTTCCTTCTCCTTCTTTCTCCTTCTCCTTCTTTCTCCTTCTCCTTCTCTTCCTCCCCCTCCCTCTCCTCCACCTCCTTCTCCTCCTCCTTCTTCTCCTTCCTTCCTCCTTTCTTCAGTCAGTTCTCAATGAGCCCCTCCAAAAATACCAGACATTGTAGTGGAGCAGTGGTGGTTGGAGGGTAGGAGCTACTTCTAACAGACACGATCTGTCCCCATGAAACACACACACACCCAAGAAGGAAGTCTGCCTCTAAAGCATGCTGAGTACTAACTGGGTCACAAACCCCAAGCAGGTGAATCTAGAGAGCTCCCCCAGGAGGGGGTGGGGCTGAGATTGCTTAGAGAAGGAGGCCAGGTCTGTGCTCTTTGAGGAAGTAACATTGAGCTAACTGTAGTAGAGGAGAAATACAGTATACATTGTGGCATGCAAAGATCAACGGGCAGCTTTTGCAAGTTCTCCAGGAGAGGAGAACTCCAGAGCCTCAGAACCCCACAATGCTTATCAAAGGGCATGCTTTATCAGTTCTGAGCACCAGAGGTGTGACATGAAGATATTGGCCAGGTGGCTCCTTTCAGAAGCTGTGGGAGTGAGTGGTGGCCAGCCATCTTTGGTGTCCCTGAGCAAGGAACTGTCCTCAAATCTCTACCTTTGACCTTGCAAAATCTGTCTGCTAAGGACATTCTTTCTGCACTGAGGACTCAACCTCAACCAGATCCTTATATTAATTACTTAACACCAGGACAGTGTTGTGTGGCAATTTCCTTCAAGTTAGACCTCTGTTTTGGAAGCTCCTTAAGATAGAGAAATTTCTATGCAGGGAAGGAAACAACTCAAAGATTTCAGGAAGTACCTGAAACAGACAAGATGCACTGGTCTCTTCCTTCTTAAGCATACATAAGCAGTAAGGACAACTGAAAGTTGTTTTTAGACCAGCAAAGCTACCTGAAGAAGCTTGGTCCAGCAGCTGAGCTCCCTACAGAAACACTATCTAACATGTTGATCTACACACATGATGTGTATTGGGGGTTTGTGAGCCATTACAATATTAGAGTGGACTTTCAGTAATGCTGCTGTCTTTGAGACATTTCTGCTTCCAAAATTATCCCCTCACCCATACTTCTGTAAGTATCCACAATAAAAGTAACTGGCTCCCAAGTTGGTCTTTGGTGTTGTCCTTACTTTGATTTTCTATCTGAAAAAAGTAAATGTTTGTTCATGGATCCCCAAGAAGAGTGACCAATTTAGAGAGGAAAAGAAGTGAGAAAATGGAGCCGGAGATATGGCTCAGCAGTTTAGAGCACTGACTGCTTTTCCAGAGGTCCTGAGTTCAATTCCCAGCAACCAAGTGGTGGTTCACAACTATCTTTAATGGGATCCAATGCTCTATTCTGATATGTCTGAAGACTGTAGCAATGTACCTAAAGTAAATAAATAATTGTTAGAAGAAGGAGGAGAAGTAGAAGTGAAAGCACTAAGCTCTGGATATTCCCGAGAAGACAAGAAAGGACTTCATCTAGCTGGAGAGATGGCTCAGTGGTTAAGAGCATCTGCTGCTTTCCTCTGGGTCTTCAAGTTGATTCTCCACACCAGTCCCAAGGCATGTGATGCCCACCCACATGTGGGCAAAACATAAAATCTCCATAAAATATAAATAAGTAAACCTTTTAGGGACCTAGAATAGCACATTCCAAAGTATATTCCCCCCCCCCCCAGCACATGCCAACCCCATTGTATGATGGCAGTTCTTGATTGGCAACTTGACAACCTCTGGGATCCATTAAAATCCAACTGGCTGGGTACACCTGTGAGGAACTTTTTCTTAAGTCAATTGATGTAGTTAGACCCACTATTATCAGAGATCTCTTGAAGCAGGAAGATAAAGCTTAAATCTGAGCAAATCCATTCCTTATTGGCATTAGATTTTACTTCTTGAGGAGTTTCATGCATACTGAAGACCAGTGGAGACATCCAGTCTTGTGGACTGACTGACTACTAGACTCTTGGAGTCCCCATTGGTAGACAGCCATTGTTAGCTTAGCTGAACTCCAGCCTAAAAGCCATTCCAATAAATCCCTTTCATTCATTCATTCATATATATATATATAATCATTTCTGTTCCTCCAGAGAACTCTGACTCCTATAAAGGCCTGGTGGGAACATTCCCCATCCATGTAAATATGGAAAAGGTCAATGCCCTCATCTCACACTGAAAATCCCTGACTCACCTGAGTTGAAGAGCTGAGGAGTCGACCACAGAAGAAAACCACTTTATCCTTCTGTAATACAGTGCTTTCCTGTTCTAGTGGACCCTCAAATCCTGCCTTCCTTTCCTTCATCCCTAGGGAATGCTGACTTCTCCTCATTCCACAGCAACATGGGTAGAATATGGCCTTGCCTCATTATCTAGACAACTGGGAGAACTGGGCTTCAGTCTTCCCCAAGAGACAGAGATGGAGACATTACTAAGAGGTGCAGGAGTGGGTGCTACTGGGCAGGGTGTGTACCAGAGAGAGCATTGAGGAAGTCTGACCGCTTTTAATGTGTGTGTGTGTGTGTGTGTGTGCATGTGTAGCCCTGGCTGTCCTGGAACTTGCTCTGTATGCTGAACCATCCTGTCATCAGGCATTTTCATTGCTGCAGTGGTTACATGAGTGTCTAGACGTGAACCTGGTACGGTGGCACATCCTTTTAATTCCAGCACTTAGGAAGGGGAGGCAGGTGGAGCTCTGTGAGTTCAAGGCCATCCTGGTTGACATGGTCTACATAGTTTTCCAGGCCAGCCAGGGCTACATAGTGAGACCCTTCCTCAAACAAAGGAACAAACAATCACAACTCACACAAATACAAAAAAGAAAGGATGTGTGTAGGGAGAGATCTATATGACATAAAATAAGGTAGACTTATAGCCTGTTTGTACCCAAGTCCTTTCCTTATTTTGATCCTTTGCACAACATGTAACCATCAGCCACCACAAAACAGTGTAACCTGTTGAAGAAGCTGGACAAATGGAGCTTGAGGCTATGTGTGAATATGTGTGTATTTTGTATTTATGTATGTGTTGTCTGTGTGTTTTATATAAGTAATGTGTGTGTGTGTTGTGTTGTGTATATAATTTTTTGTTAGTTCTGTCAACTTGATAAAGCCTGGGATCACAGGGAAGAGCCTCAATGAAGATGGTTTACATCATGGTAGCCTGTGGGAGAGACTATGGGAGTTCTCTTGTATTAACCGGAGGGTGAAGGCCCACCCTAATGTGAGTGGCACCTACTCTTAGAAGCCCATATAAAAGGAGCTGAAAGAAGCAAGCTTTGCCTTCTACTTTCTTGCCCTTTGCTCTCTCTGGTCAGTTCATCTACCCTGTTGCTGCCTCTTCTGGTTCCTCCAGTGATACTAGAACCAGCTTCATCTGGCTTCAAAGGTTGACTGAAGACCAGCAGCTGTCCAGTATTCCTCCAGGAACCAGACAGAAATGCTCAGTTACCCAGCCCCATGGACTGAGCAGCCATTCTGTGAAACTTCCTTAACCTGCAATCCTTTCTCCCCTTGGCTGCGAATGGGAGCGGCTGCTTCACAGCCCCTGCTACTGTGACCTCCCTGCAGGATGAACTCTAAGCTTAGCTGTAAGCAGGATGAACTCCTCTGTCCTCCAAGGGGCTTCTGTCAGGATAACGATCACAGCAGTGAAGCTGGGACAGTGCACATGTGTGCTATGCATGTGGGTGTCCATTCAAGCTTCCATGTGGAGGTCAGAGGGCTGTGGAGATGCCATAGTCTCTTCTACATAGATACATTTATTTGTTTACTTCCTTATTTTTGAGTTGGGCTTCTTATTGAGCCCAGAGTTCACCATTTTGGATAAGCTGGTTGGACAGGGAGTCTCTGGGATCCACCCAACAGCACTGGGTTAATAAACATATGTGACCACGATCAGCTTGAGACTCCAAACCCAGTGCCCACAGTTGTGTGGGAAGCAATGTCCCCTGCGTGATATCTGCCAGGCCCTGCTGACTCAAGGTCCAGGTGCTTGATGTGAATTCTCAGCCCTGCCCTGTCAGACTGAATCGTTGTACTACAGGCATTGAAAGTGTGTGCTGTCACCTGCTGGCTTGTTGTACAGTATTATTATTATTGCACTATACTGACTTTAAACATTAATATATTTTAAAAAGGATTTGTTACCATTATAATAATTATTATTTTCTGTGTATGGGTATTTTGACTGCTAATGTCTGTGCACCAAAGGCCTGATGCCCAGGGAGGCCAGAAGACGATCTGGATTCCCTGGCACTGGAGTTATAGATGGTCGGGCACTGTCAAGTCAGTGCTGGGAATTGAACCCTGATCCTCTGCAATACCATACAGTTTTCTTAACTGCTGACCCATCTCTCCAACCACTAAAAGTTTGTTTTTAATAACTCAATTTTCGGCTGTCGGGCTCAAGAGCTTTTCATGCTGGCAAAGACCATTTGAGCGAATGCAGATCTTGTTCCTCCTGGCCAGGAAGGAGCTTTATTTAAACTGTAGGAATTTCCGTGTCACAAGGAGAATTAGCAGATGTTAAAGTGCGGAGATAAATGAAAGAAATGGTATTTTACTCGCCCTCAGAACTGGGCATGTGCCTCCTGCTCACACCAGAGAAAAATGGAAGAGGGAAGACTTCACCTCTGAGATGGTGGCCCCTCACCACTGTGGGGTTGGAACACATACCTCACACACTTCCACTATGTAGCCCAGGCTAGCCTTGAACTCATTTTTCTCTTTTCTTGCCCTCCGGAGGGTTGAAATCACAAGGATTTGCCATTACACCCTGTGTGAGCACTCTCTCTCTCTGTCTCTGTCTCTCTGTCTGTGTGTGTGTGTGAGAGAGAGACAGAGAGAGAGAGAGAAAGAGAGAGAGAGAAAGAGAGAGAGAGAGAGAGAGATTGTGTGTGTCACCTTCCAGCATGTGTGGGAGGGGTCAGTACCAGTCATCATCCCAGACAGGTCACTGTCCTACCCCTTCTAATTTGGCCTTAGCAGGCGTACAGAACACATCCTGGACAGCAGAGGGGGCTGCCGAGCCATTCAGGGAAAAAATTGCCTTTATCCTGAAGCCTGTATCGAGGGACACAGAGATAGCTGCTTTGGAAAGAGGCAAGTCCCTTCATTCCTGGGTACTTCATTCTGCCACAAAGAAAATCAGCTCATGTGTATTTTCTATTGCTGTGTGCTGGACACTGGGGAACTGGAGTTGGGGAGAGAGACCTTGCCTATGCCTGCCCAGCTGACCCCGGGGAGGCAGAAGTGAACTATTTTTGGTTTTGTATAAGATCGCTCGGTAGACGAAGCAATTCATGTCATCCTTCAGAGTCTGTGTGTGTCATTTCATTTGTCTCTGACTCATGGGTCCTCCTTTTGCAAATGAATTTACAGAGAGTTAGAGACTGCATGGCTTATGGTCACACAGTCCACCAGCCAGAAGTGACATATCTGCTTAAATGTCTCAAAACTGCTTGTATAGGCAGAACCCCACTAAAGCCAAGTATTCACCCTCCTTAGAAGAGGCCACAGCCCAGTGCTACTAGGAGTCATAGATACAGAGTTGTTTTAGCAGAATGTGGAGAAGAAAGGGATGGTAGGGTAAATTGCAGAGGGATGAAACAGGACACAGCTCAGCTCTAAACCAGCTTGTAACCCGGAGTTGCAAATTTGTTGGGGAACTACCCTGGAGACACTGGTCTTGTTAGGGATTAGCCTGGAGACTAGAGCTAGGCTCAGGTTCTGTTGGGGAACAACTTGGAAACTAATGCTAGATACCAGCTTGTTAGTCTACCTGAGTTCAAAGTTAGGTTAGGGTCTCTAAAATGGAGTCTGAATTTAAAAGCTTTGCCATCTCACTAGAACTAGAGT
Organism: Mus caroli; assembly: GCF_978045245.1. NCBI lineage: Eukaryota > Metazoa > Chordata > Mammalia > Rodentia > Muridae > Mus > Mus caroli. Next base: position 27,575,237 of record NW_028227268.1, read on the forward strand.
TTCAGAAGCTTATGAGCCATCTTGTATATAGATGCTGGACACTGAATCCCAGGTCCAAGAACAACTGCTCTTAACCTCTGAGTCAACTTCCCAGACTCCTCAGCCTTCCAACCCCCATAGAGTTGCTCTGTGTATTCTTGACTGCCCTGGAACTCTTGGTCTGTAGGCCAGGTTAGTCTAGGTGATCCATCTGTCTCTGTCTCCTGAATGGTAGAATTTAAAGGCTTGTACTGGGTCTGACAAGATGGCTCAGTGGTTAAAAGCACTGACAGCTCTTCCAAAGGTCCTGAGTTCAAATCCCAGCAACCACATGGTTGCTCACAACCGCCAGTAATGACACCATCTTCTGGTGCATCTAAAAACAGCTATACTGTACCTATTAATAATGATAAATAAATCTTCAGGTCTGAGTGAGCAGGGATCCAGCAAGCTAGGCTGACCTTAACAATTAAAGACCATAAATTCAATTCCCAACATGAAGGCTCACAACCATCTTTACAGCTAAAGTGTACTCATAAAATAAGTAAGTAAGTAAGTAAATAAATAAATAAATCCTTTTGGGGGGGGGTGGTTCAAGACAGGGTTTCTCTGGCTGTGCTGGCTGTTCAGGAACTCACTCAGTAGACCAGACTAGTCTTGAACTCGGAAATCCTCTTGCCTCTGCATCCCAAGAGCTGGAATTAAAGGCATGTGGCACCACTTCCGGCCTATAAATCTTAAAAAAAAAAAAAAAAGACTTGTGATACTACCACCTGGTTTTTGTTTGTTTGTTTGTTTTTGCTTTTTCATTTAATCCAGGCTCTGGTCTGGCTTGGATCTCACTACTTAGATCACACTAGCTTTGAACTCACAGAGATTTGTCTCCTCCCTGATGGGATTAAAGGCGGTGTCTCCACGCCCTGCTCTATCCACTATTTAAGCACAACCAAGCAGAGGGACTTCCACAGTGCTCTCCTCCATCCAACACACGAGGCTGGCAAATCAACCTCTTCTAACCTCCTACCTCCCAGTTCCTCAAACTCAAGCAAGGCCAGCTCCTCTCCACTTCTCTTCCCTGAGCTCCTGTTCAGCTTGCAGCCCTGGTCCAGCCAACTCCAGTGTGTTAACTCTGTGCCTATCCCGAGGCTGGGCCCATAGGTGGAGAGAAGTGGAAAGGTCCTGCCCTGTCACTCTGTCCTTACACTCTGAAGCTCAGTGGCCCCCTTGGCAGGATGCTGAACACCTGGGTCTGGGGCACACTCACCTTGACCTTTGGCCTGCTTTCCAGTCTCCAAGGAGTAAGCGTCAACGAGGTAAGAGAGACTTCTGTGACTTTTGAGGACCCTAGGGGCAGAGGCCTGCCTAGGAACCCAGTCCTCAACTTAACTTGTCAGGACTTACCTAAACCACAGGCAATTGGAAACTTTCTGTCTCTTGTGTTTGGGGAAAGTTGTGGGTAGGGACAACACAGGGAGACTGGGGAAATCAGGGCCCCTGTCTTGGCAGGGCTGTGTTGCTACCTGGGAGCTGGCCCCAACCACAACCCTGAATAGAATCTGTGACCCCTGTTTTAGTCTTGGCATGTCTTATTAAGCCCTGAGTCAGGCTGAAGAACCTGAGGTCTTGCTTGTCTGAGTTAGGAGTCTTTCCTTCCATGTTCCAACATGGCTGGTGACCTTGGGTGTAGTTTATTGTCCCTCTCTGGGACTTATTTGTTTGCGTACCAGGGAAGTGGACGTTCTCACTTATCTAATTAGTTAAAAATTTGATCAGAGACTAGACCTGGCTGCCTGGCTGGGTGGCCTCAAGCCTTGATCCCAGGAGGGCAGGATTTGAGTGCTTATTCATGTTCAAACTAAGTGTCCTGGGTTGGCAGGTTTCCCTCAGAGGTGGTCAAAACAAGCCTTTGTTTAATACAACCTTTTTGTTAGTTTTGATTTTCAAGTCAAAGTTTCTGTAGCCCTGGCTATCCTAGAGCTCTGTAGTCCAGGCTGGCCTCAACTCAGAGATTGAATATACAATCTTGGTTGAGAATCTGCTATGGCAGGCAGGGATAAAGTCCCAAGTCGGCTCCCCAAACAGGGTCCACTGGCTGTTGGGAACCTGTTGGTTTCCATTCAAGGCCAGGCATGAGTGAACCCAGGATCAAGACACTTCCAATTTGGGACCTCTGCATCTTTTGTTGACCCCTCTCTGCAGCCCCAAGTATAGACACTGTCAGTCCTCCCAGTCAGATCTAATCAATCCATGTTAACTAAACCTCAGGCTCCCAACCATGCTGATCAGACCACCTGGTTAAGATGGGACAGGGAAGAATCCTGGTCCAGTTTATCAAACCTGTCTCTGTCAGTTTTTTTTTTTAATTTTTTTTTCGTCAAAGTGTCTCATTATGTAAATTATACTGACCTTGACTTCACCAGAGAACTGCTTTGGTACCCCAGCATTGTAATTAAAGGCAGTGTCCAACATGCCTGGCTTAACTCCTTCATTTGGGGGGGGGGGTTTAATAAAAATTTTATTACACAGCCATGTCATTGACACTTGTCCAAATCCAAATAATATTAGATACAGATCTCCTTGTGGGTCAGGATGATTCCACAGATTTTATGGATTCTATGATTTTATGTCCTTTAAACAAGAAGGAAAAAAAGTTCAAGTCTGACATGAGAGGAGAGGTCCCAGCAGCTCTAAGACCCTTAGAGTGCAGGCAGCGTTCAACAGTCTGTGATTTTCCCATTTACGAAACTGTTCATAAAGAGCTTCAAGTATGTATGGTTGCAACGAGTCCATCGCCGCTCCTTTGCCCAACTCTGTGTCACAGCTACAACAAGCTGGGGCATGGGCCACATTTCCCAGTGCTACAGTCACAATACTTCTTTAAAAGCATCCGTTGGTGATTTTTAAAAAGTAAAAATGTAAACTAAGATAAAGCAACACTGAGGCTTTACTCAAACAGAAGAGCTATTACATCCACCTTTGTGTGAATACTACTTAAATGAAGTTAGTATAGCACCTCAGTGGTGTTAACAGCTCACACCATTAATCCAAGCCTTGTAGAGGCAGAGGCAGATGGATCTGATATCTAGTCCAATCTGGTTTACAGAGCCAATTAACAGGACAGCCAGGGATAAAGAGAGAAACCCCAGCCGGGCGTGGTGGCGCACACCTTTAATCCCAGCACTCGGGAGGCAGAGGCAGGTGGATTTCTGAGTTCGAGGCCAGCCTGGTCTACAGAGTGAGTTCCAGGACAGCCAGGGCTACACAGAGAAACCCTGTCTCGAAAAACCAAAAAAAAAAAAAAAAAAAAAAAATAGAAACCCCTCCTTGAAAAACACACATGGTCTAAGACAATAATTTGATATTAGGAAGAGGGGGGAGAGAGAGACAGACATAGATAGACAGACAGAGAAGTAGGGAGAGGGGGAGAGATGAGTTCTGTGTTCCTGGGCCCCTTGGGTCTTTAGCTCACACCACCCATCCTTACTAAAGAAGAGGGCTACTATGAGCATGGAAATGGAATGCTCCCAGCTGTGAGTGTCACCTGACTTTTGTCTTATTTTTTAAGCAAAGAAATGTTATTGTGAGGATCATTAGTGAAGCCAAAAGCTGGCTTCCTAAACTTTATTTGTTGAGAAAGGGCCTAGTTCTGGCTACCTAGAAACTGGGGCCTCCTGAGATTAAACACATGCACCCCCACACCTGGCAATGGTTTTAAGTGAAGTAGCCAGAGAGGGCAGTGCCTTGATACCCGGGGAAAGAAAAGCCTAATTAAGAGCTTAGACAGTACTGCTACCAACAGGATTGGATTCTGTATGGAGATCTTAGGGTGCCTCAAAATACTCAAGGATACAGAACAGGGGGTTTCCAGCAGGGATCTGATGATGAATAGGACCTGAATATGTTTATTGAACTCCCAGAGTTGTCTCTTCCTGTGACACTGGATCATGGGGGTAGAGGCAGTAGGGGATTTAGGTTGCTTTCTGGGGGCTCTGAAAATGGCTTCCTAGGCCAATCTGCTAGTGTGTGTGTGTGTGTGTGTGTGTGTGTGTGTGTGTGTGTGTGTTTGCCCTAGGTGTAGTGGACCACATCTTTAATCCAGCAGTCTGGAGGCAGAGACAGTTAGATCTCCAAATTACTGTCTAGCTGGGCAAAGAGTGAGACAAGTGCTTGTCTCAATGAAAATAAGAGTGAAGGAGCTTGCTTGATAATTTATGCCTTTAATCCTAGCACTTGGGGAAGCAGCAAAAGGCTCCAGTTATTGACCCTGAACATGATAGTTGGACAGAGGGAGAATTTCAGACCCAGTGTCTTTTTTTTTTTTTTTTTTTTTTCTATATAGGGTTTCTCTGTGTAGCCCTGGCTGTCCTGGAACTCACTCTGTAGACCAGGCTGGCCTTAAACTCAGAAATTCGCCTGCCTCTGCCTCCCAAGTGCTGGGATTAAAGGCATGTGCCACCACACTCAGCAGACCCCCTGTCTTGAACAATGTCTTAGTAGAGACAAGCCTCCAGCTCTCTTTGAAAAAGTTTCTGCTTCCCAATCTGGCCTCAAATGGGCTCTGTAGCCTTGAATAGTTCTGCCTCCTCTTGACTTCTGTCATGATAGACAGCACCTCTGGTTTCACACACCTACCTGATTTATCTGCATGCTGGACAAGCACTCTAACACCTGAGACCCAACTCCCAGGCTTTGAGATCTGACCTCTGTCTTTTTCCTTCCACAGACTGCAAACATATGTGACATCTTGTAAGTATGGGATTTTGTCAATAATTGTCAGTAAAGGCTGGGGGGACGGGTGTGTGCTCAGATTCTGTCCTGGATAAGGGGACAGATACCTAATTCATATCACTTTTGCTGGAACCATAGCCCCTCACACCTTACCCAACCATGGTGTTCAGGTCTGTAACTGCTGCTAATCCCCAAACTTTCATAGCTGGGGCAGGGAGCGGGAGTCAAATGAGCAATGTCCCACTGCTGCCTCCCATGTAAGTTCACCATCAGGACCATTCTGCCTGAGGCACAATGGCATACTGCCCTGATGAACTCTGAACTCAGGTCCCAAGTCCAGACCCCAGTTCTTCCCAGTGAACCCAGGATGGATCTGTAGTTCACACTCACTAAGAGGGGCTGGCAACCTGAGGGTCTAAGTGTCTAGGGAAGAGGGACCCTTTGGTTTGACACTCTGATGCCATTAGTATTTACCCATGACTGTTTGTCCTGACCAGAAGCTGCCCCGAAGGATTCACATGCTGTGACAATGAATGCTGCCCAGAAAGAAAGGTGTGGGATTCTGCAAATGACCCCTTCAGGTAAGGACAGGGTCACCACTTCTGGGCATCTTCACTGAGGGCTGGGTCCACCTGAATCAGGGTAGGGGTGGGTGATGGAGGAGGTATGGCAGGGAGCAAGACCTGGGCACTTCTGACAGCACCATTCCCTACCTCCCTAGGATCCTGTCCATCATCATGTGTGCCATTTTACCTGTGATGTTCATCTGTGCCCTAGTGAGCTGCATATATTCCAAGTGCAGAGATCTACAGCATGATGTCAGAACATCGGATCATCAGGCTCCTCCAGAACCGCCCTCCATTGCTCCCCTAGAGAGCATTAGGGTCACCTCCTTTGATCCACCACCACGCTACAGTCAGTTGGGTCTTTCTATCACAATACCTAATGTGTTTCATAGCTGGCTGTCCAACATGTCAAAATAATGGACTGGGGAGGGAGGATAATGGATTGGACAGGGCTCTGCCAAACATTTTTGTCATTTTTTACACAGACCCTAAATAAAACAGGTTTTCCTTTTCTCCTGCGGGTTGTTTTGAAACCAACTCACACAAAACCACCTCCTCTCTACAGCCCCAGGCCTGAGGGTCCTGCTGGCCAGATAAGAGGGACTCTTTGAGCTTCCACACACACAAACCTCTTGGATCAAGCCCAAGACCCAGGAATGACTGCCTATCCCATCATGTCTTTTGTACTTAGATTTAATTTATTCTGCTGTCCCCTCCCCTTTTGTGATGAGAACTAAGCTGGAGCCATAATCTCTGTCCACACTAAAGACTGTTGACATTTTTAAGAATTGGGGGTGGCTGTAGTGGATGTAGAGAGATCATTGCTAGTGGACTGCCAATCTGACTGGGCAGCTCGCTCTGCCATCCTACAGCGGCACTTCTGTGCCTGGAAGAGATTGAAGACTGAACTGCACAGACTCTGAGCCATCTTCCAACCATACCTGGGCAGAGAGGACCTCACTGTCCCTCTGTAGCAATGCAGAAAAAAAAAAAAAACCCACCGGGACTAAGTTTCATGACTAGCTGCTAAGTGGGGATGAGACAAGGTCAGAGGCTAACCAGCTTCTTCCAGTGGTGACTGACTGCACAGACCACCTGAAGGGAGGACAGAACATCCAAGATGTGAGTGAATGCTTAAGCCTTCACCTTCCTGGGTCCTTGATGGCAATAGAGAAATGAACTGAAAAGCTCTCTGGTTCCTGTTCTAGTCCTGAGACCTGCTTTCCTGGGAGACAAGAACTTGATGAAACATTGGACTCTTAGGGAGATACAAGCCAGAAAACAGCCTACTAAGGGAAAGAAGGAGAGGGAGAAAGCCTGGAGAATCAGACTTAGACTCCCTTGGAGTAAGACCACTTCCTTCCACATTCCTCTCCAGGAATCCCCTGGGTGAGAGGAAATGGATCCTGCCTTGCTCCTCATCCTGCTGATCCTGGGTTCCAGGCTCTACATAGAAACCCAGCCCAAAGTGGAGTCCTGCTGAGAAGAAGGTTTTGTTCTGTGGCTGAGGGCCTGAGGACAGCTTGGAGCCGAAGGGGGCAGGGAGTGAAGACAGTTCCTGGTGCCCATGCCTTGGCACCTTACCCCTGTGTTTACTGTGTGTGCTGCAGAGGGCTGAAGGCCAATGTTTCCCTTCAGACAGACAACACTACCAATACTCACTGCTTAGGTGTGCAGGCAGGGCAGGTGTGGCTGTCCTGGACTCCCTCTGTAGACCAGGCTGGCTTCAAATTCAGGATCCCCAAGAATACTCATCCCTGGACCACCACAGAAGAGGGCAGGACAGGGATTCTGGCTAGATGTGAGCTCTGAGAACTAGGGTTGTCTCTATATGAGGAGATCACCTCAGCCTGATTGTCACCTACCTGACACTGAAAATGGTAGAGGGCTTTTAATTCAGTGGCATGGGCTGCAGAGAGTGACTTTCCTGAAGTTCAGTGGCTGACATATTTTATTATATTTAAAATGTGCATCTGCATTCTGTGAGGGTGTCAGATCCCATAGAACTGATGATGCAGATGCCATGTGGGTGCTGGGAATTGAACCCTGGTCCTGAAGGGCAGCCAGTGTTCTTAACCACTGAGCCATCTCTCCAGTCCCCTGAGTGATTCTATTCCCTGTCAGCATTGTCACTGCTGTGAGTGAGAATGAGAAGATGTCACATTTTCAGAGATGACCTTGCATTGTCCATACATACCACCAATATTTAGTAATCCCTGGCTCTACTCTTCCTTGTCCTGTGTGTCCAGGATGACACCAGGAGCAGAGTCACCTCTAAGGAGAAGCCTGCAGAGAGGCTCACACACCAAAGCTCACAAAAATGCAGATGCTCATCTCCTGGTGCCCTGGAGTGGGTGGGGTGTGAAATGATGGTCCACATCCATTGACCTAGGAGCTTGTTCTGTCAGACTTGCACATACACTGAACACCCATCCCCTAAGGATGAAGGATCTGTCATGCCAACCTACACTGTGTCTGTCTGATTGGTAGAAGAGACAAGTTTTTTTTGAATAAACATACTCATTATATTTTTATAAATGTGTGAGTGTGTTTGTGTTTTTCTGTGCATGTCTATTAAGATCCAGAAGAGACAGGTGCTTTGGTGTAGTCTGAAATTAGTCAGGAATCTGAGGCAGGAAGATAACAGATCTGAGTAGCCTGAGTTACAGTGAGTTATAGTCATGGTGGGGAGAGTAGCTGAGAACATAGCTCAGTGGTAGAGAATTTGCCTAGCATGTGTAACCCGGATTCAGTCTCCAGTTGCTGCTCCAACAATTCTTGTACTGTATGAGAGCTAATGTGAGCAGTAAGCAGGTAGTTAACTGAGCATTTAAAAAAAGAGAAAATGTTAAAACAAAACAAAATAAAACAGCATGAAAATTACTCAAGACAGCGATTCTCTGTGTGGCCCAGATTCCCTCTGTAGACCAGGCTGGCTTCAAACTCAGAGATCCACCTGCCTCTGACTCTCAATTGCTGAAATTAAAGGTGTGTACCACCACTGCCCAGTTTAAGATTTTATTTTTAATCTATATTAGTGTTTTGCCTGTGTGTGCATCTGTGTACCAATATGCATGCAGGACTCTACAAGGTTGGAGTGGGCCGCAGATCCCCTGGAACTTGGGCTCCGACAGTTAAGAGCCACACTGGGGTGCTGGGTATTGATCCTGGGTGCTATGCCAGAGTGGCCAATGTTCCAAATGCTAAGCCATCTCTCTGGCCCAAACTTTATCTTTTGTGTGCTTTAGCACTGCTTGAGGGTTTTTCTTTTCCAATGTACAAGCTTTGCTTTTGTAGATTTGATGAGTGTGTTTAGAGAATTTGTTTATAGGCAGATGTAGTTTATGAAGGGCTGGGGATACAGCTCAGTGGTAGATTGTCTAACAGGTTTAAGGCTCTGCCTTCAAACATTAGCACTGGAAAGACAAACTATGTGAAATATCATCAATGACAATTGTTATACTATTCACTCCTGTTATGAATATAGACAAGGGGCTGGCTAGATGGCTCAGGTTGTAAGAGCAATGACTGCTCTCCCGAAGGTCCTAAGTTCAAATCCCAGCAACCACATGGTAGCTTACAACCACCTGGTAATGATATCTGATGCCCTCTTTTGGCACAACTACGACATCTACAGTGTATTTATGTACAGCTACAGTGTACTTATGTATAATATTAAGATTTGGGCTGGAGCGAGCAGGGCTGACTGGAGTGAGCAGAGGTCCTAAAAACTCAATACCCAACAACTAGATGAAGGCTCACAACCATCTGTACAGCTACAGTGTACTCATATATAGAATATTAATCAATAAATCTTAAATGACAGAAAAGTAAGTCTGACAGGTGGCACAGGTGGCATGTATGCACACACTGCTTGGGACTGAGTCTCTGGCCTCAAGTGTGCTAGACAAGTACAACATAGCTGATTCCTAGCCACAGGACAATCCTTTAGGATAAATACAATGCTCACTCCTTTTCTGTACTAGGGAGGCTTGGTGCACACTTCACACTTCTGACTATAGCAAGCAACTTAAGATGAGGTCTCTTGGCCGGGCAGTGGTGGCACATGCCTTTAGTCCCAGCACTTGGGAGGCAGAGGCAGGTGAGTTTCTGAGTTTGAGGCCAGCCTGGCCTACAGAGTGAGTGCCAGGACAGCCAGGGCTACTGAGAAACCCTGTCTCCAAAAACAAAGCAAAGCAAAACAAAACAAAAGACAATGAGGTTGCTCCCTTCCAGCCTCGGTCTTGCTTCTTTCTCAACTTAAGTGTCTCTGGTCAGAGCCTGCCTCAGGGTTTTTGATCTTTCCATGAAACTTGAACTCACTCCCTATCACACCTGAGCCTACCCAGAGGGCTTTCTTCCATCATCCAGGCTCCAGTTTCCCCCTGTCTGAGAGACATCTCTGATGCTGCAGAGAGAGAAGCCCCATCCCGACCTAAAGTTGGCTTGCTTTGTGTTGTCATGTGTGTTTGTGCACTGTGTCCACTCTGTACACAAGCTCCCTCAAGGGAGGACTGGCCACTGTCCAGAGATATGACTATGCATGCCCAGTCCATGATGGTCATCATACCTTAGTGATTGACTTCTTGGGGACCACAGAAGCCATGGGCACCTCAAAAGAAAAGCCAGAAATGTCTTGTGGTGGAAATGGCTCTGGAGACACCTGGTACCATCTGAAAATTTGGTCCCCAGGAGAGAGGAGGGGATTGATGGAGACAACATGGAAATTGAAGAAAACGGGTGGCCCCTGTTTTTTATTAGATGTACATGGTCCTTTGATCAGAACATGAAGGGCAGCAGGTTCCCTGCAGGAAGAGAGAGTGAATGCCTCTGCAAAGGCTTGGTGGGTTTTATAAGGCAGAAAAGAAAGGGACCTTTTGGGGTAGAGAAATTCCATCTACATATCATTTTCTTGCTGTCTCTGAGTTTCCAAATGCCAAAGAAGGCCTTTATCCAGTGTTGACTTTCTTCTCAGAATTCCCTATCCCCAGTGCCTCAGGTCTTACTGCTGTGTTGATAATCTTGTTGGGCAGGTGTTCAGATCCTTCAAGCTGACTCAGGAGTTTCTAACTAGCCTGGGCTCTTTTTTTTTTTTAATTTATTTATTATCACATGTAAGTTCACTGTAGCTGTCTTCAGACACACCAGAACAAGGTATCAGATTTCATTACTGATGGTTGTGAGTCACCATGAGAATTGATGGGATTTGAACTCAGGACCTTCAGAAAGATCAGTCAGTGCTCTTACCCACTGAGCCATCTTGCCAGCCCCACCCGAGGCTCTTTTAGGTCATTCCCCTTTCACTGCATGTTTGAGCACACTTTCTCCTTTTCTCCTCCTCCTCTTCCTCCTCCTCCTCCCTTCTCCTTCTCCTTCTCCTTCTCCTTCTCCTTCTCCTTCTCCTTCTCCTTCTCCTTCTCCTTCTCCTTCTCCTTCTCCTTCTCCTTCTCCTTCCTTCCTCTTTCCTTTCTACAGTCAGTTCTCAGTGAGCCCCTCCAAAATTACCAGACACTGTAAGGGAGCACTGGTGGTTGGAAGGTAAGAGCTACCTCAAGCAGACACTATTCCTGTCCCCATGAAAGACACACAAAAGTCAACAAGGGAGTCTCTTCTAGAGCTGCTAAAAGCTGGGTCACAAACCCCAAGCAGGTGACTCTAGAGAGCTCCCCCAGGAGGGGGTGGGGCTGAGACTGCTTAGGGAAGGAGGCCAGGTCTGTGCTCTTTGAGGAAGTAACATTGAGCTAACTGTAGTAGAGGAGAAATACAGTATACATTGTGGCATGCAAAGATCAACGGGCAGCTTTTGCAAGGACCTCCAGGAGAGGAGAACTCCAGAGCCTCAGAATCCCACAATGCTTATCAAAGGGCATGCTTTCTCAGTTCTGAGCACCAGAGGTGGGACATGAAGATATTGGCCAGGTTACCCCTTTCACATGCTTTGGGAATGGTGGCCAACAGGTGTCTCTGAGCAGGGAACTGTCCTCAAATCTCTACCTTTGTGGTTACAAAATCTGTCTGCTAAGGACATTCTTTCTTTCCTTTCTTCTTCTACTTCCTCCTTTTTTTTTTTTTGATAGGACTGTTCTTTTAATTTGTTTATTTATTTATTTATTTATTTATTTATTTATTTGGTTTTTCGAGACAGGGTTTCTCTGTATAACCTTGGCTGTGGTGGAACTCACTTCGTAGACCAGGCAGGCCTCGAACTCACAAATCTGCCTGCCTCTGCCTCCCAAGCGCTGGGATTAAAGGTGTGTGTCACCACTGCCGGGCTAAGAACATTCTTTCTGCACTGAGAACTCAACCCCAACCAGATCCTTTGTTAATTACTTAGTACTAAGATAGTGTTGTAAGTTCAACCTCAGCTTTGGAAGCTCCTTAAGATAGAGACATTTCTAAGTAGGGAAGCAAACAATGCAAAGACTTCAGGAAGTACCTGAAACAGACAAGATGCACTGGTCTCTTCCTCCTTAAGCATACATAAACAGTAAGGACAACTGAAAGTTGCTTTCAGACAGCAAAGGCGTAGTCTGGCAGCTGAGCTCCAGGACAGACACTCTCTAACCTGTCGAGCTGCACACATGATGTGCACTGGGATACAGGTTTCTCAGCTTTGTGAGCCATTACAATGTTGGCATGGACTTTCGGTAATGCTTCTGTCTTTGAGACATTTCTACTCTTATAAATCATTCCTCACCAATACTTCTGTAAGTGACCACAATAAAAGGAACTGGCTCCCAAGTTGTTCTTTGGTGTTGTCCTTACTTTGATTCTCTATCTGAAAAAAGTAGATGTTTGTTCATGGATCCCCAAGTACAGTGTCATGTATCTATTGATAACTTATTACAAATAAGGTATCATCCTGAGCTTCCAGTGATCAATTTAGAGAGCTAAAGAAGTGAGAAAATAGGGCCAGAGAGATGACTGAGCAATTAAGAGTAGTGACTCCTCTTCCAGAAATCCTGAGTTCAATTCTTAGCAACCAAGTGGTGGTTGACAACCACATGTAATGGGATCCAATGCTCTCTTCTGATATGTCTGAAGAAAGTGGCAATGTACTCCTATACATAAAATAAATAAATAATTGTTAGAATGAAGAGGAAGAAGAGGCAGAGGAGAGGAGGAAGAAGAGGAGGAAGGAGAAGAAGAAGAAGAGGAGGAGGAGAAGAAGAGGAGGAGGAGGAGGAGGAGAAAGCACAAGCCCCTGGATATTCCTGACAAATCAAAGGAATTTAGCTGGCTGGAAAGATGGCTCAGTGGTTAAGAGTATCTGATGCTCTTGCCTGGGTCGTCTCTTTATTCTGTGCATCAGTTCCAAGACATGTGATGCCACAGGCACATGTAAGCAAACATAGAGTCCACATGAGGTAAAAATAAATAAACCATTTAGGGACTTAAAAGAACACCCAAAACAGCACATTCCAAAATACATTTCCACTCCACTTCATGCCATCCCCATACTATGATGATTGTTCTTGGTTGGCAAATTGACTACATCTGGGATTGATTAAAATCCAACTGGCTGGGTACATCTGTGAGGGATTTTTTTTTCTCTTAAATCATTAAGATCCACTCTTAATAGAGATTTGTTGTTGTTGTTGTTGTTGTTTTTGAGAGAGAGGGTTTCTTTGTATAGTCCTGGCTGTCCTGGAACTCATTTTGTAATCCAGGCTGGCCTCTAACTCAGATATCTGCCTGCCTCTGCCACCCAGATGCTGGGATTGAAGGCGTGGCCACCACCGCCTGGCTAATAGAGATCTTTTGAGGCAAGAAGATACACATTACTCTCGACAAATTCATACCTTATTGCCATTAGATTTTACCTTTTCAGGATTTTGGTGCATACTGAATATCAGCCTTGTGGACTGACTGACAACTGGATTCTTGGAGTCCCCATTGGTAGACAGCCATTGTTAGCTTAGCTGAACTCAAGCTTGGATAGTGAGGTGTTGATGAAAATAACAATAAATAAGTTAATTACTCTCTTCCGGGTGTTTTCAGAATCTACTAATTGGAAGTCAGTTATATTAATTATACTAAGAGAGTAAGAGCCTCATCAATAGATAGAAACATATAGGAAAAGTCATACTACATCTACGAAATGTCAGTATCATGCTGCGGCTTCAAATCCGAATATATATATATATATATATATATATATATATATATATATATATATATATATATATATAGAGAGAGAGAGAGAGAGAGAGAGAGAGAGAGAGTCATTATATCATTTCTGATTTCTGTTCCCCTAGAGAACTCTGACTTCTATCAAGGCCTGGTGGGAACATTCCCCATTCAAGGAAATCTGGAAAAGGTCAATGCCCTCAGCTCACACTGAAAATCCCTGACTCACCTGAGTTGAAGAGCTGAGAAGTCGACCACAGAAGAAAACCACTTTATCCTTCTGTAATACAGTGCTTTCCTGTTCTAGTGGACCCTCAAATCCTGCCTTCCTTTCCTTCATCCCTAGGGAATGCTGACTTCTCATCATTCCACAGCAACATGGGTGAAATGTGCTCTTGCCTCATTATCAGTGACAAACTGGGGAGAAAGCTCACAACTGGGAGAACTGGGCTTCAGTCTCCTCTAAGAGACAGAGATGGAGACATTACTAAGAGGTGCAGGAGTGGGTGCTATTGGGCAGGGTGAGCTTTGAGGAAGTCTGACAGGTTTGAATCAGTGTGTGTGTGTGTGTGTGTGTGTGTGTGTGTAGCCCTGGCTGTCCTGAATTACTCTGTATGCCTAACAATCCTGTCATCATGCATTTTAATTGCTGCATTGGTTACATAGGTTTCTAGATGTGAACTTGGCCTGGTGGTACATGCATTTAATTCCAGTGCTTTAGAAGGGGAGGCAGGTGGGTCTCTTTGTTCATGGACAAACCTTGTCTCCATAGTCTCTATAGCTGGTTCCAGGCCATCCAGGGCTACATAGTGAGAACCTTCCTCCAACAAAGGAACAAACAAACACAACTCACACAAATACAAAAAGAAAAAGGATGTGTGTAGGGGGAGATCTGTATGACAGATAATAAGGTAGAATTGTAGAGAGTTTATTCCCATGTTCTTTCTTGATCTGGGTATTTTGCACAACATGGAACTGTCAGTCACCACAAAAGAGTGTAACTTGTGGGAGAAACTGGGCAAATTGAGTGTGACAATGTGTGTGTATATGTTTGCATTTTGTATGTATATGTATGTTGTATTTATGTGTTTTGGGTTTTGTATATATGTGTTGTATATGTTTGTGTATGATATATGTGTGGGTGTTGTGAATATAATATATTTTTCTGCTAGTTTTGTTAACTTGTATAGCCTAGAATCACAGGGAAGAGTCACAGTAAGGATTAGTTACATCATGGCAGCCTGTGGGAGGGACTATGGGAGTTCTCTTGTATTAACCGGAGGGTGAAGGCCCACCATGAGTGGCACCTTCTCTTATCAGTCCACATAAAAGGAGCTAAAAGAAGCAAGCTTTGCCTTCTACTTTCTTGCCCTTCACACTCTCTGGTCAGTTCATCTACCCTGTTGCTGCCTCTACTCCTTCCTCCAGTGATACTAGAACCAGCTTCATCTGGCTTCAAAGGTTGACTGAAGACCAGCAGCTGTCCAGGATTGCTCCAGGAACCAGATGGGGACGCTCAGTAACCCAGCCCCATGGACTGAGCAGCCATTCTGTGAAACTTACTTAACCTGCAATCCTTTCTCCCCTTGGCTGCAAATGGGAGTGGCTGCTTCACAGCCCCTGCTACTGTGGAGGCTACTTCATAGCCTCCCTGCAGGATGAACTCTAAGCTTAGCTGTAAGCAGGATGAACTTCTCTGTCCTCCAAGGGGCTTCTGTCAGGATAATGATCACAGCCTTGAAGCTGGGACAGTGCACATGTGTGCTATGCATGTGTGTGTCCACTCAAGCTTCCATGTGGAGCTCAGAGGGCTGTGGAGATGCCATAGTCTCTTCCATGTAGCTTTATTTACTTACTTACTTACATACTTAAGTATTTTGGAGACAGAGCATCTCATTGACACCAGGGTTCACCATTTCTGATGAGTTGGCTGGAAAGGAAGTCTCTGGGATCCACCCATCATCACTGGGTTAATAAACTTATGGGATGACAATCAGTTCATTACATGGGTTCTGAGACTCCAAACTCAGTCCCCACAGTTGTGTGGGAAGCAATGTCCCCTACCCGATCTCTGCCAGGCCCTGCTTATTCAAGGTCCAGGTGCTTGATATGAATTCTCAGCCCTGCCCTGTCAGACTGAATGGTTGTATTACAGGCATTGAAAGTGTGTGCTGTCACCTCCTGGCTTGTTGTACAGTATTATTATTATTGCACTATACTGACTTTAAACATTACTAGACTTTAAAAAGGATTTGTTACCATTATAACAATTATTTTTTTCTCTGTATGGGTGTTTTGACTGCTCTTATGTCTGTGCACCACATGCTTGTGCCCAGGGAGGCCGGAAGACCATCCAGATCCCCTGGAACTGGAGTTATAGGTGGGTAGGAACCGTTATGTCCGTGCTGGGAATTGAACCCTGATCCTCTGCAAGAGCATCCAGTGCTCTTAACTGTTGAGCCATCTCTCCTACCCCTAAAAATTTGTGTTTAATAATTCAGTTTTTTGCCACTTGGCACAAGAGCATTTCATGCTGGCAAAGGCCATTTGAGTGAATGCAGATCTTGTTCCTCCTGGCCAGGAAAGAGCTTTGTTCTAACTGTAGGAAAGATAATGGTGTTATACTCACCCTCAGGGCTGGGCACGGGGCTCCTGCTCACAACAGAGATGATTGAAAGAGGGAAGACTTCAGACTCTGAGATGGTGGCACTGCACCACTGTGGGGTTGGAACACACACACACACAAAGTCCCACTATGTAGCCAAGGCTCTCCTGTGCCACCTCCCACCATGTGTGAGAGGGGTCAGTATCAGTCATCCTCTCAGACAGGTCACTGTCCTACTTCTAATTTGACTTTAGCTCGGGCAGCAGAAGGCTGCTGAGCCATTCAGGGACAACAGTGCTTACTCCTTGAAGCTTATATAGAGGGACAGAGAGATAGCTGCTTTGGAAAGAGGCAAGTCCCTTCACTCCTGGGTACTTCATTCTACCACAAACAATATCAGCTCATGTTTATTTGCTATTGCTGTATGCGGGACACTGGGGAACTGGGGTTGGGGAGAGAGACCTTGCCTATGTCTGCCCAGCTGACCCTGGGAAGGAAGATGTGAACTGTATTCGGTTTTGTATAAGATCGCTCGGTATATGAAGCAATTCATGTCATCCTTCAGAGTCTGTGTGTGTCATTTCATTTGTCTCTGACTCATTGGTCCTCCTTTACAAATGAATTTGCAGAGAGTTAGAGACTACATGGCTTATGGTCACACAGCCCACCAGCCAGAAGTGGCATATTTGCTAAAAATGACTCAATACTGCCCCTATAGGCAGAACCCCACTAAAGCCAAGTATTCACCCTCCTTGGACTAGATCACAGCCCAGTGCTACTAGGAGTCATAGATACAGAGTGGTTTTAGTAGAATGTGGAGAAGCAAGGAATGGTAGGGTAAATTGCAGATTGATGAAACAGGACACTGCCCAGCTCTTCCCCCCTAGGGTCTGCTAGGCAGGTATAGACAAGGTCTCCTTCCTCCAAACCCCAGCTGGGTGTTCCTCCAAGAGAGCTGCAGCCTGCCTGGCTGAGATGTAATCACTTGGGCTATGTGTGGGGTCTCAGAACCTGCATAGTCGTAATTGTGACCCAGTCTTCATGTCCTCTGAGTTGGCTTTCCTGGCCTCTGGAATCCAGCTGCCTTCTGGGAGAAGCCGTGGGTGACCAGCTGACCTCCAGGTCCTTACAGCCAGACCCTATGAGAGACCACAGACAATCAACTCCTCCTTCAGTAAAGAAAAGTGGATGTGCAGAAGGCACGGGGACTTTGTCACTGTTAGGAAACCCAGGCTGGAATTTGGTGTAGATTTCAGAGCGGCCATAGAGACTTCAGAAGTTCTCTGGATCTTTCTGCCTCTGCTTCCCAGCATGCAAGAGGATATCCACGCATGCATGAACATGCCATCCTCTCATGGCTAGCTTAGTGGGTGGGATGGAGGTGCAAGCCTAGAGTGGGGCCCTTGTGTCTCTGAACAATGGCACATCCTCTGCTGGTCAGTGGTGGAACACACCTTTGATCACAGCCCAGAGCTTCTCAGGTCAAGTCCCAGGTCCCTGTGCACACCTCGGCCCTATCCAATGCTGCCACCTGGCGGCCATACTCTGACAGCCTGAGTCCTTCCATGAATCTCACCTGGCCTGCTGAAGCCCATTGAGGGCTATTGGCTTTTGGCTACAGTGGATAAAGCCTCGATTTTTCTTCATTCAGAAAGGAATGGTATACCACCATCACACCCCCAAAAGTTGTACAATGAAGTGTACCAACATCCTGCCACACACACACAGACAAAGTTGGAAAACAGAGGGGACACTAATATCCCAGTACTGTGGGGAATGCTGTGCCAAAGTTTTCCTTCCCCTGCTCAGGGTCTTTTCCTCCACTCTTGAACAAGGCACAAAGGGATGGCACCATTTATCTGACACACACCCCATTGTCCTTCTTGTGCCTTGGCCTGCCTTTCCCACAATCACAGCTTCCCTCCCCTTGCTGCCTCCCTGTGTCTGGGAAAGTACAGCACCCTCCAGTGGTGAGCTCATCTCTCAAAGTTTATTCATTTATTTTCTTTTTTTTTTGATACAGGGTTTCTCTGAGGAGCCTCGGTCATCCTGGAACTCACTCTGTAGACCAGGCTGGCTTTTAACTCAATGATCTGCCTGTTTCTTCCTTCCAAGATCTTGGATTAAAGCTATGTGTCACCACTGCTTGGTTTGAATTTAACATTTTTATTTTAAAGGGTATTTTGTATCAGATGGTGGAGGCACACACTTTTAATCCCAGTACTCTGGATGCAGAGGGAGGTGAATCTCTTGAGTTGAATGCCAACCTGGCCTACAGAGTGAGTTCCAGAACAGCCAGAGCTACACAGATAAACCCTGTCTTGAAAAATTAACAAAAGATATTTTATTACATTTATTCATTCATTCTCTCTCTCTCTCTCTCTCTCTCTATATATATATATATATATATATATATATATATATATATATATATATGTGTGTGTGTGTGTGTGTGTGTGTGTGTGTGTGTGTTTGTGGGCAAATGCATGGAGTTGACTTTCTCCTTCCACTATGTGGAAGAATCCATGGTGTCCAGAAGGATCTACACGATCCAGAGATAAATTTCTGGATCAGGGAGCACAGGCCTTTAATCACTGTATTCAGAAGGCAGAGGCAGGGGGATCTCTGTGAGTTTGAGGCTAGCCTGGTCTATGTAGTGAGTTCTAGGACATCCAGGGCTATGTAGAAAGACTTTGTCACAAACACAAAACCATCAAAGAAAACAAAACCTTAGTCAGGTTTTCAGGCTTGGTGGACAGCACGTTTACCTACAGAATAACCTGGCTGCCTTACTGGTTTGTTTTTGTTTAAGGTTTATTTATTTCATATTTATGTGTATGAGTATTTATTACATAGACGTATGTGTATCATATGCATGCCTGATGCCATAAGAATTCAGAAGAGGGTATCATCTTGTTGTGCCAGGAAAATGTTTTGGTTTTTTTGAGACAGGGTTTCTCTGTGTAGCCCTAACTGTCCTGGAACTCACTCTGTAGACCAGGCTGGCCTCTAACTCAGAAATCCACCTGCCTCTGCCTCCCAAGTGCTAGGATTAAAGGCGTTTGCCACCATGCCCAGCTAGGAAAATGTTAATGATCTCCAAAAACACACACAGGAGCCAATCTGAAGCAACTCACAGCAGGGTTTTTACTCTATTCCAGCTAGCCTGGGACCCCTCCCCCAACACACCACTGTCACAAATTAAGGTTTTGGTGGTGGTGGTGGTGGGGAGTCCCAAATGTCTATGGGGCAAGGCTTTATAGTAAGCAGCCAGCAGGGGTAAGTGTGCAAGCACCTAGCTGGCAAGCTGTGGCTTTTAACATAAATGGCTGGTGCTGGGAGTCCTATCATAAACTTAACTTCTGCTCCCCTCTGCATTGCTGGTCGTTAGGCAAGGGGTGGGCTTGTAACCTGGAGGTGCAGGTTTGTTGGAGGAATAACCTGGAGACACTGTCTTGTTGGGGGTGCATCTAGAAACTCTGCTCTTGGTGGGCATTAGTCTAGAGACTGGAGCTAGGCTCAGGATTTTTGGGGGGCAACTTGGAAACTAATGCTAGATACCAGCCTGTTAGTCTACCTGAGTTCAACCTTAGGTCAGGTTCTCTAAAATAGAGTCTGAATTTAAACGCTTTGGCATCACACTAGAACTAGGGTTTCAGAAGCTTATGAGCCATCCTGTATATAGATGCTGGACACTGGATTCAGGTCCAAGGACAACTGCTCTATACCTCTGAGTCAACTTCCCAGACTCTTCAGCCTCCCGACCCCCACAGGGTTTCTCTGTGTAGTCTGGACTGTCCTGGAACTCTTGGCCAATAGACCAGGCTAGCCTCAGGGATGCACCTGTCTCTATCTCCTGAATGCTGGAATTAAAAGGCTTGTACTGAATCTGGCAAGATGGCACAGTAGGTAAGAGCACTGACTGCTCTCCGAAAGGCCTGACTTCAAATCCCAGCAACCACATGGTGGCTCACAACTACCCGTAATGAGGCCCTCTTCTGTATTATAAATAAGTAAAGCTACAGTGTTCTCATTTATAATAATAAATAAATCTTTGGGCCTGAGTGAGCAGGGGAACTGAGCTAGCAGGGCTGACCAGAGCAAGTTGAGGTCCTAAATTCAATTGCCAATAAGAAGGCTCATAACCACCTGTACATAAAAAGTGTACTCATATACCTGAAATAAATAAATAAATAAATAAATAAATAATTTTTTTTTATTCCAGAAAAGACTTGTGATACCACCACAAGGGTTTTTGTTTTGTTTTGTTTAAATTTAACCCAGGCTCCTCCCTGGCTTGGATCTCATCAGTTCTGCCTATATATCTTTAAAAAAATAAATAAATAAAAAAGACTTGTGATACCACCACCTGGGGTTTTTTTTTGTTTTGTTTTTTATTTTGTTTTTGTTTTTTCATTTAATCCCGGCTCTGGTCTGGCTTGGATCTCACTAATTAGATCACACTAGCTTAGAACTCACAGAGATTTGCCTCCTCCCTGATGGGATTAAAGGCGGTGTCACCACGCCCTGCTCTATCCACCATTTAAGCACAACCAAGAAGAGGGACTTCCACAGTGCTCTCCTCCATCCAACACACAGGGCTGCAAATCAACCTCTTCTAACCTCCCACCTCCCAGTTCCTCAAACTCAAGCAAGGCCAGCTCCTCTCCACTTCTCTTCCCTGAGCTCCTGTTCTGCTTGACGCCCTGGTCCAGCCAACTCCAGTGTGTTAACTCTGTGCCTATCCCGAGACTGGACCCATAGGTGGAGAGAAGTGGAAAAGGCCCTGCCCTGTCACTCTGTCCTTACACTCTGAAGCTCAGTGGACCCCTTGACAGGATGCTGGACGCCTGGGTCTGGGGCACACTCACATTGACCTTTGGCCTGCTTTCCAGTCTCCAAGGAGTACACACCAATGAGGTAAGCGAGACTTCTATGACTTTTGGAGGATCCAAAGGGGCAGAGGCCCGCCTAGGAACCCAGACCCCACCTTAACTTAACCACCAGTTATTGGAAACTTCCTGTCTGTTGTGTTTGGGGAAAGGGTAGGTAGGAACCTCAAAGGGAGTCTCTAGGGAAACATGGTCCCCTATCTTGGCAGGGCTGTGTTGCTACCTGGGAGCTGGCCCCAACCACAACCCTGAGTAGGATCAGTGACCCCCGTTTTAGTCTTGGCATGTCTTATTAAGCCCTGAGTCAGGTTGAGGAACCTGAGGTCTTGCTTGTCTGGGTTAGGGGTCTCTCCTTCCCTGTTCCTCCAAGGTTGGTGACCTTGGGTGTAGTTTATTATCCCTCTCTGGGACTTATCTGTGTAACCGGAGAAGGGGATGTTCTCACTTCTAGGATTAGTTAAAAATTTGCTCAGAGACTAGACCTGGCTGCCTGGCTGGGTGGTCTCATACCTTGGTCCCAGGAGGAGGGGGGCTGGATTTGACCTCTCCTTCATATTCAAACTCTAAGTGTCTTAGGTTGGCAGGTTTTCCTTAGAGGTGGTCAGGACCAGTCTTTGTTTAATACAATCTTTTTGTTAGTTTTGATTTTCAACCCAAGGTTTCTGTAGCCCTGGCTATCCTAGAGCTCTGTAGTCCAGGCTGGCCTCAACTCAGATTGAATTTAGAATCTTGGTTGAGAATCTGCTGTGGCAGGCAGGGTGGTAAGTGAAGTCCCAAGTCGGCTCCCCAGAACAGTGGCACTGGCTGTTGGGAACCTGTTCTCCATCTAAGACTGTGGATGAGTGAACACAGGATCAAGACACTTCCAATCTAGGACCTCTGCATCATTTGTTGACCCCTCTCTCCAGCCCCAAGTATAGACACTGTCAGTCCTCCCAGTCAGATCTAATCAATCCATGTTTATTAAACCTCAGGCCCCCCAACCATCCTGATCAGACCACATGATTAAAAAGGGACAGGGAAGATTCTTGTTCCAGTTTATCAAATCTGTCAGCCTTTTTTTTTTTTTTTTTTTTTGACACAGGTTTTCACTATATAGATTATAGTGACCATGAGTTAAACATACATCTGCTTTGGTACCTCAGCACTACCTAGTCTGCTCTAACCACTGATTAAATGTAGTTAGGATAGGAGCCCAGTGGTTTTAAAAGCTCAAACCTTTAATTCCAGCAGTATAGAGGCAGAAGCAGATAAATCTGAGTTCTAGACCAATCTGGTATACAGAGCCAGTTTCAGGACAGCCAGGGATACAGAGAGAAACACCTCCTTGAAAAACAAAAATGATTCAAGACAAGAGTTGGATATTTGGAAGAGTGGGGAGAGACAGAGACAAAGACAGAGAAAGTGAGTTTCTGGACCCCTTGTGTCTTTAGCTCACAGCACCCATCCTTACCAAAGAACAGAGCTACTGTGAGCATGGAGAGGGAATGATCCCAGTGGTGACTGTCACCTGTCCTTTTGTCTTTTCTTTAGCAAAGAAATGTTATTGTGAGGATCATCATCAGAGCCAAAAGCTGGCTTCCTCTACTTTATTTGTTGAGAGAGGGCCTACTTCTGGCTACTCTAGAAGCTGTGGCCTCCTGAGATTAAAGGCATGCACCCCCACACCTGGCAATGGTTTTAAATGAAGTAGCCAGAAAGGGCAATGCCTTCATACCTGGGGGAAGAGAGTCCTAATTAAGAGCTTAGACAGTACTGCTATCAACAGGATGGGATTCTGTATGGAGACCTTGGGTGCCTCAAAATACTGAAGGATACAGGGCAGGGGGTTTCCCTCAGGGATCTGAAAATGAATAGGCCTGATTATGTTTATTGAACTCCCAGAGTTATCTCTTCCTGTGACACTGGATCATGGGGGCAGTGGGACATTTAGGTTGCTTTCTGGGGGACTCTGAAGATAAGGATCAACAAGAATGGTTTCCTAGGCCAATCTGCAATTGTGTGTGTGTGTGTGTGTGTGTGTGTGTGTGTGTGTGTGTGTGTGCCCTAGGTGTAGTGATCCACATCTTTAATTAGCAGTCTGGAGGCAGAGACAGGGAGATCTCCAAATTCCACTCTACCTGGGCAATAGAGTGAGACAAGCTCTTGACTCAGAAAATAAGAGTGAAGGAGCTTGCTTGATAATTTATGCCTTTAATCCCAGCACTTGGGGAGGCAGAGTAAGGCTCCAGTTTTTGACCCTGAACATGGTAGTTGGAGGAAGGGAGAATCTCAGACCCCCTGTCTGGAACAATGTCTTAGTAGAGACAAGCCTCCAGTTCTCTTTGAGATAGTTTCTTCTTCCCAATCTGGCCTCAAACTGGCTTTGTAGCCTTGAATAGTTCTGCCTCCTCTTGACTTCTGTCATGATAGACAGCACCCCTGGTTTTGCACACCTCCATGATTTATCTCCATGCTGGACAAGCACTCTAACACCTGAGACCCAAGTCCCAGGCCTTGAGCTCTGACCTCTGTCTTTTTCCTTCCACAGACTGTAAACACATGTGACATCCTGTAAGTATGGGACTTTGTCAATAATTGTCAGTAAAGGAAGGGGGGTGGGTGTGTGCTCAGATTCTGACCTGGATAAGGGGACAGACACCTAATTCCTATCACTTGCTGGAACCATAGCCCCTCTCACCTTACCCAACCATGGGATCTGCAGGTCTGTAACTGCTGCTAATCCCCAACCTTTCATAGCTGGGGTGGGGAGTGGGAGTCAAATGAGCAATGTCCCACTGCTGCCTCCCATGTAAGTTCAGCATCAGGACCACTCTGCCTGAGGCACAATGACATACTGCCCTGATGAACTCTGAACTCGGGTCCCAAGTCCAGACCCCAGTTCCTCCCAGCAAACCCAGGATGGATCTGTAGTTCACACTCACTAAAGGTGGCTGGCAACCTGAGGGTCTAAGTGTCTAGGGAAGCAGGGACCCATTGGTATGACACTCTGATATCTTCAGTATTTACCCATGCCTGTTTGTCCTGACCAGAAACTGCCCCAAAGGATTCACATGCTGTGACAATGGATGCTGCCCAGAAAGAAAGGTGTGGGATCCTGCAAATGACCGCTTTAGGTAATCCCAGGGTCACCACTCTAGGCATCTTCACTGAGGGCTGGGTCTACATGACACAGGGTGGGGGTTGGAGATGGAGGTGGTATGGCACGGGAGCATGACCTGGACATTTCTGACAACACCATCCCCGACCTCCCTAGGTTCTTGGTCATCCTGGCATGCATCATTTTTCCCATTTTGTTCATCTGTCACCTAGTAAGGCTCTTCTGTCCCAACTGCACTGAACTACAGCACGATGTCAGAAGAGTGGATCATCAGACTCCTATAGAACCACCCTCCATAGCTCCCCTAGAGAGCATTTGGGTCACCTCCTTGAATCCACCACCACCCTACAGTCAGGTGGGTCTTTCTATCCCAATACCTAATGTGTTTCATAGCTGGCTTTTCAACATGTTGAAATAATGGATTGTGGGGTGGGGAGGAGGGATAATGGATTGGTGAGGGCTCTGCCAACAATAATTGTCATTCTTGACCCAGACCCTAAATAAAACCAGTATCCCTTTTCTCCTGCAGGTTGTTCTGCCGCCAACTCCCACAGAACCACCTCCTCCCTACAGCCTCAGGCCTGAGGGCCCTGCTGGCCAGATGAGAGGGCACGCCTATGCAACCCTTTGAGCTTCCTCACACACAAACCTCGTGGATCAAGCACAGGACTCTGGAATGACTGACTGCCTATCCCATCATGTCTCTTGTCCTTTGATTTAATTTATTCTGCTGTCCCCTCCCCTTTTGTCATGAGAGCTAAAATGGAGCCATAATCTCTGTCCACACTAAAGACTGTTGACATTTTTAAGAACTGGGTGTGGCTGTCATGGATGTAGAGAAATCATTGCTAGTTTACTGCCGATTTTAACTGGACAGCTCGCTCTGCCATCCTACAGAGCACTTCTTGCCTGGAAGAGATTGAAGACTGAACTGCACAGACTCTGAGCCATCTTCCAACCATACCTGGGTAGAGAGGACCTCACTGTCCCTCTGTAGCAATGCAGAAAACACAGGGGCTAAGTTTCCACAGCTGGCTGCTAAGTGGGGATGAGACAAGGTCAGAGGCTGAGGAAACCCTTCCAGCCTCTTCCAGTGGTGACTGACTGCACTGGTCACCTGCTGGGAGGATGGAGCATCTAAGATGTGATGAATGCATAGACCTTCACCTTCCTGGGTCCTCGGGGGGCACTAAAGGAATGAACTGGAAAGTTCTCAGGATCCTCTTCTAGTCCTGGGACCTGCTTTCCTGGGAGACCAGACAGAACTTGATTAAGCATGGGACACTTAGGGAGATACAAGCCAGAAAACAGCCTTCTAGGAGAAGATTGGGTGGAGAGGAAGCCTGGAGAAGCAGGTGTGTTTTGAGTTGTGTGGAGTGAGGTCAGCGAATAATTCCTCTACATTCCTCCTCTGGTTTCTCCTGGAAGGAGAGGGGAGGTCTACCCCACCTTCCTCTTCCTTCTGGTGAGCCTGTGTTTCATACTCTACAGCTCAACCCTGCCCAAAGTTAACTCCTAAAGGGAAGAAGGTTCTGTCCTGTGGCTGGGAGACTGAGGACAGCTTGGAGCTTGGACTGTCCAGAGTGGGAGGGGAGAGTGAAGACAGTTCCTGGTGCCCATGCCTTGGCACCTTACCCCTGTGTTTACTGTGTGTGCTGCAGAGGGCTGAAGGCCAATGTTTCCCTTCAGACAGACAACACTACCAATACTCACTGCTTAGGTGTGCAGGCAGGGCAGGTATGGCTGTCCTGGACTTCCTCTGTAGACCAGGCTGGCTTCAAATTCAGGATCCCCAAGAATACTCATCCCTGTGCCACCACAGAAGAGGGCAGGACAGGGATTCTGGCTAGATTTGGGCTCTGAGAACTGGGCTTTTCCCTGTTGGAGGAGGTCATGTCAGCCTGCCTGTCACCTACCTGACATTGAAGATCATTAGAGGGCTTTTAACACCCGTCTCCTAAGGATGAAGGATCTGTCTTGTCAACCTACATTGTGTCTGTCTTACCGGGAGAAAAGACAAGCTTTGTGAAATAAACTTAATAGTTACATTTTTATAAATGTGTGTGTATATGTTTCTCTTTATGCCTATTAAGATCTAAAAGAGCCAGGTGCTGTGGTGTAGTCCCAAATTAGTTAGGAATCTTAGGCAGGAGGATTACTGATCTGAGTCTAGCTTGAGTTTCAATGAGTTAAAGCCAAGGTGGGGAGGGTGGATGAGAACATAGCTCAGTAGGGGAGACTTTGCCTAGCATGTGCAAGCCCAGAGTTAAGTCTCCAGTTGTCACTCCAACAAATCTAGAATGGTGTGTAAGAGCTACCAGGAGCAGTAAGGAGGTGGTTAACTGAGATTATTAAAACAAACAACTCCTCTGAAGACAGTGTTTCTGTGTCCCAGACTCTGTAGACCAGATTGGCTTCAAACTCAGAGACGCACCTGCCACCTGCCTCCCAATTGCTGATATTAAAGGTGTGCACCACCACTGCACAGTTTAAGATTTTATTTTTAAGCTACATTAGTGTTTTGCCTGCGTGTACATCTGTGTACCAATGTGCATGCAGGACCCTACAAGGCTGGAGTGGGCAACAGATCCCCTGGAACTTGGGCTCCAGACAGTTAAGAGCCACTTTGTGGGTGCTGGGATTTGATCCTGGGTGCTATGCCAGAGTGGCCAATGTTCCAAATGCTAAGTCATCTCTCTTCAGTGAGGGGGGAGGAGAAGAAGAGGGAGAGGCAGAGGGAGAAATCAGAGTCAGAGGGAAAGCAGTCTGAAAGGCCAAGAGGAGAAAGCCAGTAAGCTATACTATATTGCCTCTGTATCATCACCTGCCTCCAGATTCATACCCTGTTTGAGTTCCTCTCCTGACTTTATTCAGTGATAGACCATAATGTGCAGATATAAGTCAAATAAACCTTTTCCTCCCAACTTGCTTTGGTTATGGTGTTTTGTCATAGCAATAGCAATCATAACTAGGGCATCCACCTAACCTCTCACCTCCCATTGTCAACACCATCTACTGCTCCGGTCCAAGTGTGTCAACCTCCATACTGGCCGATCTCCAAGACCCTCAGATCCCCACCCTCAAACCTTCAGCGTCATCTTGCTTACCCCATTGTAACTACAACTGTGTTCCATCTGAAGTCTACCTGACTCTTCATCCATCCTGCTCATCTAGGAAGAATCCAGACTTGGGTTGAATTGGCCTATTCCACAAGAACCAGAAGACCTGTGTGAGCAGATTCACTTTCAAATCCAGTCCACCTGGCTCCCGAGGCCCCAACTGATGCAGACCTGCCTTCTCAGGACTCTCATACTCCAGCCTCAACTTCGTCTAAGGAAGAGACAGAAGCTATCTTGTCCTGGTGGTGCACTTCTTTAGTCACAGCAGTTAGGAGGCAGGGGTTCTTTGAGTTTGAAGTTAGCTTGGTCTACGTAGCAAGTTCAAGGCCAGACAGGGCTATGTATAGGAAAACCCACACTGTCTCAATTCAAACCAAACAAAAGGTAAAACTATCTCACCAAGACCATCTAATTTCTGCCCCACCTGCACAGATAGTGTGCACAGATTTGCTGCCCTGGAACCCAGCTGGGTCCTGGGTGGCCCCTCCTATTCCCAACTCTCTCCTGCGATTTCACTGCCATTTTGGAGACTTGGTCTTTTTATACCCTGCCATGCCACCAACCTCTCTGAAGACCTTAGTCCCCTGTCCTGCTGACCCACCTCCTTTCTCTATCTGTTCTCTCCTTCTGTTCCCACTATTCCAGGACATCACTTCCATCCTGGTCATTTGACCTCAATTCTGCTGAAGCCAATGTCTGTTTCCTGATCTCACCTCTCACTAGCATCTGACCCTCATGGCCAGTGTTCTTGCTCCAACAATTTCCCCGTACCTTTCTGGGTCCACTCTGTCTAGCTTTTCTCTACAGCACTGGCTGCATCTTGCACCTCCTCTTCACCTCTGAGTGACAGTAGACCTGAGGCTATATCTTTGTCCTAATCTGTGCTTGTCGTACCTACTGTGACTTTGTTACAGAACTTTGTTACAGCTTCCCACTGAGAAATGACTGTGTACTTAGAGATAAGGGATAATAAAGGAAAACAGTTAGGCCAGGTGACTAGTTCTCGTTAATACACAAAAGGAAACCAGCCCTAAATAGAAATTGTTGGGTAATAGCCTCCGGTCGGTCATGAGGAATTGAGTCAGGCTATACCGGATATTACCCTAGCTATACATAATTCTTTGGTCACAGCCTGGCCAGTCTGGTCTGTGGAAACAATATGCTAGGTATGGAAAATAACCTCCCTTGTTCCCAGTCAAACCATAAAAAGATAGCTGTGACTTCCTGGTAACTGCCTATGTATACCTGCACGCCTCTGCCCCACCTCCTCTAGATATTCTTTCTCTCTGTGTGTAGCCCTGGCTGTCCTGGAAGACCAGGCTGGCCTCAAACTCAAGAAATCCACCTGCCTTCCTCTTGAGTGCTGGGATCTAGGCTGTGTACCACCACTTCCCAGCTTTCCCTGACCCCTGCTACCCCTTAATGTACTCAACCTTCATCCCAAGGAAAGGTTGGTGGCCCTGCCTCTCTATCTGCTTCTCTGCATCCCTTTTTCACTGAAATCACCATTAGCTTATATTTCCACTCAGAGACTAAACTTATTATGTTAAACATACCAATTCTTTGTCAATAGAGTTTCTAAGGAGCCCGGTTACTTTACAGATTTTCCTCGTGTGCTCCTGAGTCAAATTGTACGTCTATTTCCTAAGCAAGTTGAGTAATGCCTTTAACATCAGCTTATATCTCTAAGTTCCTCCCATATCAGCTTCACAGACTGTGTGCTTTTTGTTGTTGTTGAATCTGGGATCTTTATCCCTGGCCGAGACTTTCCTGTAGAACTCTAGACATACTTTACCACACAGCTCTGCCCCTTGGAACCTCTGGAGGACCTCAAGGCCAAATGTGAGCTCTGGCTTCTTGCCCTTCCTCAGTGCATCCTTCCTGGTGTCCTCTCAAGGGAGATGGACCATCAAAAACCTAGCTGTTCAGGTTAAAAACAAACAAAACCAGAGGTGTTTTCTGGTTTCTTTTTCCTCATTCTCTTATCCTTCTTAGTGGTACCCAAATCTGACCCACATCCACCTCTCCCTATTTCAGGGTCACAGTCCAAAGCAGGCTGCTCCAGGTTATGGTGAGAATTGTCTGCCTCTAAGCTATGCTTAGGACTCTGCAGACTTCTGCGTCTGCTGTGATCTCCACGCTGCCCCCTGTATGGCTATGCCATACACTAAGCCTGGTCTTCTCTTTAAAAATTTGAGACAGGATCTCAACAATGGTAGCACACACAGACTAACCTAGAATTTACTGTATAACCTAGGATAGCACTAAACTCATAGAAACCCTCCTGTCTCAATTCCCTGAGTGTTGGGATTACAAGTATGGCCCATCAAGCCTGGCTATCCACTCCTCCCACCCCCACAAACACACTGCTGGGGACTGAGCCTCGGGCCTCAAATGTGCGAAGCAAGTACAACTGAGCTGATTCCTAGCTCCAGGGCAATCCTTCCTTAGCATAGATACAGAGCTCACTCCCTTTCTGTGTTGTGGAGGCTTGGGGCATGCTTCACATTTCTGCCTATAGCAAGCAGGACTTCAGATGAGGTCTCTCCCTTCCAGCCTCAGTCTTGCTTCTTTCTCAACTTTAAGTGTCCCTGGTCAGAGCCTGCCTCAGGGGATTTGATCTTTTCATGAAGCTTGAACTCACTCCTTATCACCACAGGGCCTACCCAGAGGGCTTTTCTCATCATCCAGGCTCCAGTTTCCCCCTGTCTGAGAGACATCTCTGATGCTGCAGAGAGAGGAGCCCCATCCCACCATGAAATTGCCTTGCTTTGTGCTGTCATGTGTGTTCATGCACTGTGTCCACTCTGCACACAAGTTCCCTCAAGGAGGAACCTGCCACTGTCACAAGGAAGTCCAGAGTCATGACTAGGTATGCCCAGTCCATGGTGGGTATCATACCTTGGTGAATGACTTCTTGTGGACCACAGCAGCCATGGGCAGCTCAATAGAAAAGCCAGAAATGTCTTGGGGAAAATGGTTTTGGAAACATCTGGTACCCTCTGTAACTTTGGTCCCCAGGTGAGAGGAGGGGATTGGTAGAAACAACATAGAAATAAAAGAAAGGGGGCGGGACTCCATCCTTTATTAGGAGCAGATGGTCATGGATCAGAACATGAAGGGCAGCAGTTTCCCTGCAGAAGGGAAGACACAGTGCGAGGCAAAGCTTAAAGGATTTGTAGGGCAGAAAAGTGAACATTTGGTACCGAAAAAGTCCATCCATGTACCAGTTTCCTGCAGTCTCTGGGTTGTAAAATGCCACAGAAGGTCTTTATCACATGTTGACTTTCTTCTCAGAACCCCCCCCCCAGCCCCCAAGTGCCCCAGCTCTTATCACTGTTGATAATCTTGTCGGACAGATGTTCAGATCATTCATGCTGAGTCAGGAGTTTCTAACTAGCCTGGGGCTCCTTTCCCCTTTCACTGCACTTTCTCCTTCTCCTTCTTCTTCCTCCCTCCTTCCATTCTTCAGTCAGTTCTCAGTGAGCCCCTCCAAAAATACTGTAAGGAAGCCATGGTGGTTGGAGGGTAGGAGCTACCTCAAAAAGATACCATTCCTGTCCCTGTGAAACACACACACACACACACACACACACTGAGGGAGTCGGCTTCTAGTGCATGGGACACAAAACCAAAACAGGTGACTCTAGAGAGCTCCACCCCAGGATGGGGTGGGGCTGAGACTGCTTAGAGAAGGAGGTCAGATGCTCTTTGAGGAAGTAACATTGAGCTAACTGTAGAAGAGGAGAAGTAGAATGTGGCATGCAAAGATCAATGGGCAGCTTTTGCAAAGGCCTCAGAGAATGGCCTCAGAAACCCAGAATCCTTATCAAAAGGTGTTCTTTCTCAGTTCTGAGCACCAGAGGTGTGACATAAAAATATTGGCCAGGTTGCTCCTTTCAGAGGCTCTGGGAGTGGAGGCCAGTAATGCTTGGTGTCCTTGAGCTGGGATCTGTCCTCTAGACCTCTACCTTTGCTTTGCAAAATCTGTCTGATGAGGACATTTTTGGGGGAGAAAGGACTCAACCCCAACCAGATCCTTACGTTAATGACTTAGTACCAGGACTGTGTTGTGTGGCAATTTCCTTCAAGTTAAATCTCAGCTTGGAAGCTCCTTAAGATAGAGAAATTTCTATGCAGGGAAGCAAACAACGCAAAGGCTTCAGGAAGTACCTGAAACAGACAGGATTCTCTGGTCTCTTCCTCCTTAAGCATAGATAAGCAGTAAGGACAACTGAAAGTTGCTTTCAGACAGCAAAGCTACCTAAAGAGGCTTAGTCTAGCAGCTGAACTCTCAGACAGAGACTCTCTAACAAGTTGAGCTGTACACATGATGTACACTGGGCTATAGGTTTCTAGGCTTTGTAAGCCATTACAGTGTTGGGGTGGACTTTTGGTAATGCAGCTGTCCTTGAGACATTCATGCTTCTATAAATCACCCTCCCCCATATTTTGTAAGTAATCACAATAAAATTAATTGGCTCACCAAGGTGGTCTTTGGTGGTATTCTTACTTTGATTCTCTATCTAAGAAAAGTACATGTGTGTTCCTGGATCCCCAATAACAGGTTCACACAACAGATAACTTATCACAAATAAGGTCTCATCCTGAGCTTCCAGGGAGCAATTTAGAGAGCTGCAAAAGTGAGAAAATGGGATTGGAGAGTTGCTCAGAGGTTAAGAGCACTGACTGCTCTTCCAGAGGTCCTGAGTTCAAGTCCCAGCAAACCACATGGTGGCTCAACCATCTGTGATGGGATCCAATGCTCTCTTCTGATGTGTCTGAAGAGAGTGGCAATGTACACCTATAAATAAAATAAATAAAAAATTTGAAAAGGAGGAGGAGGAGGAAAAAGCAAGAGCACAAACTCCTGGATATACCTGAGAAGACAAGAAAGGACTATATCTAGCTGAAAAGATGGCTCAGTGGATAAGAGAACCTGTTGCTCTTGCCCAGGTCTGCAGTTTGATTCTCTGCACCAGTCCCAAGTAATGTGATGCACAGATGTACATATGGGTAAAACATAGAATCCACATGAAATAAAAATAAGTAAACCATTTAGGGACCTAAAAGAACACCCAAAACAGCACATCTCAAAGTACATTCCCATCCCACCTCATGCCATCACCATTGTATAGTGATGGTTCTTGAGTGGCAACTTGACTACCTCTGGGATTGATTAAAATTCAATGGGCTGGGTACACATGTGAAGGATTTTTTTTCTTAAATCAATTAAGGCAGAAAGACCTACCCTTAACAGAGATCTTTTGAGGCAGTAAGATACATCTTAAATCTGAGAAAATCCATTCCTTATTGACATTAGATTTTACTTCTTCAGGATTTTCATGCATAGTGAAGACCGTGGAGACATCCAGCCTTGTGGATTGACTGATTGCTAGATTCTTGGAGTCGCCATTGGTAGACAGCCATTGTTAGCTTAGCCAAACTGCAGCCTGGAAGCCATTCCAATAAATCCCTTTTATGTGTGTGTGTATATATGTGTATATATACACACACACACACACACATATATATATATATATATATATATACATACATACATACAGAATTATTATATCATTTCTGTTCGTCTAGAGAACTCTGACTCCTATAAAGGGCTAGTGGGAACATTCCCCATTCAAGGAAATCTGGAAAAGGCCAATGCAATCAGCTCACACTGAAAATCCCTGACACACCTGAGCTGAAGATCCTAGGAGTCGGCCATGCACTTTATCCTTCTGTAATACAGTGCTTTCCTGTTCTAGTGGACCATCAAATCCTGTCTTCCTTTCCTTCATCCCTAGGGAATGCTGACTTCTCCCCATTCCACAGCAACATGGGTAGAATATGGCCTTGCCTCATTATCTAGACAACTGGGAGAACTGGGCTTCGGTCTTCCCCAAGAGACAGAAATGGAGACATTACTAAGAGGTGCAGAAGTGGGTGCTACTAGGCAGGGTGTGTATCAAAAAGAGCTTTGAGGAAGTCTGACCGCTTTTAATGTGTGTGTGTGTGTGTGTGTGTGTGTGTGTGTGTGTGTGTGTGTGTGTGTGCATGTGTAGCCCTAGCTGTCCTGGAACTTGCTCTGTATGCTGAACCATCCTGTCATCAGGCATTTTCATTGCTGCAGTGGTTACATGAGTGTCTAGATGTGAACCTGGTATGGTGGCACATCCATTTAATTCCAGCACTTAGGAAGAGGAGGCAGGTAGAGCTCTGTGAGTTCAAGGCCATCCTGGTTGACATAGTTTTCCAGGCCAGCCAGGGCTACATAGTGAGACCCTTCCTCAAACAAAGGAACAAACACAACTCACACAAATATAAAAAAGAAAGGATGTGTGTAGGGAGAGATCTATATGACATAAAATAGGTAGACTTATAGCCTGCTTGTACCCATGTCCTTTCCTGATTTTGATACTTTGCACAACTTGTAACCATCAGCCACCACAAAACAGTGTAACCTGTTGAAGAAGCTGGACAAATGGAGATTGAGACTATGTGTGAATGTGTGTATTTTGTATTTATGTATGTGTTGTCTGTGTGTTTTATATAAGTAGTGGTGTGTGTGTGGGGGGGGTGTGTTGTATTTGTGGGTGTTGTATATATATATTTTGTTTGTTTGTTTGTTAGTTCTGTCAACTTGATAAAGCCTGGGATCATAGGGAAGAGCCTCAATGAAGATGGTTTACATCATGGTAGCCTGTGGAAGGCACTATGGGAGTTCTCTTGTATTGACTGGAGGGTGAAGGCCCACCCTAATGTGAGTGGCACCTTCTCTTAGCCCACATATAAGAGATGAAAGAAGCAAGCTTTGTCTTTTATTTTCTTGCCCTTCACTCTCTCTGGTCAGTTCATCTACCCTGTTGCTGCCTCTTCTGGTTCCTTCAGTGATACTAGAACCAGCTTCATCTGGCTTCAAAGGTTGACTGAAGGCCAGCAGCTGTCCAGAATTACCCAGGAACCAGATGGGGATGCTCAGGCAGCCAGCCCCATGGACTGAGCAGCAAGTCTGTGAACCTTCTGTTCTATACCTGCAATCCTTTCTCTGTGCTGTTGGCTGCGAATGGGAGCGGCTGCTTCAGAGCCCCTGCTACTGTGACCTCCCTGCAGGATGAACTCTAAGCTTAGCTGTAAGTAGGATGAACTCCTCTGTCCTCCAAGGAGCTTCTGTCAGGATAATGATCACAGCTGTGAAGCTGGGACAGTGCACATGTGTGCTATGCATGTGTGTGTTTACTCAAGCTTCCATGTGGAGGTCAGAGGGCTGTGGAGATGCCCTAGTCTCTTCCATGTAGCTTTATTTATTCATTTATTTATTTATTTATTTATTTATTTAAGTATTTTTGAGACAGAGCATCTTATTGAACCCAAGATTCACCATTTTAGATGAGCTTCCTGGACAGGGAGTCTCTGGGATCCACCCACCAGCACTGGGCTAATCAACTTATGTGACCACGATCAGCTTGTTACGTGGGTGCTGGGAATCACACTCAGGCCCCCACCTTTGTTCCGGAAGCGCTTCCCCCTAAGCAATCTATGCTGTCCCTGAATACTCCAGGTACAGATTCTTTATGTAGAATTCTCAATCCTGCCCTGTCAGACTGAATAGTAGAATTATAGGCATTTAAAGGTGTGTCCTGTCACCTGCTGGCTTGTTGACCAATCATGTGACTTCCTGTGACTATACTGACTTTAGACATTAATAGTTTTTTGGTTTTGTTTTCTTTTGTTTTGTTTTCTGCCCTGCTTGCTCCTGTACCTCTCCGAACATAATTGTTTCATATATGTGGGTACACTGTCCTCAGACACAACAGAAGACAACATTGGATGCCCATTACAGATGGTTGAAAGCTACCTTGTGGTTGCTGGGAATTGAACTCAGGACCCTAGAAGAGCAGTTGGTGCTTCTACCCACTGGGCCATCTCTCCAGACCCAACATTAATATTTTCAAAAATTGTTTTGTTACCATTATAATAATTGTTATTTCTGTATAGGGGTACTTTGACTGCTCACATATCTGCCCTCTGTTCTCTGTGAGTTGGCCTTCCTGGACTCTGGACTCCAGATGCCTTCTGGGAGAAGCCGTGGGTGACCAGCTGACCTCCAGGTCCTTAAAGCCAGACCCTATGAGGGACCACAGACAATCAACTCCTCCTTCAGCAAAGAAGAGTGGATGTGCAGAAGGCACGGGGACTTTGTCACTGTTAGGAGTCCCAGGCTGGAATTTGGTGTGCAATCTGGAGTGGCCACAAAGACTTTAGAAGTTCTCTGGGTCTTCCTGCCTCTGCTTCCCAGCATGCAACAGGATATCCATGCATGCATGCACATGACACCCTCTCATGGCTAGCTCACTGGATGGGGTGGGGGTGCAGTTGTAGAGTGGGGCTTTTGTCTCTCTGAATAACAGCAGATCTTCTGCCGGGCAGTCGTGGCACACACCTTTGATCCTAGCACTCAGGAGGCAGAAGCAGGTGGGTCTCTGATTAAAGCAAGGTCTAGGACAGCCAGGGCTACACAGAGAAAGAGTAGCTCTTGCACTCAGCTCCATATCTGACATTGCCTACAGGAATGCTGACCCTCAGTACTAATAAATGCTGGCAAGGGCCTTGGGCCACAGATTTTTAAGCTTCCAGTCTTATCCCTACCCTATGTGCAGATAGGGACACTGAGGGACAATTTGGTATCTTGGAGAAAAACCTGGGAGGCTAGAGGCAACCTCTGGGGACCCTGTGGACTCTGCTTGCTGAGTCAAGTGTAGGTACCACACTTTCTTCTTTCAGAAGTTACAGGGCAAAGTGGGGAGCAGCTGTTCCCCAATGTCTATTCCTGTGACATTTTAAATGTGAGCAGAGCCAAACACACCAAGGAAAATGTGAGACACTTGGAATTTCACATAACCTATTTTAACACTTATTGGTTATGTTGGTTATATTTCGAGGTTTTATTTAGTGGCAAGGTGATGGCCGATAATCCCAGAATTCAGGAGGCAGAGGCAGGCAGATCTCTTAGTTCGAGGCCAGCCTGGACTCTTGAGTGAGTTTCAGGACAGCCAGGGCTACACAGAGAAACCCTGTCTCAAAAAAAAAAGGTAATTAATTTTGAATTTCACATAACAAGTTTTCTTAGTTAGGGTTTTACTGCTGTGAACAGATACCATGACCATGGCAGCTCTTATAAGGACAACATTTAATTGGGGCTGGCTTACAGGTTCAGAGGTTCAGTCCGGTATCATCAAGGTAGAATCATGGTGGTATCCAGGTAGGCATGGTACAGGAGAAGTTGAGAGTTCTGCATCTTCATCTGAACGTTGTAAGCAGAATGCTGGCTTCCAGGCAGCTAGGATGAGGGTCTCAAGACTACATTCACAGTGACACACCTACTCCAATCAGGTCATACCTTCCAATAGTGCCACTCCCAGAGCCAAATGCATACAAGCCATCACATTCCACTCCCTGGCCCCCATAGGCTTATTCAAATGTATGATTCTATGGGGGCCATATCCAGCCATAACATAATTAAAAATTACATTTATTCCTACTTACAAAGTATTCATTGTTAATAGCAGTATCAACAATGTTAAAAGTCCAAAGTTCATCATCTTCTCTGACATCCATCCAATCACTTAACAGTAATCCCAGAATTACCACAGGAAACCACCTGGGCAAATTCCAAAAGTGCATCACCATGTCTTATGTCAAAGCACTTTTCAGATCTCCAACTCCTTTCTCATCTTTTTTGACTTCCACAGCTTCTTTTTCTGGTCTGGTTCCATTCCCTGTTAGCAGGACACTTCAGGAAATATCCTATGGCTCTGGAATCTTGAAAATCTTGGAGTCGCCAAACCAGCTTGAATGTAGCAGCTTCTCCTTACAATGTCTGGGATCCACACATGATCTTCTGGGCTCCTCCAAAGGGCTGGCATCACTTCTCCAGCTCTGCCCTCTGTAGCACTCTAAGTAAGCTCAGGTTGATCCACTCCACTGGTGCTGCTGTTCTTGGTGATCATCCCATGGTACTGGCATCTCCAATATTCTGGGGTGGTCCACTCCAACTAGGCTTCACTAAGAGTCTCTCATAGTCTCTCTTCATGGTGCCAAGCCTCAATTCCTTTGCAAGACACTTCCGTCCTGGGCCATCAACTAGAACAGAGGCTGCACATTTACCAATGGCCTTCCATGGCCTCCAGAGTGCCAAGCTCTTCATGATCCCTGCATGGTTTCAAAACCAGTATCACCTGAGTGACTCTTACACATTTACCAAGTCCAGCTACAGCATGAGGTACAACCTTAACTAACTCTGGAACACAGCTCCTTTGTATTCTCAGGAAACATATTGCCTCCCTCAGTGATGCTGATTTCTTCTTAATCACAGTTATATCTTATCTCCAGCTAACCAACATCAGTGGTCCCAGAAGTCCCTTCTATTTTTCACTCTAAAACCAGAGCCACATGGCGGAAGCTGCTCAGTTCTGCTGCTTGCTGGGGCTGGAACATGGCTCCCCTTATTCTATTACCAGCTTTCTGTTTCCAAACTTCCTCTCTGCCTAAGCTTGGCTTTCCTGGAACTTGCTCTGTAGATTGACCTTGAAATAAGATGCCTCTGTCTCCTGCAATTCTGGGATTAAAGATGTGTACCAGCATCCCTGGGTTTAAGCTTTTCTTCACCTAGAACTTGCTTTGTCCCAGTCTGGCCTTGAACTCAGAGATCTGTTTGGCTTTGTCTCCTGGGGTTAAAGGTATGTATCACCATGCCTGGATCTAAATTTAGCTGCGTAGGATCTTGCCCACAACTCCCTTGATCTGTTATCTCCCAGAACATAGGATTCAGGTCCATTTCTCTTCCTGGTGCCTCTTTAATATTTGAACCATATATTTTATACATTTCCTTTCTCAACTTGTTATGCTCGTTCAAAATGCTCTTCAGGAAACTACACCAGACACTAAAGTCTCTGCTGGACTTGTTTGAGACTTCCTTTGTCAATGTAATTAATCTGAGTCTCTTTACCATAGCCTTGGGCAGACTCTTCAGACAGGGCAAAAAGTAGTAGCTGCATTCTTCACTAAAATATCACATATTTAAATTCTTCACAGAAACCTCTTGGGCCAGGCTGGAGAGGTGGCTCAGGGGTTAAGAACACTGGCTGCTGTTACAGAGGTTCTGAGTTCAATTCCCAGCAACCACATGGTGGCTCACAACCATCTGTAATGGCATCTGATTTCCATTTCTGGTGCATCTGAAGATAGCTACAGTGTACTCATATAAATAAAATAAATCTTTAAAAAAGAAAAGAAAAGAAAAGAAAAATCTTGGTCTAGGTCTGTACAATTCAAATCATTCACAGAAACAAAGTCTTCCATATTCCTACTAGGATGGCCCATTCAGCCCCATTTAAAGCATCCCCACTGCTTTCCAAATCCAAAGTCCCAAAACCCACATTCTTTCAAACAAAAGCATGCTCAGTCCTATCATAGCATTACCCCACTCCTGGTACCAACTTCCGTCTTAGTTAGGGTTTTATCATAACATTACCGTACTCCTGGTACCAACTTCTGTCTTAGTTAGGGTTTTATCATAACATTACCGTACTCCTGGTACCAACTTCTGTCTTAGTTAAGGTTTTACTGCTGTGAACAGACACCATGACCAAGGCAACTCTTATCTGGACAACATTTAATTGGGGTTGGCTTACAGATTCGCAGGTTCAGTCCAGTTTGATCAAGCCAGGAACATGGTGGAATCCAGGCAGGGATGGTCCAGAAGCTGAGATTTCTACATCTTCTTCTGAAGGCAGCTAACAGAATACTGGCTTCTAGGCAGCTAGGATGAGGGTCTCAAAGTTCACGACCACAGTAACACACTTACTCCAACATGGCCACCCCTTCCAATAGTGCCACTCTCCTGGCCAAGCACACACAAACCATCACACAAGTAAACATTAGTATTATCTAAATACAACTTTAATCCCACCCCTGAATCCACAGGCATCTTCTGGCAACACTACATTTGGGTTAGATGGATGCCAGAAACTCAAAGGAAATAACATCAGCCCCATTCTGCCCATCAGGCCCACAGGTACGAGCTACTTCCATTCAGTTCCCCAGCCCAGCCATCCCCATCCCTCTTCTCAACTACTGAGTGTGCCTGAGATTCTCATCTTTCCTGAGACATAATTACAGAGGAGACCCAGACCAGCCTGGACAGGGTGGCAGGCAGCAGGGAATGAAGGGCCATAGAAGTATATCTCAGGATGGCGACAGAGACAGTGGGACTTGGGCCGAGGCAGGAAGGCCAGAAGTCCAAGTTAACAACAATTTCACTCAATCAAGAGTCACAAGTGTGAGTGTTGTTGGGAAGTTTCAGCACTGTCCCAAGCAGGGTCCACCTCAGCAGGGGGCAGCGGGCTTCATTCAGTCTCCAATACTATCTACAGGAGGGTTAGCAAGAGGCATACTAACCTCCTACCCCATTTTCTCTCCTTAGACTCTGTCACCAGAGATTGCAAGTAGAGAGGGGATTCTCAGGGGCCACATCCCAATTGCACTTGGCTTGGCTCTGGAAGGTTCTGTTGCTAAGCGCTAGAAGGGGCCAAGGAATAATGAGAAACAGAGGCAGAAAGGGGGAGAGAGACCAGAGGCCAATTCCTTGGAGGACAGTGAGCAAGCTAGGGTCCCTGACCCACAGGAGTGCAGGGACCAAAGCAGTCAAGGAAATGGGGGCAAAACCAAAACAGACTTCTTCCACTGGTGGTGGATGATAGAGCAAAACAGAAGGAAAACAGAGGGGCCCAAACGGGTGCCTTTGAAGGCAGTGAAACACTGAAATTGGACAACAGAGACTGGCAGGAAAAGCGAGACTTGGAAATTCACTCAGTATGACAGGGAAAAGGGGAACCAGAAGTCAGGGGAAGTCTCCAAGAAGCTGCCTGATTCCCAGGAGCCAA
This sequence comes from Mus caroli, assembly GCF_978045245.1. NCBI lineage: Eukaryota > Metazoa > Chordata > Mammalia > Rodentia > Muridae > Mus > Mus caroli. The sequence goes on from NW_028227268.1 coordinate 27,615,297, forward strand.
GTTAGAGTGGACAGGTAACAGGAGCTATGAGATGCACCTTACACTAACACCAGAGCTTCCAAGGGCGACCTCCTGTGTTCTTAGACCAGACAGCGATCCAGCCACGAACTCATTGAGCCCTTTCCGAGAGCTTGGCTGCCACATGTCTCTCTTCCACCCTTGACAGTCAACATGGATCCATCTGTCTGGCCTGCTTTCTTGCAACCGGCCCCAGAGCCTCTTAGGTCAAGTCCCAGGTCCCTGTGCCCACCTTGGCGCTGTCCGATGCTGCCACCTGGTGGCCATACTCTGACCACCTGCATTCTTCCATGAATCTCACCTGGCCTGCTGACCTCAATATAGAGCTATTGGCTTTTGGCTACAGTGGACACAGTCCTGAGTCTCAATTTTTCTTCATTCAGAAAGGAACTGTACCACCATCCCACCCCCTAAAGTTGTAAAATGAAGTGTACCAACATTCTGCCACACACACAGACAAAGTTGGAAAATAGAGGGAACACTAATATCCCAGTACTGTGGGGAATTCTGTGCCAAAGTTTTCCTTCCCCTGTTCAGGGTCTTTTCCTCCCCCCTTGGACAAAGCACAAAGGGATGGCACCATTTATCTGACACACACCCCACTGTCCTTCTTGTGCCTTGGCCTGCCTTTCCCACAATCTCTGCCTCCCTCCCTTTGCTACCTCTCTGGTGTCTGGGAAAGTACAGCACCCTCCAGTGGTGAGCTCATCTCTCAAAGTTTATTCATTTATTTTGATTTTTTTGAGACAGGGTTTCTCTGAGGAGCCTCAGTCATCCTGGAACTCACTCTGTAGACCAGGCTGGCCTTGAACTCAATGATCTGCCTGCTTCTGCCTTCCAAGATCTGGAATTAAAGCTATGTGTCACCACTGCTTTGCTTGAATTAAAATTTTTTATTTTAAAGGATATTTGGTATCAGATGGTGGAGGCACACACTTTTAATCCCAGTACTCTGGATGCAGAGGGTGGTCGATCTCTTGAGTTGAAGGACAGCCTGGTCCACAAAGTGAGTTCTAGGACAGCTAGAGCTACACAGAGAAACCCTGTTTTGGAAAACTAAAATGATAACAACAGATATTTTATTTACATTCATTCATTTTCTCTCTGTCCCTCTGTCTCTCTGTCTCTGTCTCTTTCTCTCTATGTCTCTCTCTCTCTCTCTCTCTCTCTCTCTCTCTCTCTCTCTCTCTCTCTGTGTGTGTGTGTATGTGTATGTGTGTGTGTGTGTGTGTGTGTTTGCAGGCAAGTGCATGGAGTTGAGTTTCTCCTTCCACTATGTGGAAGAATCCAGGTGATCCAGAAGGATCGAGCCAGAGATCAATTTCTGGATGTGGGAGCACAGGCCTTTAATCACTGTATTCTGAAGGCAGAGGCAGGGGGATCTCTGTGAGTTCCAGGATAGCCTGCTCTATATAGTGAGTTCCAGGACTATGTAGAGAGACTCTGTCCCAAAAGCAAAACAAAATTCAGGTTTCAGAGTTGGTGGATAGCACATTTCCCCACCAAATCACCTGGCTGGCCTTACTGGGTTTTTTGGTATGGTTTTGTTTAGGGTTTATGTATTTCCTTTTTATGTGTATGAGTATTTCCTGCATAAATGTATGTCTACCATGCGTATGTCTGATGCCATCAGAGTTCAGAAGAGGGTGACAGTATCGTCTAGAAGTAAGAGTTTCACATGCTTGTGAGTCATCTTGTATATAGATGCTGGAAACTGAATCCAGGTCCAAGGAACGGCTGTTAACCTCTGAGTCAACTTCCCAGACTCTTCAGCCCCCCGACCCCCATAGAGTTTCTCTGTGTAGTCTTGGCTAGCCTGGAACTCTTGGTAGGTAGACCAGGCTAGCCTCAGTGATCCACCTGTCTCTGTCTCCTGAGTGCTTCGACTTAAAGACTTGTGATGCCACCACCTGACTTTTTTTTTTTTTAATCCAGGCTACTCCCTGGCTGGGCTCTCACTAATAACATCACACTAGCTTTGAACTCACAGAAATTTGCCTCCTCCCAGGTGGATTAATGGTTGTTTAACCACACCCTGCTCTAACGACTATTTAAGCACAGCCCAGCAGAGAGATTTCCAGAATGCTTTGCTCAGTCCAACTTAGGAGACTGGCAAATCAACCTCTTCTAACCTCCCACCTCCCAGTTCCTCAAACTCAGGCAAGCAAGGCCAGCTCCTCTCCACTTCTCTTCCCTGAGCTCCTGTTCTGCTTGACGTCCTGGTCCCGCCCAACTTCTCCATGTTAACTCCACCCCTATCTTGAGGCTGGGCCCCATAGGTGGAGAGAAGTGGGAAAGGTCCTGCCCTGTCACTCTGTCCTTACACTCTGAAGCTCTGTGGCCCCCTTGCCAAGATGCTGGACACCTGGGTCCCGGGCACGCTCACCTTGATTTTTGTCCTGATTTCCAGTCTCCGAAGAGTGAGCGCCAACGAGGTAAGCTAGACTTCTGTGACTTTTGGAGGACCCAATGGGGTAGAGGCTCGCCTCAGAGCACAATCCTGGCCTTTACTTGTCAGGAAATCCCTTAACATCCATTCTGTTGTGTTTGGGAACAGTGAGGGTAGAGACCTCAGAGGGAGACCCTGGGGAAACCTGGGCCCCCATCTTGGCAGGGTTGTGTTGCTAACTGGGAACTGGCCCCAACCACAGCCCTGAATAGGATCTTTGACCCCCCGTTTTAGTCTTAGCATGCCTTATTAAGCCCTGAGTCAGGTTGAGGAACCTGAGGTCTTGCTTGTCTGGGTTACGTGTCTCTCCTTCCCTGTTCCTCCTTGTCTGGTGACCTTGGGGTGTAGTTTATTGTCCCTCCCTGGGACTTATCTGTTTGTATACCAGGAAAGTGGAAGTTCTCACTTCTTTGGTTAGTTTGAATTTGATCTCTGAGTAGTCCTGGCTGCTGGGCTGGGCTTCCTCAGGCCTTGATCCCAGGGAGGCAGGATTTGAGCTCTTGTTCATGTGCAAACTCGAAGTGTCTTGGTTGGCAGGTTTTCCTCAGAGGTGCTTAGAACAAGCCTTTGTTTAATACAGTATTTTTGCTAGTTTGTAGTATTTTGAGACAGGGCTTCTGTAGCCCTCGCTATCCTAGAGCTCTGTGACTGGCCTCAACCCAGAGATTAAATTTACAATCTTGGCTGAGAATCTGCTATGACGGGTGGGGGTAAGTGAAGTCCCAAGTCAGCTCCCCAGAACAGTGTCCCCTGGCTGTTTGGAACCTGTCGTTCTTCATTCAAGTCCATGCATGAGTGAACCCAGGATCAAGACACTTCCATTCTGGGACCTCTGCCTCTTTTGTTGACCTCTCTCTGCAGCCACAAATATAGGTGCTATCCTCCCAATCAGATCTAATCAATCCATGTTAACTAAACCTCAGGCTCCCAACCATCCTGATCAGACCACGTGGTTAAGATGGGACAGGGAAGAATCCTGGTCCAGTTTATCAAACCTGTCAACTTTTTTTTTTTTTGACACAGGGTCTCACTATATAGATTATACTGACCTTGAATTCAACAGAGACCTGCTTTGGTACCCCAGCATTGGAATTAAAGGCAGTGTCCATCATGCCTAGCCTAACCACTGCTTAAATGCAGTTATTATAGGAGCCCAGTGGTATTAGCAGCTCAGATCTTTTTTTTTTGTTTTTGTTTTTGTTTTTCGAGACAGGGTTTCTCTGTGTAGCCCTGGCTGTCCTGGAACTCACTTTGTAGACCAGGCTGGCCTCGAACTCAGAAATCCGCCTGCGGCCGGGTGTGGTGGCGCACGCCTTTAATCCCAGCACAAAAAAAAGCAAAAAAAAAAAAAAGAAAGAAATCCGCCTGCCTCTGCCTCCCGAGTGCTGGGATTAAAGCGTGAGCCACCATGCCCGGCTTAGCAGCTCAGATCTTTAATCCCAGCACTCTAGAGGCAGAGGCAGGTGATCTGAGTTCTAGACCAAGCTGGTCTACAGAGCCAATTCCAGAACAGCCAGAGATCCACAGAGAAACCGATCCTTGAAAAACAAGTATGGTCCAAGACAAGAGTCAGGTATTTGGAAGTTTTGGGTGCGGGAGACAGAGAGAGCCACAGAGAGAGACAGAGAGAAACAGGGAGGGAGGGAGAGAGACTGAGTTCTGAGTTCATGGGGCCCTTGTGTTTTTAGCTTACAGATATCTATCCTCACCAAAGAACAGAGCAACTGTGAGTGTGGGGAGGGAATGATCCCAGCTGTGACTGTCACCTGTCCTATTGTCTTTTCCTTAGCAAAAGAAATGTTATTGTAAGGATCTTTTAGAAAAGCAAAAGCTGGCTTCCTGTTTTTTACTTGTTGAGAGAGGGCCTAGTTCTGGCTGCCCTAGAAATTGTGGACTCCTGAGATTAAAGGCATACACCACCACACCTGGCAATGGTTTTAAATGAAGTAGCCAGATAGGGCAATACCTTGATACCTGGGGGAAGAGAGGTCTAATTAAGAGTTTAGTACTGCTATCAACAGGATGGGATTCTGTATGGGGGTGTCTCAAAATACTGAAGGATATAGGGCAGGGGTTCTCAGCAGGGATCTGAGGATGAAATGGACCTGAGTATGTTTTGTGAACTCCCAAAGATGTCTCTACCTATGACACTGGATCATGGGGGTAGAGGCAATGGGGAATTTATGTTGCTTCCTGGGAGGCTCTGAAGCTAAGGGTCCACTAAAGGAGGCTTCCTAGGCCAGTCTCCAACTGTGTGTGTGGGGGGGGGGGGGGAGCCAGGTATAGTGATTTACATCTTTATCCAACAGTCTGAAGACAGAGACATGTAGATCTCAGAATTCCAGGCTAGCTAGGGCAACACAATGAGACACTTGCCTGTCTCAATGAAAGCAAAAACAAACAAACAAATAAACAAACAAACAAAGGGTGAAGGAGCTTTCTTGGTAATTTGTGCCTTTAACCCCAGCATTTGGAGAGGCAGAGGAAAGCTGGAGTTGTTGACCTTGGACATGGTAGTTGGAGGGAGGGAGAATCTGAGGCCCACTGTCTGGAACAATGTCTGTGCAGACACTTGCCTTCAGTTCTCTTTGAGACAGAGTTTCTTGATGCCAAACTGGCCTCAAGCTGGCTCTGTATCCTTGAATAGTTCTGCCTCCTCTTGCATTCTGTCATGATAGACAGCACCCCCTGATTTCTGCACACCTACCTGATTTATCTCCATGCTGGACAAGCACTCTAACACCTGAGACCCAACTCCCAGGCTTTGAGCTCTGACCTCTGTCTTTTTCTTCCACAGACTGCAAACACATGTGACATCTTGTAAGTATGGGACTTTGTCAATAATTGTCAGTATAGGCAGTGGGGACGGGTGTGTGCTGAGATTCTGCCCTGGAAAAGGGGACAGACACCTAATTCATATCACTTTTGCTGGAATCCTAGCCCCTCTCACCTTACCCAACCATGGGATCTGCAGGTCTGTAACTGCTGCTAATCCCCAACCTTTCATAGCTGGGGCAGGGAGCGGGAGTCAAATGAGCAATGTCCCACTGCTGCCTCCCATGTAAGTTCACCATCAGGACCATTCTGCCTGAGGCACAATGGCATACTGCCCTGATGAACTCTGAACTCAGGTCCCAAGTCCAGACCCCAGTTCTTCCCAGTGAACCCAGGATGGATCTGTAGTTCACACTCACTAAGGGTGCCTGGCAACCTGAGGGTCTAAGTGTCTAGGGAAGCAGGGACCCTTTGGTTTGACACTCTGATACCATCAGTAACTCCTTATGCCTGTTTTTCCTAACTAGAAACTGCCCCAAAGGATTCACATGTTGTGACAAGGACTGCTGCCCAGAAAGAAAGGTCTGGGGTCCTGAAACCTGGAATCCTAAAACTGAACCCTTCAAGTAAGCCCAAGGTCACCGCTTCTGGGCATCTTCACTGAGGGCTGGGTCCACATGAAACAGTGGGGGTGGGTGATGGAGGTATGGCGAGGGAACATGGCCTGGGCACTTCTGACAACACCATCCCCCACCTCCCTAGGATCGTGGTCATCATCCTATTGGTCATGCTACCCCTCTTATGCATCTGCGGTCTAGTGAGGTGCTTCTGTCCCAATTGTAGAGAACTACAGCATGACTTCAGAACAACAGATCATCAGACATCTCCATCGTTGCCCTCCGTTGCTCCCCTGGAGAACATATGGGTCACTTCCTCGGATCCCCCACCAGCCTACAGTCAGGTGGGTCTTTTGGTGTTGGTCCAAATACCTAATGTGTTTCATAGCTGTGTGTCCAACATATTGAAATAATAGATTGGGGGGTGTGTGGGGGGGGTAATGAATTGGGAGGGAGGAAGATAATGGATGGGGAAGGCTATTCCAACAATATTTGTCATTATTTACCCAGACCCTAAATAAAGTCAGTATCCCTTGTCCCCCTGCAGGTTGTTCTGAAGCCAACTCCCACAGAACCACCTCCTCCCTACAGCCTCAGGCCTGAGGGCACTTCTGGCCAGATGAGAGGGCATGCCTATGCAACCCTTTGAGCTACCTCACACACAAACCTCTTGGATCAAGCCCAGGACCCTGCAATGACTGCCTATCCCATCATGTCTCTTGTCCTTTGATTTAATTTATTGTTTTTATACACTGTTGCCCCCTCCCCTTTTTTTCATGATATCTAAACTGGATCCATAATCTCTGTCCACACTAAAGGCTGTTGACATTTTTAAGAACTGGGGTGCCTGTCGTGGATGTAGAGAGACCATTGCTAGTGGACTGTCAATCTTGACTGGGCAGCTCACTCTGCCATCCTACAGCAGCACTTCTGTGCCTGGAAGAGATTGAAGACTGAACTGCACAGACTCTGAGCCATCTTCCAACCATACCTGGGCAGAGAGGACCTCACTGTCCCTCTATAACAATGCAGAAAACAGAGGGACTAAGTTTCCACAGCTGGCTGCTAAGTGGGGATGGAGACAAGGTCAGAGGCTGAGGAAACCCTTCCAGCCTCTTCCAGTGGTGACTGACTGCACTGACCACCTGCTGGGAGGATGGAGCATCTAAGATGTGATGAATGCATAGACCTTCACCTTCCTGGGTCCTCGGGGGGCACTAAAGGAATGAACTGGAAAGCTTTGGTGATCCTGTTCTAGTCCCGTGACCTGCTTTCCTGGGAGACCAGAACATGATGAATTATGAAACTCTAAGGGTGATACAAGCCAGAAAACAGCCTTCTGGAAGAAGGTAGGGTGGGGAGAAAGCCTGGAGAAGAGGACTTGTTTAGAGTTCCGTGGAGTGAGGCGAAGGGAACACTTCCTTCCACATTCCTCTCTAGGAATGCACTGGAGGGAGAGAGGTGACAGACCCCACCTTTATCCTCCTCCTGCTGCTGAGTCTTCCCAGGTTCTAAATCCCAACCAACCCCATGCAAAGTTAACTCTGGAAGGGAAGAAGGTTTTGTTCTGTAGTTGAGAGACTAAGAATACTTTGGAACCTGGTCTATTCTGATGGAATCCATGGACTGAAGACAGTTCCTGGTGCCCATGCCTTGGCACCTTACCCATGTTTACTGTGTTTGCTGCAGAGGGCTGAAGGCCAATGTTTCCCTTCAGACAGACAACACTACCAATACTCACTGCTTAGGTGTGCAGGCAGGGCAGGTGTGGCTGTCCTGGACTCCCTCTGTAGACCAGGCTGACTTCAAATTCAGGATCCCCAAAAATACTCATCCTTGAACCACCACTGAAAAGGGCAGGACAGGGATTCCAACTAGATTCGGGCTCTGAGAACTGGGGTTGTCCCTATATGAGGAGGTCACCTCAGCCTGCTTGTCACCTACTTGACACTGAAAATGGTAGAGGGCTTTTAATTCAGTGGCATGGGCTGCAGGGAGTAGTTTTCCAGAAGTTCATTGGCTGAAACATTTTATTATATTTAAAATGTGCATCTGTTTTCTGTCGGGTGTCAGATCCCCTAGAACTGATGATCCAGATGGTTATGAGCTGCTATGTGGGTGCTGGGAATCGAACCCAGGTACTGAAGCAGCCCGTATTCTTAACCACCGAGCCATCTCTCCAGTCCCCTGAGTGATTCTATTCCCGCTCAGTATAGTCACTACTGTGGGTGAGAGTGAGATGTCACATTTTCAGAGATGACCTTGCACTGTCCATTCATACCACCAATATTTATAAAGCCACCACTCTCTTCCTCCTGTTCTGGGTGTCCAGGATGACACCAGGCACAGAGTCACCTCTAAGGAGAAGCCTGCAGAGAGGCCCACACACCAAAGCTCACAGAGATGCAGATGCTCACCTCCTGGTGCCCTGGACTGGGTGGGGTGTGAAATGATGGTCCACATCCATTGACCTATGGGAGTTGTTCTGTCAGACATGCACATACACTGAACAGCCATCCCCTAAGGATGAAGGATCTGTCATGCCAACCTACATTGTGTCTGTCTTATTGGGAGAGAAGACAAGTGTTGTGAAATAAACTAAAGCATTACATTTTTATAAATGTGTGTGTGTTTCTCTGCATGTCTATTAAGATCTAGAAGAGCCAGGTGCTGTGGTGTAGTACAAAGTTAGTTAGGAATCTGAGGCAGGAGGATTACAGATCTGAGTCTAGCCCGAGTTACAAAGAATTAAAGCCAAGATGGGGAGGATGGCTGAGAACATAGCTCAGTGGTAGAGAATTTGCCTAGCATGTGTAAGCCCAGAGTTCAATCCCCAGTTGTTATTCCAACAAATCTAGAAGGATGTGAGAGCTACTAGGAGCAGTAAGCAGGTGGTTAACTGAGAAGATTTAAAAACAAAAAAACAAAACTCTTCCGAAGACAGGGCTTCTCTGTGTGGCCCAGATTCCCTCTGTAGACCAGGCTGGCTTCAAACTCAGAGATCCACCTGCCTCTGACTCTTAATTGCTGAGATTAAAGGTGTGCACCACCACTGCCCAGTTTAAGATTTTATTTTTAAGCTACATTAGTGTTTTGCCTGCGTGTGCATCTGTGTACCAATGTGCATGCAGGACCCTAAGAGGGTGGAGTGGGCAGCAGATCCCCTGGAACTTGGGCTCCAGACAGTTAAGAGCCACTTTGTGGTTGCTGGGATTTGATCCTGGGTGCTATGCCAGAGTGGCCAATGTTCCAAATGCTAAGCCATCTCTCTGGCCCAAACTTTATCTTTTGGGTGCTTCAGCATTGCTTGAGGGTTTTTCTTTTCCAATGTACAAGCTTTGCTTTTGTAGATTTGATGAGTGTGTTTACAGAATTTGTTTATAGGCAGATGTAGTTTATGAAGGGCTAGGGTTACGGCTCAGTGGTAGATTGTCTAACATGTTCAAGGCTTTGGCTTCAAACATTAGCACTGGAAAAAAAATTGAGTGAAATTTCATCACTCACAAAATAATTTTCAGCCCTGTTATGAAGGCAGACAAGTAAGTGTGACAGGTGGCACAGGTGACAGATATATATATATATATATATATATATATATATATATATATATATATACTGCTGGTGACTGAGCCTCAGGCCTTAAGTGTGTTAAGCAAGCACAACTGTGATGATTCCTAGCCCCAGGGCAATCCTTTTTTAGCATAGATACAGTGCCTGCTTCTCAGGTAGGCCCCACCCTCAACTTGATGAAAGTAGCACACCTCTGCCTGTGGAGAGCAAGTCTATTTTTCTTTTTTTTTTTTTTTTGGTTTTTTTTTTCGAGACAGGGTTTCTCTGTATAGCACAGGCTGTCCTGGAACTCACTCTGTAGACCAGGCTGGCCTCGAACTCAGAAATCTGCCTGCCTCTGCCTCCCGAGTGCTGGGATTAAAGGCGTGAGCCACCACACCCCGGCCGAGAGCAAGTCTTAAGATGAGGTCTCTCCCTTCCCAGCTCAGTCTTGCTTTTTTCCTCAACTTTTAAGTGTCCCTGGCCAGAGCCTGCCTCAGGGGATTTCATCTTTCCCTGAGCTTGGACTCACTCCCCATCACCACTGGGCCTACCCAGAGGGCTTTTCTCCATCATCCAGGCTCCAGTTTCCCCCTGTCTGAGAGACCTCTATGATGCTGCAGAGAGAGGAGCCCCATCCAGTCCTGAAATTGCCTTGGTTTGTGTTGTCATGTGTGTGTATGCACTGTGTCCACTCTGCACCTAAACTCCCTCAAGGAGGGACCGGCCACTGTCACAAGGAAGTCCAGAGTCGGGACTAGGTATACCCAGTCCATGGTGGGTATCATACCTTGGTGATTGACTTCTTGTGGACCACAGCAGCAAAGGGCAGCTCAGAAGAGAAGGCAGACATGTCTTGTGGGGGAAATGGCTCTGGAGACACCTGGTACCATCTGTAACTTTGGTCCTCAGGTGAGAGGAGGGGATTGGTGGAAACAACAAGGATATAAAAGAAAGGTGGGACCCCGCCCTTTATTAGGAGCAGATGGTCATGGATCAGAACATGAAGGGCAGCAGTTTCCCTGCGGGAGGCGAGACGCAGAGGATTAGTGCAAGGAGCTTGAGGGTTTCTTAGGGCAGAAAAGAAAGGGGACTGTTGTGGGAGAGAAGTACCATCCTCAGATCAGTTTCCTGCAGTCCCAGGGTTGTAAAATGCTAGAGAAGGCCTTTATCTAGTGCTGACTCTCCTCTCAAGAGCCCCTCCCCCCTTCCTTGCCCCAGCTCTTATCACTGTTGATATTGTTCTCAGACAGGTGCTCAGATCCTTCATGCTGAGTCAGGAGTTTCTCACTACCCTGAGGCTCTTTTAGGTCACTTCCCTTTCACTGCAAGTGAACTTTCTTCGCATTCTTCCTTCCTCCTTCCTTTCCTTAGTCAGTCCTCAGTGAGCCCCTCCAAAATTACCAGACACTGTAGGGGAGCACTGGCAGTTGGAGGGTAGGAGCTACCTCAGGCAGACATCATTCCTGTCCCCAAGAGAGACACACACAACCCAACATGGAGTCGGCTTCTAGTGCTTGCGGAGTACTGAGACACAAAACCAAAAGAGGTGACTCTAGAGAGCTCCCCCAGGAGAGGGTGGGGCTGAGACTGCTTAGATAAGAAGGCCAGGTCTGTTCTCTTTGAGGAAGTAACATTGAGCTAATTGTAGAAGAGCTGAAGTAGAATGTCACATGCAAAGAGCAAGGGTCCCTGGGCAGTGTTTGCAAAGACCTGGAGGAGACTGGCCTCTGAACCCCAGAATCCTTATCAAAGGGAGTTCTTTCTCAGTTCTGAGCACCAGAGGTGTGACATGAAGATATTGGCCAGGTTGCTCCTTTCAGAGGCTTTGGGAGTGGTGGCCAGCAATCCTTGTTGTCCCTGAGCAGGGAACTGTTCTCAAATCTCTACCCTTGACCTTGCAAAATCGGTCTGATAAGGACATTCTTTCTGCACTGAGGACTCAACCCCAACCAGATCCTTACAGTAATGACTTAGTACCAGGACTGTGTTGTGTGGCAATTTCCTTCAAGTTAAACCTCAGCTTGGAAGCTCCTTAAGATAGAGAAATTTCTATGCAGGGAAGCAAACAACTCAAAGGCTTCAGGAAGTACCTGAAACAGACAGGATTCTCTGGTCTCTTCCTCCTTAAGCATAGATAAGCAGTAAGGACAACTGAAAGTTGCTTTCAGACAGCAAAGCTACCTAAAGAGGCTTAGTCTAGCAGCTGAGCTCTCTGACAGAGACACTCTAACAAGTTGAGCTGTACACATGATGTACACTGGGCTACAGGTTTCTAGGCTTTGTAAGCCATTACAGTGTTGGGGTGGACTTTTGGTAATGCAGCTGTCTTTGAGACATTTCTCCTCCTATAAATCCTCTCTCGCCCATACCTCTGTAAGTAACCACAATAAAACTGACTGGTTCACCACATTGGTCTTTAGTGGTGTCCTTATTTTGATTCTCTATCTCAGAAAAGTAGATGTTTGTTCATGAATCCCCAAGAACAGTGTCACACAACCGATAACTTATCAGAAATAAGGTCTCATCCTGAGTTTCCAGGGAGCAATTTAGGGAGCTAAAGAAGTAAGAAAACGAGGCTGGAGAAATGGCTCAGTGGTTAGGAGCACTGATTGCGCCGGGCGTGGTGGCGCACACCTTTAATCCCAGCACTCCGGTGGCAGAGGCAGGCAGATTTCTGAGTTTGAGGCCAGCCTGGCCAGCCTGGTCTACAAAGTGAGTTCCAGGACAGCCAGGGCTATACAGAGAAACCCTGTCTGGAAAAAAACAAAAACAAAACAAAACAAAAAAGCACTAATTGCTCTTCTAGAAGTCCTGAGTTCAATTCCAAGCAAAAACATGGTGTTTCACAGCTATCTGTAATGAGATCCAATGATCTCTATTGGTATGTCTGAGACAGTGGCAACGTACTCCTATAGATTAAATAAATAGTTGTGAAGAAGTAGAAGAGGGGGAGGTGATGCAGAGGAGGAGGAGGAAGAGACAGAGAGAAGACAAACACACAGATATTCCTGAACAGAAAAAAAAAAAAAAAAAAAAAAAAAGGACTTTAACTGTCTAGAGAGATGGCTCAGTGGTTAAGAGCATCTACTGTCCTTCCCCCGGTCTTCAGTTTGATTTCCTGAACCAATCTCAAGGCATACGATGCTCACATGCACATGTGGGCAATACATAATATCCACATAAAATAAAAATAAGTAAACCTTCTAAGGACCTAAAGGAACACCCAAAACAGCACATCTCAAAGTGCATTTCCACCCCACCTCATGCCATCCCCATGGTATGATGGCTGTTCTTGGTTGTCAACTTAACTACAACTGAAATGGATCAAAATCCAACTGGCTGGGTACACCTGTGAGGGAGTTTTTTCTGAAATCAATTGAGGCAGTAAGACCCATCCTTAACAGAGATCCCATGAGGAAGGAAGACTGGCGTTAGATTTTACTTCTTCAGGATTTTCATGCATACTGAAGACCAGTGGAGACATCCAGCCTTGTGGACTGACTGACTACTGGATTCTTGGAGCCCCCATTGGTAGACAGCCATTGTTAGCTTAGTTGAACTCTAGCCTGGAAGCCATTCCAATCAATTCCTTTTATATATATTATATATAATATATATATATATATAATGTGTGTGTGTATATATATGTATATACATATATATACACACACACACATACAGAATAATTATATCATTTCTGTTCCTCCAGAGAACTCTGACTCCTATCAAGGCCTGGTGGGAACATTCCCCATTCAAGGAAATCTGGAAAAGGCCAATGCCCTCAGAAATCCCTGACTCCCCTGAGCTGAGGAGCCGAGGAGCCTGCTACAGAAGAAAACCACTTTATCCTTCTGTAATACAGTGCTTTCCTGTTCTAGTGGACCCTCAAATCCTGCCTTCCTTTCATCATCCCTAAGGAATTCTGACCTCTCTTCATTCCACAGCAACATGGGTGGAATGTGGCCTTGCCTCATTATCTAGACACCTGGGAGAACTGGGCTTCAGTCTCCTCCAAGAGACAGAGATGAAGACATTACTAAGAGGTGGAGGAGTGGGTGCTACTGGGCAGGGTATGTACCAGAGAGAGCATTGAGGAAGAGCTACAGCTTTGAATCATTGTGTGTGTGTGTGTGTGTGTAGCCCTGGCTGTCCTGGAACTTGCTCTGTATGCTGAACAATCCTGTCATCATGCATTTTAATTGCTGCAGAGGTTACATAAGTTTCCAGATGTGAACCTGGCATGTTGGTACATGCATTTAATTCTAGTGAAAGACTCCGAGAGGAGCCCCTCACTCAGGCCTCAGGACAATAGCGGACACCCAAGAACTCACGATAGACCGAGCTTGTTGCAAACCACATGAGGCTTTATTCGGGGAAAGCCAGAGCTCTGGAGACGAATCATATCCCACACAGGGGTAGAGGAGTCAACCTCGAGAGGAAAGAGGTCCCAGTTTTTATAGGCCCTCAGGGGAGAAAGGAGAAGGGGGGGGGAGTAGGGGATTTCCAGATCTAAACTATGTCTATTCTCAAGAAATGGGTATGGGAGGGGTACAAGGAAAGAGTCTGGTGCAGGTGTAGCAACTCAGGATTGGCCAGGCTGTGATTGTTGGGGAGATTTTCTGACTCTTTCTCAGCAACCAATATCACAAACACCTGGCAATGGGCTTCATCAGTGTGCACACACATGGGTTCAAGAAACGGTCAAAACATTGGCAGACACACAGGTTCAAGGAGTGGCCAGAGCATTGTGCACCTCTATTTTTCTAAATCAGTGAAGCTAGTTCTGCTAACAGTGACATCTATCTTGCCAATTTCAGGGCTTCTGTGTCCTTTTACATTCTGTCAGGATCTTTCACTAGCAATTAGGAAAGGGAGGCAGGTGGATCTCTGTGAGTTCAAGAACAACCTTGCTGATATGACTACATAATAGGTTCCAGGCCAGCCAGGGCTAGGTAGTGAGACCCTTCCTCAAACAAAGGAACAAACAAACACAACTCACTGAAATACAAAAAGAGAAAGGACGTGTGTAGGGGGAGATCTATGACATAAAATAAAGTCGAATTTTAATGTAGTTTCCTGATGTTGGTATTCTACACAACATGTGACCATCAGTCACCACAAATGAGTGTATCCTGCAGAAGGAGCTGGGCAAATAGGAGCTTGGGACTATGTGTGTATACATGTGTATTTTGTATCTATATGTATGTATGTTGTATGTATGTATGTGTGTGTGTTGTATATATGTATTATATATGTGTGTGTATGCTGTATTTATAGTTGTTGTGTATGTAATTTTTTTTGTTGTTAGTTTAGTCAACTTCATATAGCCTGGAATCACAGGGCAGAGCCTCAAAGAGGATTGTTCACATCAGACTGGTTTCAAAAGTTGACTAAAGGCCAGCAGCTCCAGGAACCAGATGGGGACGCTCAGGCACCCAGCCCCATGGACTGAGCAGTGAGTCTGTGAACCTTCTGTTCTGTACCTGCAATCCTTTCTCTGTGCTTGCTGGCTGCGAATAGGAGCGGCTGCTTCAGAGCTGCTGTGACCTCCCTGCAGGATGAACTCCTCTGTCCTCCAAGGGGCTTCTGTCAGGATAATGATCACAGCCGTGAAGCTGGGACAGTGCACATGTGTGCTATGCATGTGTGTGTCCACTCAAGCTTCCATGTGGAGGTCAGAGGGCTGTGGAGATGCACTAATATCTTCTACCTACCTACATTTATTTGTTTACTTACTTATTTTTGAAACTGGGCATCTTATTGAGCCCAGAGTTCACCATTTCGGATAAGCTGGTTGGACAGGGAGTCTCTGGGATCCATCCACTCACAAATGGTTAATAAGAAATTTATGTGACCACGATCAGCTTGGTACATGGGTGCTGGGAATCCAAACTCAGTCCCCACAGTTGTGTGGGAAGCACTGTCCCCTACATGATCTCTGCCAGGCAGTGATTACTCAAGGTCCAGGTGCTTAATTTGAATTCTCTATCTTGCCCTATCGGACTGAATAGTAGAATTACAGGAATGTGAAGGGTGTGTCCTGTCACCTGCTGGTTTGTTATTCTGTCTTGTGACTTCCTATAACTATATTGACTTTAAATATTAATAGTTTTAAGAAATGCTTTGTTACCATTGTAACAATTACTATTTCTTTTCTTTTTCTTTTTCTTTCTTTTTTTTTTTTTTTTTTTTTTTTTTGGATTTTCGAGACAGGGTTTCTCTGTGTATCCCTGGCTAGACCAGGCTGGCCTTGAACTCAGAAATCCGCCTGCCTCTGCCTCCCAAGTGCTGGGATTAAAGGCGCGAGCCACCACTTACAATTACTATTTCTGTGTATGGGTGTTTTGATTGCTCCTATGTCTGTGCATCACATGCCTGATGCCCAGGGAGGCCCGAAGAAGATCTGGATCCCCTGGAACTAGAGTTAGAGATGATCTGGAACTGTCAAGTCAATGTTGAGAACTGAACCCTGGTCCTCTGTAAAAACATTCAGTGCTCATAACCGCTGAGCCATCTCTCCAGCCCTCTCAGTTTTCTGCCACTGGGCACAAGAGCTTTTCATGCTGGCAAAAGCCATTTGAGTGAATGCAGATCTTGTTCCTCCTGGCCAGGAAGGAGCTTTATTTAAACTGTAGGAATTTCGGTGTCACAGAAAGAATTAGCAGACGTTTCACTGCAGAGCTGAATGTAAGATAATGGTGATTATCCATTACCTCAGGACTGGGCACGTGGCTCCTGCTCACACCCAAGATAATTGAAGGAGGGAAGACTTCAACCTCTGAAATGGTGGCACTGCACCACTGTGGGGTTGGAACACACACACACAGTCCCACTATGTAGCCCAGCCTGGCCTTAAACTCGTTGTCCTCTTGTCTTAGTCTCCTGAGGTCTGAGATCACAGGGATTTGCATATTCCCCATTCTCTCTCTCTCTCTCTCTCTCTCTCTCTCTCTCTCTCTCTCTCTCTCTCTCTGTGTGTGTGTGTGTGTGTGTGTGTGTGTGTGTGTGTGAGAGAGAGAGAGAGAGAGAGAGAGAGAGAGTGTCACAGGGTAAGTTCAGGCCCTGCCCATTCTTCTGAAACAGTGTATCTCCCTTGTAGGAAGGCAGCTGGCCAACAAACTCCGGAAGTTCGGGGATTATCAGTATGTGCTGCTCTGCCTGGCTTTTTTCTATGTCTGAGGCCTGAGCCAGGTCCGCATACTTGAAGACAAGCTCTTATGGACTGATCTATCCTCCTAGCCTCACAGTGCCTCTTTAAGCTGAACTCTCCCAATGTTGCCCCGTGTTAGGGTCTGTGCTCTCATGTGATTCTTCTGCCTTTACCTTCTGAGAGCTGGGATCACAGGCACGTTCTATTTGCTCAACTGGGATTATATTTGAATTTTACGCATTTGAGGAAACTCAGGTGTGTTTGCTGGCCTGGATGAATGCTTGAATCCAAATGTGATTGGTTTCCTGCCATTTTCACAGAAAACTTCCCTTGGAGACTTGTAACTTTAATTTTCTCAAATCCTATTTTCAATGATGGTTCTTGAACTCTTTAACCTCCCTTGTAGCCCACCACCCACCAGAGGTAGTGGAAAAGAAAGGATAAGGGTGAACTGGACCTGTTTGGAAAGGTTCTTTGGAGCAACTTCTCTCTGTGCTGTCTGGAAATAGGCAGTTCAGTCCACAGGCTAGCAGGCAGTGGCAGTTTGATCCATTTGCAAACACTTCACAGATACACCAGTAGTCCAGTTTGGTAGAATCAGGTTAGCAACATTAGTGACATGACCTAGCAGAGACACCTAGGCCTCAAGTCAGCAGCAGGAACCAGCAGAAACACCAGAAGTTTTTAGCTGTGCCTTTCCCAGGAAATCGAAGAACAGTGAAAACTGGAGACCCACAAGCATTGCAGAGCTAGCTGTATCTGCAAGCCAAGCTCTGTCTCTATCACTCCATCCATCCTGTTTATACCCTCCAAATATCACACATCCTCCATGTGCCTTGCCTCAGTATGGGTGTTACCTTAGCACATGCATCCAATCAGCCCGAGTCTTTGGAGTCCCAACAAATGGACCTCAACTATGCAATGTAAGGCAGACCAATACATGATGTTAGCAAAGAGTCCTTCATCACGTGTCCCTTCACGTGCCTGCTTTAGCAGAGCATCCTCTCCCCTGTGTCTGCCGCAGTGAAACACTCCTTCAGGAGTCTGTCTTAGCCTTTCACCTGTGTCCAGTTCAGGAAAACACCCCTTCGTGTGTTTGCCCCAGCAAAACACCATCCGACACAACTGACTCTCTGCAGAACCCTTAAGTTTCCACTTCAGAGACTGGACAGAGCCCCAGCAGAACTCCCCTTGACAAGTCAGTCTGGAGTTACTTTAAGAGCACACGGTCTTCTTCGGCCTCCTCTGCGTCTCCAGCCTCATTACATCACTAGGAGACCGATGGCAGAAACCTTTGCAGGGCTCAGGGTTGGCAATGGTCCAACCTGAGCTACTTTGTTTGTTTGTTTGTTTGTTTGTTTTTCGAGACAGGGTTTCTCCGTGTAGCCTGGCTGTCCTGCAACTCACTTTGTAGATCAGGCTGGCCTCGAACTCAGAAATCCGCCTGCCTCTGCCTCCCTAGTGCTGGGATTAAAGGCAAGCGCCACCATTGCCCAGCCTGAGCTACTTATGAACCTCTCTGAGTCCCCTTTAGACTGACAGTTCAGGGCCTGAGAACGATCAGTCTCTAGAGTGCCTCAGGTAGATAATCCATCAGATTGAGAATCTAGAGCTAGAGGCAGCCATGTTATTAGCCTGGTTGAATGAGAAGGAGTGCAGACAGTTTTCAGAGGCAAGTGAACATAGGAGAGAGAAAATTCTATGGCATTCTTCCATCCTTTAGATTGTTCCTGGGACCTAACTGTCTAACCTAGCTGTAGGAAGCCTAAGATGGCGCCGGTTTCCGGTGTGCCTTTGTGGTAAACAACACCACTGCGCAGGCGCTAGCCAGAATCTGGTGCCAACCCCTCCCGAGCGGGTGCATGCAAACTAGGTGCCGGCAGACTGACCAATCCCAGGGGGGCCACGGAGCCTTCTCCAGGGCTGGGGTGCATATAAGCAGTGCTCCCTGGGTGCCCGGAGTCCCCCATAACAGCATCGAGGCATTCCTGCAATAAAGGCTGTTAAGAAGAATCTGACCGTGTTGTGTCTTCCTTGCCGGCCAAGGTGGGCGCAACACATAGCCAAACTGTTCTGCTTTTCTTTGGTAACCAGAATAACTCACTCCCAAGTCGCTTCAGCTTGTTTGAGTTGATTATTGACACTTGCAACCCAAAGAGCTCACACTAGTCAAGTAGACAAATGCCTTCACTTTCCAGTGGAAGCAGTAAATGTTGAGGAAGCCCTGGCCTCCCTATGGCTGAGTTCAGAGACTGTAGGCTAGATTCAAGTCATAAATTTCCCAGTGATGTAAGCAGAAATCTTTTGCAACCTACATTTAATAAGGTTTCAACCTCTCCTCTAGTCTACCACCCAGCAGAGGTAGTGGGAGAGAAAAGTTATTAGGGTATGGAGGAAGTGGACCTGTTCAGCAATAGATTTTCAGGGGTGACCTTGGCCTTCTTGGGCAGCAGTTCAGTCTGAAAGACTCAGAAAGGAGCCCCTCACTCAGGCCTCAGGACAATAGCGGACACCCAAGAACTCACGATAGACTGAGCTTGTTGCAAACCACATGAGGGGAAAGCCAGAGCTCTGGGGACGACTCATATCCCACCTAGGGGTAGAGGAGTCGACTTCAAGAGGAAAGAGGTCCCAGTTTTTATAGGCCCTCAGGAGAGAAAGGAGAAGGGGGGAAGTAGGGGATTTCCAGATCTAAACAATGTCTATTCTCAAGAAATGGGTATGGGAGGGGTACAAGGAAAGAGTCTGGGTGCAGGTGTAGCAACTCAGGATTGGCAGGGCTGTGGTTGCTGGGGAGATTTTCTGACTCTTTCTCAGCAACCAATATCACAAACACCTGGCAATGGGCTTCATCAGTGGGCACATACATGGGTCAAGGAACGGTCAAAACATTGGCAGACACACAGGTTCAAGGAGTGGCCAGAGCATTGTGCACCTCTATTTTTCTAAATCAGTGAAGCTAGTTCTGCTAACAGTGACATCTATCTTGCCAATTTCAGGGCTTCTGTGTCCTTTTACATTCTGTCAGGATCTTTCAAGTCCTGTAGCAAACACCAAATACAATTCAGCAGCTGCGGACCAGTCCTCTAGGCAGGCAGACACCAGGCATGAACCAGCAGCTACCGTCCCATCTTTTCAGCAAGCAGACACCAGACAGCTGTAGTTCAAGAGAATATAAACTAGTACAATTATTTCCCCAACCGTGGCAAGATTGTCTGTAGTTCCTCTTGATCAATTATCATAGAAACAAGTTACTCACAAAGCCATACACTCTTTTTTTTTTTTTTTTTTTTTTTTTGGTTTTTCGAGACAGGGTTTCTCTGTATAGTCCTGGCTGTCCTGGAACTCACTTTGTAGACCAGGCTGGTCTCGAACTCAGAAATCCACCTGCCTCTGCCTCCGGAGTGCTGGGATTAAAGGCGTGCGCCACCACGCCCAGCTGCCATACACTCTTAACACTTGCATGTCTGTCTGTGCAAGTGCCAGATCCCCTGGAACTGGAGTTACAGACGGCTGTGAGCCACCGTACATCCCTCCCTTTATCCCTGAGAAGTCTAAGCCTCTCCAACTTTGTAGGTCCATTTCTACACGTGAATCTGTTGTTTTAATTCAGAAACTAAAACTTTTAATACCTTTAGGTCCTGATCAACCTTTCTTCTCAGTTTGAAAAGCATCAGAAGAGGCATATTTAGTCAAACCATTAGTATAAACCCACAACGTAGTCTCAGAGGCCCAGTAATATTGTCCTTATCTATATGAGCTAACCCATAAGGCAGAAGAGGGGTATCAGAATAAGGGCAAGTGCCTAGGTTAAAGGTTTTGGATAGTAGACAAGTTTTAGCTCCTTAGAAGTCCTCTAACATTAATTTGGGCTGCCCACAGTCACAGGGAGTTAGGTTAGTCAGTGGTCGGACCGTCTGGTTAGTTCCTATCCCTGTGTAGTATAGGTGAACAGGTGTGTAAGCATGACCAGCAATCCTGGCTGATTTCTGCCTGGGAGTGATTAACTCTAACCCCAGGAACCCTTCCTGCGACATAGAGTCTGATTCCCCAGGTTGTTCCTGTTTTCCAAATGCCAACATCTTTTTTTGTTTGTTTGTTTGTTTGTTTGTTAACCTCAGTTTTTTAGGAAGTCCCATGTTTTGCAATGACAGCTTCCTAGTTTTTGGCAACCAAGGGGTCCAGCCACAGGGCATATATAGAATTGTCAACTCCATATTCCTATCTGAGCAGGTAAATTCATATAGCTTCCCTTTTCCCCATCCAAGTAGACACTTAAAAGTGGGCATCAGCGAGCAAAGGGCAGGGTGGAATCTGGGTTGCTGGTCTGTAGTCACACTAGCAGGGGAGTTCTGCCAGCATGACTTGCTGAGCCTCAGAAGCAGTTAGGAAGGTTTCCAAACATAATCTCATAGGAGATAAATCCCTCCCCCCCCCCCCTATGGGATGCAGACCAAAGCAAAGCAAAGGAAGGACACCTATCCGTCCTTTGGTAGACTCTAATGAGAGTCTGCTATGTCCTGTATGTTCCTTTTACCTGGCCATAACTCAGATCTCTATGCACAATGAAGCTTTTAATCTATGCCTAAAGCTTCAGCTATTAATTGAAAAGGGTTGGCTATGAAATTCAGGTTAATGTTGGACGCCCATTGCTGGCTGCAGAGGAGGCTAAATCAAGGGACTAAAAATCCTAGAAGAGCTTTTTTTTTTTTTTTTTTTTTTTTTTCTCAGAAAGCTATTTTATTTTATTTCACACACACTAAAAGCAGAGAGGAGACTGTGGTGCTGGCCCTCCCTTGGGCTGGGCTGGAGTCTCTGGCTCCCCACCAGGCAGTCGGTCCCCAGCCTCCCAGGCTTGTCATCATCTGAAAGCTGAGTGGGGGTGTCTGCCCTGCACCACAGCTCTTCTCCAAAGCCGAGGAAAACCCATGGGGAATACGGGGTAAGAGGACCTAAGGATCATGGGATGGGAGCCCACATGGAACCTCGGTGAGGTAGTCTGTCGCCTGAGGCCCACACGGGTCCTGCTGAGGTAAAATTTGTAAGTTTATTTCAGGGACGTCGGTCAGGACTCTTCGGGCCAGAGTCATCCTCTTCATCCCCAAAGCAGCTGTCGGCCTCCTCCACTTCGTCGTCCACATAGTAGTCGAAGAGGTCCGAGCCCTCGTCCAGCGCCGGCGCCTTGGTCTTCGCGCAGTACTCGGCCAGCGTAGTGGGCACCTTCACGCCATCGCGCTCTGCGTCCACCTTGGTCCTCAGGACCTGCTTCCGGATGATGTCCGTGTACTCGTGGTCCTTCCCCTTGCTCTCCTTCCATTTTCTGTACATCACCGAGGCGTCCTTGTTGGCAGGTGAGGAGGTGTTGGGCTCATTCAGCAGCGAGATTACACTCAGGAGGATGGTTCTGACATTCTGTGTGGGGTTCCACCGCTCTGAGGGCAGCACCCCACCCTGTGGGTTGTCAACTGGGGGATGGAGAATGGAGATGCACACGAACCCTGTCTCATAGATGTTTGGGTGCCACATCTTGGTGAGGAACCGGAAGGTTGGTGGGGAATACGGGTAGTCGATGGGGAACTTGAGGTGAGCCTTGAAGTAGCCGCCCTCATAGTAGGTGTTGGGGGGCCCGAAGATGGCCACCTCCCAGTTGTACAGGTCACCCTCGTCCACCAGCGTCACCCGGAAGCCCTCCACCGGCTCCTCCTGCAGCCCCTTCAGTTCCCGTAGCAGCACCTTCTGCGAGCTGGGCACCAGCGGCTGGGCCATGGGGGTGGCGGGGGCGGCCGGGGCGCGGGACCAGCGCGAGCTCGCAGAACGGACCGGGTCACGCGCCAGCAGGGGGAGAGCCGCCGCCTTCCTCCCCAAAGGCTTCACTCGCTCTGGCGTTAGAAGAGCTTTTTAGCTACTATTTGAGCAGTTTCAGTCCAGGTGGAGAACATTCTACCCACCTGGAAAAGGTATCTTTAATAGTTGGCAAGTACTTTTAGCCTCCCCCAGCAGGCCGGATCTTGATAAAGTTAGTTTTTCCAGAGTTTGTAGGGATGTTGGTCTCTCATTTGGACCCTTTCCTGGATAAGGGCTTGCTCTCTGTTTTGGATTCACTTGTGCACAAACATGGCATCTGGCTGAGACATCTCAGCTGTCCAGCCTAGGTATAACATACCCGAGTCTAGCAACTCAGTAGCTTGGTGAAAGTTACCAGGGTCCTGCCAACTGTTTCTGGGAGAATGGCCTTTCCCTCTGGTGTCCTCCATCAACCTGTGGGGCTTAAGCTGTCCTTTTCTTCTTTATCATGGAGAGTCTCAGGCAGCACTTGGTCATGGTATGTTATCAGAGTATCAAAAGGTCCCAACTGGCCTTAGGGCCATTTGTCAGGCAGCTAGTTCTGCAGCCCAGCAGTGGAAGACAGCAATTTGTAAGGGAAGCCAAATGACCTCTAGGAGGGCCAAGATTTCTTTTTTTCTTTCTTTCTTTTTTTTTTAAATGTCCTTTTTCCTAGTGGTGAGAAGCCCTCTTTCTTTACAAATCATATTGTGGACATGCCTGGTACTAAAAGCATACTGAGTGTTGGTCCATGAGGCAGAGAAATCAGTTCTGCACTCTAGGCTGAGGTGCCTGGCTTGGGTCTAAATTGTTTCCATTACAGTATCCACTGCCTCCCCTGCGTACCTGGTTTCATCTTTCATCTCAACAGCTGTGGATGAGCACCCTCGTCACCAGGTGAGAGGGTACCAGGATTGATGGCAGTGAGTTTTTAAAACTGGATTTAAGGGTAGATCAGGAGTAGGACTGGCATTGGATCACAGTCATTAGATAGCCAGTGTTCTCCTGGTCCTCAGAGGAGGGCCACAACCATGCTGTGGGGTGCTATCACAGCTTTTAGACAGGTGAGCTGCAGGGTCCTATCATTTGGACAGGTATGTCACAGGGCATTTCCATGACCCCAAAGTTTAGGTTAAAACCCCCTTTATCTTTGGTTTAGTCTCGCCCAAATTAGAGGCTTAGTGCCACCCCCTCCCCAACCCCCGTTAGTATATAGAGGCATTGGTATTTCCACAAACTCTGGTATTCACAAGCAGCAATACCCAGCTGCCTCTGGGAACTCTTGAACCTGTCTCTTTGGAGGTGGGATCTGAAGGATAAAGCAATCCTATTCCTTTTGACTTCCCTCAGCTGGTAGGCAAGGTAGGTAACCTCTGATGTACAAAGTTGGGCTTGCTTGGCTGAGATTTTGTAGCCCAAGGTCTGTACAGCAGTCCTTGGTGGCCCTTTGATAAACTATTTCCCAGGAAACTTCTGATGGAAGGGCAGGAAGACTTCATTTAGTGTCTTTAAATCCTGGGGTGACTTGGTCCAGGTATGTTGTCCACTGGAACCTCCCACTGGGTCTGTCCATTTAAAGGTAAGGATGGGTTGACTCGTCTCTGTCACTAGGAGGCTGAAAAAAAAAACTTTCAGGTCTGAAACAGCATGCACCTGTTTCTCTGGAGGAATCAGACTTGTGAGAAGCAGGGGTCCCAGGTTTCTTCACAGGCAGGTGAGGTACATTGAAGGGTGACCGGCAGGGCACCACGATGCCTGTCTCTTCAACCTAGGTAATATGGACTAAAATTTCCCCTTATGTTCCCAGGATCACTGGGTTTTGTTGAATCTGGATGAAGGTAGCAGAACCGGTTAGTTGAACAATCACAGTCGCTTGGCATTGGGTGAGTCCTGAACAGTCAGTTTCCGACAGACAGAGAGGATGAGACACCACAATTTTGCTGGGTATCTAACTGCATCATCAGAGAAGGGGACCTTGGCTTTCCGTTTATGCGAAAGGTGAGTCCCAGTCGGTGCTCTGTTGCTGCACACCCTTGAAGCTGCCTCTAGCAACTGGGAGGTCTACTCAGACCTTTACAGTTTTCTAATGTTTAGAATTTTTTTTTCTAATATCTGGGGCCAACTAGGTGAAAAGGAAAATCTATTTTAGCAGCTGTCTTTTCTTTCTTTCTTTCTTTCTTTCTTTCTTTCTTTCTTTCTTTCTTCCTTCCTTCCTTCCTTCCTTCCTTCCTTCCTTCCTTCCTTTCTTCCTTTCTTTCTTTCTTTCTTTCTTTCTTTCTTTCTTTCTTTCTTTCTTTCTTTCTTTCTTATTTTTGTTTTGTTTTTCGAGACAGGGTTTCTCTGTGTAGCCCTGGATGTCCTGGAACTCACTCTGTAGACCAGGCTGTCCTTCAACTCAGAAATCCGCCTGCCTCTGCCTCCCAAGTGCTGGGATTAAAGGTGTACACCACCACTGCCCAGCTTGGTTTTTGGGTTTTTTTTTTTAACTTTGTTTTGTTTGTTTGTTTGTTTGTTTGTTTCAGAGGATGGTGGGTTTTACAGTCATAAATTATGAAAGGGAACGGGGAAAGGAGTGGAACTTTGTTAACTGACATATATCAACCCAGAACATGGTTTCTCCAGCCCCAGTAGGAAGTCTGTATTAGCCACCAGCCGGCCCAGTGTAGCAACGAACCTTTCTCAGGGAGAGCTTTTAAACACAGAAACCAGGTTCTGGGTTGATAGATGTCAGTTAACAAGAACAGTTAGAAGTAGAGCTATAGCCAGTGGTGGCGCACACCTTTAAACCCAGCACTTGGGAGGCAGAGGCAGGTGGATTTCTGAGTTCGAGGCCAGCCTGGTCTTCAGAGTGAGTTCCAGGACAGCCAGAGCTACACAGAGAAACCCAGTCTCAAAAAAAAAAAAACAAAACAAAACAAAAAACAAACAAACAAAAAAAAGAAGTAGAGCTACAGAAGCTAAAGAGCAAGGTTAGTCACTCTGAGACTTTTCCAGAATTATATAGACTTTGATGGATCGGGCCCTTTGTTTTGGCAGACAGTGCTGTCCACAGCCTGACTGATAACTTCCATCATGGAGTGAGTTGTGCTAAGGTCTGGGGACCTACTAAGTTCTGGAGGTTACAGATTAAACTGTACTTCCTCCTAGCAACAAAACAAAAGAGAAACAAAGCAAAACAAAACAAAAGTAACCATGGAAATATAACTGGAGACCCAGGAGCTGAGAGTTGACACAGGAAAGGGAGAATAATGCCCACTTTGCTCGAGGCAGGAGAGAACACTCCATCTTTGACCCTGCTCTCACACAAGGAAGACAGCAGGAAAGTGGGTCTTTATCTCTTTTTGCAAAACCTTCATGCAGGATTTACATGAAATGGAGCCAATAAGTGTCTTCCTAAGCACAGCTAAAAAGAGATCAGAGACCCATGCAGGTGCTGACTGCCTGTGGATTCCCACACCTAGCTGACCTCGGGGTTCACAGTTCCTTTTTTAACAGAAATCAGATGGCTTATGGAAGAGGCCAGGTGTCTTGTCTGCAGAACTGTGCAGTTCCCTGCAGGTACCCTTAGCTCCTGCACCTGTCGCCACCTGACCTCTCTTGCTCCCAACTCCTTTATTTGCTAGACCCAGCCCTCCTTCTCGGTCCCCACGGTGCCCCAGCATGCCAGCAGGGCTGCCACAAGTCATCCTGAAAAACCAGGGCCACAGAGAGGTGTAATAGATTTTTCAGGCATTGGCCAGATGTCATAGCTACTTTTCCTGTTATGATAGAATATTCTGACAAAAGCAACTCAGAGGAAGGTGGGTTTCTTTTGCTTCGCAGTTTGAGGTAGAGTCCATCATAGTGGTAGTCAAGGTAGCAGGGGCTTGAAGATGCTGGCCACACTGTATCTGGGTTAAATGGGGAGAGCAATGAATGCAAGCGACAGTGCACACAGCCCAGGATCTCAGCCAGGGAATGGTCCCACCCACCGTGGGCAAGCAGGTCTTCCCACCTCCGCAGCCACAGAGTGGTGAGCCCCCAGGCCTGACTCGCCAAAGGCAGCTTTTGCAAGCCCATGAGAAAATTGTGTCCAATAGAAGGAGGCAGCTGAGGGACACACAGTGAGCCTCCTCAAAGTAGCCAAATGCTTACTAGGTGTCCACCCAGGCCAGGCTGACTGACTGTCATGTCTACCACCCAGGAATGCACAGGAACTACAAGGAATCTAGTCCAGACATTTCCTAGCCAGACATCAATGGTGGGCGCTGATGCAGGTAACCTGGGGAGGCAGCCTCAAAGCCCAGCCCCAAGGAAAGTCCAGTCTCACCTCAGAGCATGGCATGATGGACTGTACCATCCCTAGCTGTTGCACTTTAAGCAGTTGGAGGGGCCCTTAGTGTAGGGCTTTCGGGGGTTGGGGGAAGGCCCTACTGGTTTGATAAGAAAGACACAGGGACACCTGTATAGTATAGATCGGTTTGGTATGTTTGCTGGGGTAGCTAGCCCATCTAACTCTACCTGAGCACCCTGATGCCTCCTGGCTACCCTATCCATGTGGCTCTCTCTGCCCTGCTCCTATTCTATCTCTGTCCCTCTGCCTCTCTCTCCTCTCTCATTCTCTTCTGCCCCAGCTTCAGCAGCCAGCAATTTTTTCCTCTTCTCACCCATACAAAAAAGTAAGCATAGCGGGAGAGACTTCTCCCCTATGGCGGCTTGCCTTTCTTTTTTTTTTTTTTTTTTGGTTTTTCGGTTTTTCGAGACAGGGTTTCTCTGTGTAGCCCTGGCTGTCCTGGCACTCACTTTGTAGACCAGGCTGGCCTCGAACTCAGAAATCCGCCTGCCTCTGCCTCCCGAGTGCTGGGATTAAAGGCGTGCGCCACCACGCCCGGCTGCGGCTTGCCTTTCTTTTTGGCTTCTTTGCAGAAGTGACATTTACACATCCTGCCAGCCTGGGACAACCAGCACAGCAATTAACAATTAATACAGGGACATAAACAAGGAATACAGGGACATGCCCTCATAGCCAGTCAATACAGAATGTCTGGGGTGGGTTACCCAACAGGCCCCAGGACCCACCTACATCTGGGCTTCTCCTCCCGTTCCCCAGGTCTCAGAGGATCCTGCTATCTAGCCTGCAGCCCACTCTGAAGATTCCCTTAACTCAAAATTCTGATTCTGACCAAAAAAAAAGCAAGCCATAATCAGGCCCTAGATTTTTCTTTTCTTTCTTTCTTTTGCTTTTTAAACAGGGTCTCACTATGTAGTCCTGGCTGTCCTGGAACTCCCTATGTAGACCAGGCTGGCTCTAACTGACTGAGATTTCACCTCTGCCTCCCAAGGGTGATAGAATTAAAGCCATGTGCCCCCCCCCCCAACACACACACACATATATTTGTTATTGATTTTTGAAACAGGACGTTTCTGTTTAGCTTTTGAAGAAAGAAAGAAAGAAAGAAAGAAAGAAAGAAAGAAAGAAAGAAAGAAAGAAAGGAAGAAAGGAAGAAAGAAAAGAGAGAGAGAGAGAGAGAGAGAGAGAGAGAGAGAGAAGGACACAACTATTTCATTATAGATTTGTGGGAGAACGTAACCAGAGGGGCACAGATAAGTCCAGTGTGGTCAGGGCACTGAGCCACGTGGGGAGAGGAGCAAGGGAAGGGAAGGGGAGAGTAAAAGGCCAAGTGCAGCAGGCAGGAGGTCAAAGGTTCAAAAAGGGGCAGGTAATCAAAATGGATTATATAAGGAAGAGCCTCTGGGGAAGGTCAGCCCAGCCTCTGGGCTGTAAAATTCAAGGTAGGGGTTGGGTTTGCCAGCCAAACCCTGTAATGGGTAGGAACTGAGGGATCCTGGGAGAGCCAGACCCCCTTTGATAGGCACATCAGCCTTGGTCTCCAGTTTGAAACTAAACAGCCCTAGTGGTCCTGGAACTCTCTCTGTAGGAGGCTGGCCTTAAATTCAGAGAGCCCTTAAGAGCACTGACTGCTCTTCCAGAGGTCCTGGGTTCAATTCCCAGCCACCACAACCATCTGTAACAGTATCCGATGGATGTCTTCTTCTGGTGTGTCTGAAGACAGCTTCAGTATACTCATATAAATAAATTAAATTTAGAGAGTCCCCTACCTCTGCCTCCTGAGTGATTAAGCCCAGCCACTGCTGAACACAACTGCGCACCAGGCTGGTCTACAGATCTGGAGCCTCCCAAATGGTGGGATTAGAGGCCTATGTCACCACATCTAGCGCATTCAGTACTAGGGATCAAAGGCCAACTAGGGGTCAGTGTGCCAACTGAATTTATCCCCAATCTGGACTATTAAATATTCTTTTTTTTTTTTTTTTGGTTTTTTCGAGACAGGGTTTCTCTGTGTAGCCCTGGCTGTCCTGGAACTCACTTTGTAGACCAGGATGGCCTCAAACTCAGAAATCTGCCTGCCTCTGCTTCCCGAGTGCTGGGATTAAAGGCCTGTGCCACCACGCCCGGCACTAAATATTCTTAAGAAGCAAAAACTGAGCCTTTAATCCCAGTGGGTGGATCTCTGTGTTTGAAGCCAGCCTGATCTACAGAGTACGTTTCAGGATGGCCAGGGCTACATAGTGAGATCCTGTCTCAAAAACCAAAAAAAGAAAACAACAACAACAAAATAAGTGTCCACAGATTAACAAAAATAAACAACATGTCCAAGTTTATAAATCCGGTTTGGATGTAATCAGAGGCAGAGGTGTTTACCTAGCCTGTCAGAAACCTTGGGTTCCATCCCCAGAACTGTGGAAATGAAAGATATTTGAGCTGAAGCAAGAGCCATTTACTATTACCCAGGTTCTAGTTTATGGAACCATAAGTGAAGGAGAATCTCAAACAAACAGCTTGACATTACACCTTCAGGAACCGATCAGGAGCCAGTTGGCTATCCCAGCATGGTGCAGGCTGAGACAGAAGAATCCTGGAGCCTGGGGTTTGAAGAAGGGAAAAAGTCCAGTTAGTGGAAGGAAGAAAATAATTAGGATCAGAGCAAAAGTGGAACAGACTAGAAAAGCCAAACAAAAATAGGAGTGTGCCTTTAATCCCAGCACTTGGGAGTCAGAGGCAGGTGGATCTCTGAGTTTGAGGCCAGCCTGTTCTACATAGTGAGTTCCAGGACAGCCAGGGCTGCACAGAGAAACCCTGATTCGAGAAACCCTGTCTCAAAACAAAGGCATCGGCATTGACAATAAAAACCCCAATAAGTAAATAAACAAACTAATTAGCAAACCTTTAGCTAGAATGACCAAGGAAAGCAAGCACTGTTTGAGGTGAACGGGACCCAAAGATGCCTCTAGTGGGCATGGAGGCCCCCACCACACCTTTAATCCCAGTACTCAGAGGGCGGAGGCAGCCAGATCTCTGTGAGTTGAAGCCAGCCTGATCCACATCCGGGGCAATCAATCAGAATTACATAGTGAAGGGCTGGAGTGAGAAGTGGCCCTCATCTGGACTGCCTGAATATTTCCACTGTATGTGTGGTACATCCCATCACTTACTACATGTGTGTGCCGGCATGTTGCATGCTTGCTTCCTTCCATGCCTGTCATGGTTGGTCTCATGTCTCCACGTGTCAGGGCCTAACTTTCACTCATATGTGGGGCAATATTGTAGGTCCAGTCCATGTATGACCTGTAACCATGAAGATAGTTTGTGTGTATTCATGCATTCAACTCATTCATTCATTCACTCATTCAGTATTGAGGGCTCCTCCACTCCCCTCTGCTTTTTGAGTTTTTTTTTTTTAAGATTTATTTTATTTATATGAGCACACTGTAGCTGTCGGACACACCAGAAGAAGGCATCAGATCCCATGACAGATGGTTGCGAGCTGCTATGTGGTTGCTGGGAATTGAACTCAGAACGTCTAGAAGAGCAGTCAGTGCTCTTAACCTCCGAGCCATCTCTCCAGCCCACTCTTTGAATTTTTTGAGACAGGGCGTTTCTACATAGCCCTGGCTGTCCTGGAATTCACTCTGTAGACCAGGTTGGCCTCTAACTCACAGAGATCTACCAGCCTCTGCCTCCCAAGTGCTGGCATTAAAAACATGTGCTGCCACTGCCTGGTTAGTATTGAGTTTCTACTGCGAGCGTCCTTCCTTTAGGCTCTATGGGTACAGCAATGAAGAAAGCAGAGCTTATGTTCAAGACAGGAACTACAATCATAGCAACATAGGACCCACGGAAATAAGTGTAATGAGCAGGTGTGTGGTGTGTTAGCGGGTGACACCCACTATGAAGAGCTTGACAGAGTGAGAAAGTCCACGCTTAGCCTAGCAGGGGAGGCACATGGTGGCCTCGGGCTTGAGGCCACCTCAGAGATGAGGACCTGTGATATAGACTGAGGGACAGCAGGAGCAGACCTGTCATGGTTGGCTGGAGCACAGAAACAAAGGCCTATGAGCAGTTTCTCTCATCTAGCTGACTTAATTTCCTGTTTGGGTCTGGGTAGCTCAGTGGTAGAGCACTTGCCTAACGTAGATCGGCTCTGGCTCTACCCCAGACACTAAAAAACGCTAAGTTTTCTGTTTTCTTCAGTTCTCAGCAAGCCAGTGATCTGTCTGGGTCCAATGTCTGACATTCTAGAGTCCATTGACCATGCTGGCTCCACTGAGGTCACCTTAATACCTCTTTCACACCTTATTAATATACCTTAATAACACACTCTTGATCAGGTAGGACCTGGTACAAGAGAACCAAGGAAGCAAACACTGCCCCCTTGTGGGAATGTGTCTACAGCCTGACATAAACCCAGGGTCACTCAGCGGAAGGCAGAGGGATGTGGAGTTCAATCCTGGAACCCTTACCCTGTCACTTGATGAGATGAGGACTGTGCCACAGAGCCAGCCTCAGTGGATCTATCTCCACATGTGTAAAATAGGATTCTGCCCCGTCAGATTGTAACCATGGCTGAAAAAGAAACAGGTGGGTTCAGTTGCAGCCTGATTGAAAGGCCAGCTGCCTCCTCAAACAGGTGGGTTCAGTTGCAGCTTGAAAGCCTTGAAAGGCCGGCTGCCTCCTCCCTTCGTGGCTCTGATACCCGGTGTGCTTCCCGTTTGATCTTCACAGAGACTTGAACTCTAAAGTTAGTGCCCGAGAGCGAGCTGGGTGCCAGGTAAGGCTTTTGCGGGGTTTCTGAATTCCTATTTATTTGTTCACTATTGTTCTTGAGACAGGATCTCAAAACCCACAGAGATCCACCTGCCACTGGCTCCCCAGTGCTGAGATTCAAGCCTACACCACCTGCTCAGCTTTACCTTGTGAGACAGAGTTTCTACATGGCCCAAGTTGGCTGTAAGCTCTTGCTCCTCCAGCCTCAGCTTCCTGAGCGATGGGATAATAGATATATTGATAAATGACCTTTTTAATTTTTTTCTATCAAAAGTGGCTACCCCACTGAGAGCCAGTGTTCCGTAAACCCCCACTGTGTAAAACTTCTATGCAGAGGAATCCGAGTCTTTGAATCTCCCTAACCAAAGCACTTGGGAGGCAGAGGCAGAGGGATCTCTGTGAGTTTGAGGACAGCTTAGTCTACAAAGAAAATTCCAAGACAGCCAGAAGTACACAGAGACCTTGTCTCAAAAACAAACACACAAACAAACAAAATACAAAACAAAAAGTCCAAACCCTGGAAAAATTTTATGAAAAGCTCCTCCCCCATTCTGTGCACTTAATAAACTTGGTGGCCTCGAGTCCTCAGCTCATTTTACTTTTCTTCCTTTCCTTTCTGCCTCTCCTCCTCCTCCCCCCTTCCCTCTCCCCCTTCTCCCCTTCCTCCTCCTCCTCTTCCTCCTCCTCCCCCTCCTCCTCCTCCCTTCTTCTTCCTCTTCTCCTCCTGCTCCTCTTCTTTCTCCTCCTCTTCTCCTCCTGCTTCTCCTAATCCTTGCCCTTCTCCTCTGTCTGCTTCTCCTCCTCCCCCCTCCCTCTCCCCCTTCCCCTCCCTCTCCTCTTCCTCCTCCTCCTCTGTTTGAGATGCAGTCCTGGAGATCTATCTATATGCCGACCAAATTGTCCTTGAAGTCAAGGAGAGGAATCCCCACCTCTATAGGGATTAAAGACCTCTACCCCTCCCAACCCTGGCTGCCAAGTCTATTAAAACTAGCCAATCACAAAAGACTGTGAGGTCAGACCCCTGCCAACGGAAAAAGAAACAAGTTATCACCTGCAGTAGGACAAAAGCTAAGGGAACTTCCTGCCTTAGTGCGCTCACCAACCTGGTTTCCGCTGCACAGCGCCCTTTTTACAGAAAGCAAATGGCCTTGCTGAGTTTTCTTTCGCTTTGTTCATGTGTTTCTTTTAGTGATACCAAGAATATTTGCTTCCAGCAGACATGTACTGTGGTGCTTCACAATGACCTATTTTCAGCTCCTAGCTCTGTCGGTAGCATAACGCCGAAACGCTGGAATCTTGCTCCTACGCAAGTAAGACCAATGGGAATTTGAAATGGTGCTGTTTGTCCTGCTAAACGGGAGCTTAAAATGTTTGCAAGTAGCTAGTTGTGGTGTATGTGTGAAACCCCATAAACCCCTGGAACCTCCTGCCTCCCCATAAACCCAGCTGCCTGGGAATGAACCGAGAGTTGGAGGACAGTGTAGGTACATAGTGTAACTCTGTCCGGGAATGAATGAGAGAAAGAAGAAGTCAGGTTTACTGATACTTGGGATTCCAGCAGAAATCACAGTTCAAGGCCAGCCTCAGCAACTTAGTGGACTCTCACATTCAATTTTTTAAAAATCTTTTTAAATTTTAATTTAATTTTATTTTATTCATTTACTATGTGTAAGTACACTGTAGCTGAGACACTCCAGAAGAGGGTGTCAGATCTTTTTTGTTTGGTTGGTTTTTCGAGACAGGGTTTCTCTGTGTATCCCTGGAATTCACTCTGTAGACCAGGCTGGCCTCGAACTCAGAAATCTCCCTGCCTCTGCCTCCCGAGTTCGGGGATCAAAGGCGTGCGCCACCACGCCCGATTGAGGGTGTCAGATCTTATTACAGATGGTTGTGAGCCACCATGTGGTTGCTGGGATTTGAACTCAGGACCTTTGGAAGAGCAGTCAGTGCTCTTAACCGCTAAGCCATCTCTCCAGCCCCACATTCAAATATGTTTAAAGGATTGGGGATTTTGTTCAATAGTAGAGGATTTGCCTGGTGGTGAGAGACCTTGTTTTTAATCCTTGGTACACCACACACACATACACACTTTACAAACACCCACCTATTGGATCCAACTCCACCTTCCGGCCTCTGAAGGTACCACACACACATGTTGTGCACAGACTAATCATATAGGCAAAAAGTATCAAATAAATAATAGCCATCATAAATAACAAATACCACCCATCAAGGAATCAGCTAGAAAGCTGGAAGCCTCCCTCTGGGACTCTCCTGGTCCTCTATTGCCATCTTCTGGTGAGAATAGGGATGACAGAGACACAGCTGAAGTGAGCTATGAAAACTCAGTGGCAGTGAATGAGCCTCTGGAAAAGAACCCAGGAGAAAGACCCGAAAGACCGTCTGAAGGGCCTTCTCAGTGTGTTAGGAGGCTCAGGGACCAAGGAGCTATTTATTTATTTAGGTTTTTTGAGACAAGGTTTCCCTGTGTGGCCCTGGCTGTCCTGCACCTCCCCCATAGACAAACTCAGAGCTCCACCTGTGGAGACATGCACTACCACTACCTAGATTGATTGATTGATTTTCAGGATCTCACGATGTGGCTCTGGCTGTCCTGAAACTCACTAGGTAAACCAGGCCTTGAACTCACAGAGGCCCACCCATCTCTGCCTCTCTGAGCACCTAGACCAAAGGCATGCGCCACCACACCAAGCTTTTACTTTACTTTTTTTTTTTTTTTTTTTTTTTTTTGGTTTTTCAAGACAGGGTTTCTCTGTGTAGCCTTGGCTGTCCTGGAACTCACTCTGTAGACCAGGCTGGCCTCGAACTCAGAAATCCGCCTGCCTCTGCCTCCCGAGTGCTGGGATTAAAGGCGTGCGCCACCACGCCCGGCTTACTTTTAAATATTGGTTTTCCTTTTTCTTTAATTTTTTTAATGTTATTCCTTTATGTGTATGTGTGTTTTGCCTGCATGTACATCTGTGCACTGTGTGTATGAAGAGGCCAGAAGAAGCCTTCGGGCCCCTTGGAACTGGAGTTAAAATGGTTGTAAGGCACCAGGTGCTGGAATCCAGCCTGGGTCCTCAGGAAATGCAGCTAGTGCTCCTAATCTCTGAATCTTGAGCCCCTAGGGGTTGCTTTAACAATTCTAGCTCTGTCTCCATGCCCTACAGACAGAGACCCAAGATTAAAACAGAGAAGTGTATTTCCCAAGGTTGAGCTGAGCCACATTTTAGGGACAAAATCAGGATTTGCTCCCATAACCCTGAGATCGAAATCCAGGGCTCCTCTGAACCTTGATTCTAGTGAAACC
Source organism: Mus caroli (assembly GCF_978045245.1). Taxonomy (NCBI): domain Eukaryota; kingdom Metazoa; phylum Chordata; class Mammalia; order Rodentia; family Muridae; genus Mus; species Mus caroli. Next base: position 27,650,100 of record NW_028227268.1, read on the forward strand.
CTTGGACCACCAGAAGCCTCTGGGGCACCTGGAGACTTGGGAGAATTTCAGGGTTTAGGGGCTGGGTGTTTGACTGTAGAGGAATTGCCTACATACCAGGTGCAATCTGTTGGTTATGGTGCCCTGCGTGGCAAAACAATATGAAGAAGAAGGAAGGGGAGGGGGAGGAGGAGGAGGAGAAGGAAGAGAAGAAGAAGAAGAAGAAGAAGAAGAAGAAGAAGAAGAAGAAGAAGAAGAAGAAGAAGAAGAAGAAGAAGAAAGCAATAGACACCATGTTGTGCGAAGTCTTGCTCTAGTATTTTCTGTACACATCTGCATGCATGCTTTCATAAAAATTACATCATAGCCCCCACACCCTCTTTGTTTTGATTTTTCTTTTCTTTCTTTCAGTTTTATTTTGTTGGGGCGTAGAGTGGCTAAGACAGGATTTCTCTGTGTAGCCCTGGCTGTTCTGGAACTCACTCTGTAGACTAGGCCCTTGAACTCAGAGATCTGCCTGCTTCTGCCTCCCAATCTCCCTGCCTCTGTGTGAGTGCTGAGATTACAGGCATTTGCCATCATCCTTGGTACGTGATGCTGGGGATTGAACCCAGGGCTTCTATGTGCTAGGCAAGCACTCTATACACTGAGTTCCATCCCCTCCCCTTAATAATTATTTCTAAGGGTCTGGAGAGATGGCGTTACAGCTTAGAGCACTTGCTGCTCTTGCTGAGGTCCCAGGTTCAGTTGTCAGCACCCACATGGTAGCTCACAGCTCTCTAACTCCAGTTCCAAAGGAGCTAACTCTATCTTCTGACCTCTGTAGTCACCAGGCACGAATATGGTGCACATGGATTCATACAGACAAAAGCAATCATATAGAAAAAAAAATAAAATAGGTTTCAAAAAAAGAATAATTTTTAGATTGTAAATTTCAAAATGGAGACATTTATGGAATATAAAGTGTTCTCTTTTTTTACATTTATTTTATGTGTATAGGTGCTCTGCCTACGTGGAACTCACGTATGCAGTGTCCATGGGGGCCAGAAAAGGGAATCAGACCCCGGGAACTGGAGTTAGAGCTACTTGTGAGCTTCCGTGTGGGTGCTGGGAATTAAACCCAGGGTCCTCCAGAAAAGCAGCCAAGGCTCTTATCTCTTATCTCTTTTTAAAGATGTATTTATTATTATACATAAGTACATTGTAGCTGTCTTCAGACACACCAGAAGAGGGCGTCAGATCTTATTACAGATGGTTGTGAGCTACTGTGTGGTTGCTGGGATTTGAACTCAAGACCTCTAGAAGAGCATTCAGTGCTCTTAACTGCTGAGCCATCTCTCCAAACCCTTATCTCTTATCTTAAGCCCCTTGTTTAGTTATTGAGACAGGCTCTTACTGTGTAGCCTTGGCTACTTGGGACTCTTTATGTAGACCAAGCTATCCTGGTTCTCAGAGAAATCCTCCTGCCTCTGCTTTCCAAGTGCTGGAATAGAAGACATGCACTAGTATGCCCAGTGGGTATAAGATGATCTTATGATTATCAATGTTTGGCGGTTTAATAGGAATGGCCCTCATAGGCTCCCGTATTTAAATGTTTAGTCCTTAGCCTCTTGATAAGAACTAGGAGGTGTGGCTTTGCTAGAGGAAGTGTATTTTGTGTGTAGGCTTTTGGAGGTTCTCTTTGCCCCGCTTGCCCTTGCCTTGCTAGCACATCTATTCTTTCACTGGCCTTAGAGCCTACTTCTTCAGGATTCCAGCATATTCTGAAGACCAGCTGAGACATCCAGCCTGGTGGACTGAGCAGCTACTGTATTCTTGGACACAGTTAGCCATTGTTGGATTAGCTGGACAGCAGCCTGAACATCATTCTCATAAATCCCCTTTGTGTGTGTGGTGTGTGTGTGTGTGTGTGTGTATGTGTGTGTGGTGTGTGTGTGTGTATGTGTGTGTATGTGTGTGTGTGTGTGTATTGTGTGTGTGTATGTGTGTGTGGTGTGTGTGTGTGTGTATGTGTATATGTATGTGTGTGTGTATGTGTGTGTGTGTATTGTGTGTGTGTGTGTGTGGTGTGTGTGTATGTGTGTGGTGTGTGTGTATTGTGTGTGTGTGTGTGTGTGTGTGTGTGTGTGGAGAGAGAGAGAGAGAGAGAACCCTGACTAATGCACAAGATAATATGGATTGATTCAATCAATCTAGCTAATACATCTTAAGAATTTTAAATAAAGATCAAAGGTTAGGGGCTGGAAATGTCATTAGGTTGCTTCAGGGCTTGCCTGATATTCCGGAACTGTGGGCTTGATCCCCAGCACCACAAAAAATGCAGCAGAGCAGTACACATCTGTAGTCCCAGCATCTAGGAAGCAGATGCGGAAGAGCGCATCATCACCAGAGAGATTTTTTGAGACCAGCCCAGAGTACATGAGACTCTGTCTCAAAAAAAAAAAAAAAAAAAAAAAATAGCTGTGATTTCTCTTTGGTAGCAGCAGTTGTTCAGTTGTTAACTGGAGAACTTGGGAAATTAGGAAATACTCGCAGCTATACGAGCTGTTGCTGTACTACAAGTTGTTTTAGAGTTGGTAAATTAAAACCAATATTTATCATCATGATTCTGAGGTTGGCATCCTGGAATGGCTTAAGCTGAGACGGGGTATGTGACTGTAGACCAGGCTGGCCTTGAACTCAGAAATCCGCCTGCCTCTGCCTCCCAAGTGCTGGGATTAAAGGCGTGCACCACCACTGCCTGGCCGACTGAAGGTCTCTTAAGATGTCCTAGTCTGGCCATGGAGTAGGCTGTGGCCATCAAAAGGGTGGAGAGATGGCTCAGTGGTTAAGAGCACCGACTGCTCTTCCGAAGGTCTGGAGTTCAAATCCCAGCAACCACATGGTGGCTCACAACCATCCGTAATGAGATCTGATGCCCTCTTCTGGTGCATCTGAAGACAGCTACAGTGTACTTAGATATAATAATAAATAAATCTTTAAAAAAAAAAAAAAGGCTGGAGGACTCTAGACTCCTTCGTGGCTGCTGGCTAGAGAAGAGACCTCTGCTTCTCACCATGAGCCTTTCTGGAAGCTGCCTGGGTGTCCTGATAACAGAGCTGGCTCTCCAACAGCACATGACTCAAGGGAAGTAAAAATGGGAGTCTTTTGTAACCTATCATATTGTGGCATACAACCATTATTACCATATTCTATTGGTACCCCAGACCACTCTTAAATGGGAAGGTTGGGAGGAGACTCCCCCATGGGTAAGAATACAAGACAATAAGGATCTATAGGTGCCATCTTGGGGGACTCCATTAATGGGCAACTACTATAAAAAAACAAAAACAAACAAAAAACCATGAGACTTAAAGGGGAGACTCAGTGAGTGGTGAGACAGACACTTTATTAAGTCGTCTTGGGAACACATAAAAATGAACAGGATTTCTCATGGCCTCTTGAATAAATGACAAAACCTTAATATAGTCTCCAAAGCCCCATTCAATCTGACCCCAACCTGAGCTCTCCATGCGCCTCCCAGCCTCACTCAGCTCATGGCCTACCCCCGGGCCTCCCTCAACTCATTGACTTGAGGCACCAGGGCAGTCTTGGAGCTTCGCTTAAGTCCTCTGCCTTCCCAGAATGCCCTTCTGCTCTCACACACTACCCTCCTACTCATGACTCCTGGTCACCATTACCCTGAAGTGCTCATCCCCAGGAAGGCTCTCCCTAGATTAGGCATCCTCGGTATTTCTCTTCCTACCGCACCCTGAGAGCCCGACTCTGGGTCACATTTAGCACAGTACCTTCAGTTTCTACTTGAATAAACATTTGTTCATGTTCTTCTCATCCATCAAACTCAGCAGTCCATAAAAGCAGGACACGTCTGTCCCTTGGGTCGAGAACTCATTTAAGAGTAGCTCGTGGAGTGCAGGACCCAGCAGGTTGTAGATGCTCAATCAATGCTTGCTGACAGACTGAAAGGAATGGGGGAGATTCTGGGGGTCTTCCAACATACATTTGGCTAGAGTTTCTCCTCTGTTGTATGGGAAGGTACTAAATCGGAGCCACCGAGCTGTGGGAGATCTCTCTAGGGTGTTTGCAACACTGCTCTGCAGGAAGTGTTTCTAGCCAGGGAGAGTTTCTTCCAAGAGCTGGCACCCAGCAAGCACTCAACCTTGTTGGTAGCATGGCTGGTGGGGAGGACTCTCGTGCCGACTATAGCTTCTAATGCTCCCCTACCCCCATTTCCCTGTGTCTTTACTTCTCTCTAGAGAGCTCACATGGGATAGAATTTACTCAGATGGCTTTACAGAGTGATGCAGTCATTTACAAAATGTAGGCTTGAGCTGGGTGTGGTGAGGTAGGAGGGGTCATAAGTTTAAGGCCTTCCTGAACTACCTAGTGACTTCCAGGCCAGCCTGGGCTACAAAATGAGGTCCTGTCTCAAAACTAGATAACTAATAAATGAGCAAAGGAACTAACTAAACATGGACTAAGAGCCACCAGTGTGCCAGGTGCCATGCTGACAATGTACCTCCGAAACAGAGAGGACAGAATGTCTGCTACAAATAGCTCACAGCCTGGAAGGAAGGAGACAAACCATTCCAGTCTGGAAGGAAGCTTGGTACCAAGAGCTGGGGACCATGCAGGCAGTGAGGAAGGGCCCAATTGTCCCCAAATTAGTTAAATGCAGACTAACTGCATGACCAAGCAACTCCATGCCTACATCTGTACCAAAAAAAAAAAAAAAAAAAAAAAAAGGAATTTATGATGGTTGGTATATGTTCGGCCCAGGGAATGGTACTATTAGAAGGTTCAAATAGATGTGGCCTTTTTGGAGAAGGTGTGGGTTTTAAGACCATCCTAGCTGCCTGAAAGCCAGTATTCTGCTAGCAGCCTTCAGATGAAGTTGTAGAACTCTCAGCTCCTCCTGCAGCATGCCTGCCTGGATGCTGCCATGCTCTCACCTTGGTACCAATGGACGGAACCTCTGAACCGGTAAGCCAGCCCCAATTAAATGTTGTCCTTATAAGAGTTGCCTTGGTCATGGTGTCTGTTCACAGCAGTAAAACCCTAACTAAGAATTTAAAACAAGGGTTCCCTCAAATTTTGGCCCTAAGTGTTCTCAGCTATACTATTCACAATAGCTTAAAGTGTAGGGGAAAGATCCTCTCTAGTTCCAACGAGTAAATAAAACAACACGGCATCACCAGCTATATAGTGAAATGCCATTTCATCCAAAGCAGTGAGGTATTGACCCCTGCTGCGATGCTGGTGCAGCTTGGGGGCACTGTGCTAATAGGAAGGGAGGTCATGTATTGCTCATGGAGAGAGAAAGAGGATCTGAAGTTGACGGGGATGGAGGTGCCCATGGGGTTTCCTATCTAGTGATGCAAAGGTTCTGGGGAGATGGTGATGACAACTGTGTGTGTGTGTGTGTGTGTGTGTTGCTAGGGATCAAAGCCAGGGTTGGTTTTTTTTTTTTTTAATTTATTTATTTTATGTAAGTACACTGTAGCTGTCTTCAGACACTCCAGAAGAGGGCATCAGATTTTGTTACGGATGGTTGTGAGCCACCATGTGGTTGCTGAGATTTGAACTCAGGACCTTTGGAAGAGCAGTCGGCACTCTTAACCGCTGAGCCATCTCACCAGCCCCAAAGCCAGGGTTTTAAAATGCTTAAGCAAATGTTCTACATCCCAGATAGAAAATGAAAAATTGTATGTGTTTCTATCAATTTTTTTTTAATGAGGAAAACAGAATATGAAGATTGTAGTGATATTTAAAGCACCTACTTGGGGCTGGGGATGTAGCTTGGTTGGTAGAATACTTGCCTAGCATGCATGAAATCCCTAGCATGGCATAGACTAGGTATGGTGGTGCATGGCTGTATTCCCAGCATTCGGGAGCTGAAGTCAGGACGGTCAGAAATTGAGAGTCATCCTCATCTATACAGGAGGTTAAAGGCTAGCCTGGGTTACATAAGTTCTTTCATTTTTTTTTTAAGCCTTCTAAAAGTGCTGCTAATGCATTAGAATATAGGACAAAACTGAAATCTTTTTTTAAGGAGTATTTCTCCCCTTCTGTACCCAAACCAGGAGTTTAAAAAAGAGGTCTGGTGTGACGTTTAATCTTGTCAATTTGACAGGATTTAGGACCACTTTAGAAACAAGTCTCTGGCCATGTTTTGAAGATGGAATTAACTGAGGTTGGAAGGTTCACCCCAAATTTGGATTTCTCCATTCCATGCGTGGAGTCCAGGCCTGACTAGAAAGAGGAAGGCACACTGAGCGGCAGCCTCCTCTCGATGCTCCCTGACTTCAGATTCCACGTGGTCGGCTGCCTCAAGCTCCTGCGGTGCCTTCTCTACCATGACGACCTGCACCCTCAAACCATGAACCAAAGAAACCCTTCCTTCCTGGAGTTGCTTTTGTCAGATATTTTGTTCCAATGGGCAAGTGATTGGTACACACAGTTCAGGGGTCAAGTGCTTGTCCTAGGCACGAGTATCAACCTTCTGAGGTACACGGATGAGCAGCTCAGGCCTCCCTGTCCCCCAGTCCAGTGAGGCTCCTAGGAGTTCCTGAGAACCAATAAGAATACAGTGAGAATACTGATTGCCAGTGGCTGGCATTAAAACAGAGGCCAATCCATGCACTGAGCAGGCATATCCCGGTGCATAACCTGCAGTGACCAGTGTGACTTGTGACTCCTTTGCAGATGAGAACTGGAGACACAGAGCTAAGGTCCCCAACTTAGCTAAGCTAGCTAAGACTTTGAAGATTCGGGGTTGGAAGAGCCATGAGACCTGCTTCCAGAACTCAGAGCGGGATGGGATGCCTTGTGGTCTCCCAGGCTGTGGTGGAGGGGAAGTGCCCTTGAGTCTGCAGTGACCATAAGTGGTAATACCTTCATGCCTGGCACTTCTGAGAAAGAACATGGTCTCTGGGTCTCAATTTCCAAACTGGAAGTGACTCTTGGGAATTCAGGATGCGATGGGACTATGTAATGGCTTCTGACCCTTCTGGTCATTGTTCGTGCTCTTCTGCCCACTGTGTGTTTCTGGAAGAGGACTATTTGGTGGTCGTGTAACTATGTGACTGGGATGAAAAGCCAGGTTGACTTCTATGGACAGAGCAGCGAAACAGCTCTGTGGCTGTTAAAACCAGGAGGTTATGGAGCTGAAGAGAGAGCTCAGCTGTTAAGAGTGTTTCTGCCATTCAAGAGGAACCCAATTCAGCTCTTAGCACCCTGTCCAGGGGCTCATGGTGCCTGTGGCTTCAGTCCTTGGGTATCCAACTCTCTCTTCTGGCTTCCTTGGACACTGCATGTGCATGACATGCATACACACATACAAATATATCTATACATATATGTATATATGTGTGTGTGTATAAATTTAAAAATCATAAAAACAAATCTTAAAGCAAAAACAAAACAAAGAAACAAACAAACAAAACCCTGTTACATAGGAAAAAGGTTGCTGAGTTTTGGGCCTGTTTGGTAACCTGCAGCAGGAAGGAAGTCCACCAAGAGAGGAATGGGACAAGGTACCAGGCCAGGCTACAAAAGGCACGTCCATCCATCTAGGCAAAGCTGCAGGGGGGAGGCGGGGCTACCTCTCCTTGCCTCAAGCCCCCTGCTGCCAGCTGGAGGAGAGAGCACTGGAAAGTGACCTAGAGACTCCTGCAGAAAGAGGGCCAAGAGAAGGAACTCCAGCTGAGACCTGAGAACAGTGGGAGTCCAGGAAACCCCCAGACAGCTGTCTGTCTGTAAATGGTCTCTCTTCCAAGTGGAACCAAGACTTATTTGGCAAAGAATGTCCTCCAGGAAGAAGGTGACCCAGGGATGGGAACCATAGGGAAGCTGCTCCTTTATATGGCTCTGGCGTCTTCCTAAAATAAATAATTGAATTATTGGAGCTGCGAAATGAGAGCAGAGTAAACTTTGGAAGATTCCTAGTGTGTGGGACCAGGGTGTGGGTCCGTATACATGACGGATTTCAACAGTGGTGGAAGTGTCCCTTATATCATCTGTGCTGAATGGTGGAGGGTTTTCTTTGTATAAATATATAGCTGTAGAGCTAGAGACTTGGTTCAGAGTGTAAGGGCGCCCGCCTTCATGTCTGTGTTCCATCCTTAGAACCCACATGGATAGGAGGAGAGAGCTATTTCCAGAAAGTGGAAGGGAAAGCAGTATTTATACACATGCCACGGCACATTCATGTGTGAACACACAAATATTACTAAATGTAAGAAAATAATAAATTGGAGGAGACTAGGAAGATGTTCTTACACAAATAGATATGTTTCAAATCACTAATAGACATGCTATTTTTAGAGAAGGGCACAGAAATACTTAGTGGCAAGAAAAGATAATCCCCCGGACATCTTCCTCTGTCATTAATATTTTGCCTTTGTGATATGTGTGTGTGTATGTGTGTGTGCAATGTATATAAATATTTAGATAGATAGATAAATAGATATTTTACCGATGGGGATTGAACCCAGGGCCTCATATATCCCAGGCAAGGAGTTTCCCAAATATGCCAGGTGTGGAGACTTTGTTACAGTTGAGCCAGTGTTCATATGCTGTTATCACCAAAAGTCAATCGTTTACTCAGAATCCATTCTTCTCGCTGCATAGTCTACTGATTTTGACAATAGACAGGTGTGTACCATTATATTATCAGAATAGTTCACTACTCTAAAAATCCCCTGTGCTCCATTTGTTATTAATACACCTCCAAACGGAAGGTTTTAGATTTAAGAGCCAATGTAATCAAGTGCCCTTCCTCATGACAGGGACAGCTTGGCTGCCATGTTCAAAGTTTCAGAAGCCATCAAAATGATCCTAAACTGATAACCTCAGGAGAGGAGGCCAGGGCATGCACAGTAGCCAGTGCCTGTGATCTCTGCACTCAGGAGGCAGAGGCAAGAGGATCAGTGCAACTCCAAGGCTACACTAAGTTCTAAACCAGCAAGGGCTACAAAGAAAAACTATGTCGGGTCTGAAGAGATGGCTCAGTGATTGAGAGCACTGACTGCTCTTCCAGAGGTCCTGAGTTCAATTCCCAGCAACCACATGGTGGCTCACAACCATCTGTAATGGATTCTGGTGTGTCTGAAGACAGCTACAGTATACTCATATACATATAATAAATAAATAATTAAAGAAAAAGAAAGAAAGAAAAAACCATGTCTTATAAAGAGAGAGAAAAGAGGCTGGAGAGATCATTAAGAGCACTTGTTCTTCCAGAGGACCTGGATTTGAATCCTAGTACCCTGGTGGCAGCTCACAATAAATAGTTCAAAGCTAGGTCCAGGGGATCCAGCACCTTCTCCTGGCCTCCACAGGCACTAATCACACATGTGGTGCACAGACACATGCGCAGGCAAAACACTCACACATATAAAATAAAAGAAATAATCCTTAAGCCGGGTGTGGTGGCGCACGCCTTTAATCCCAGCACTCGGGAGGCAGAGGCAGAATTTCTGAGTTCAAGGCCAGCCAGGGCTACACAGAGAAACCTTGTCTCAAAAAACAAACAAACAAACAAACAAAAAACAAAAAACAAAAAAAAAGAAAGAAAAATAATTCTTAAGACACACACACAGAGGCTGTGAGCTAGAGACTCAGTGGTTAAGAGCAGACCAGAGCCAGGCGGTGGTGGCACACGCCTTTAATCTCAGCACTTGTGAGGCAGAGGCAGGTGGATTTCATAGTTCGAGGCCAGCCTGGTCTACAAAGTGAGTTCCAGGACAGCCAGGGCTATACAGAGAAACCCTGTCTCTAAAAACAAAAAACAAAAAACAAAAAAAAACAACAAAAAAAAGTAGACCAGAATTCAGTTCCCAGCACTCTGGAGTGGCTCACAGCTGCCTGTGGCTCCAGGGACTTGGTACTTAAAAAAAAAAAAAAAAAAAAAAAAATCTAAAGAAAGAAACACAGGGCACACTGGAGAGTGGTGGCTTAGTTAGTAGTGCTGTGCAAGCATGAGGAACCATGTCTGGATCTGCAGACCCCACAGAAAGAGCTAAGTATAGCAATGTATGCCTAGAGTGCGAGTGTTAAAGAGAAACAGGGTTTCTCTGTGTAGCCTGGCCAGGCAAACTAGTGAGCTCCAGGTTCAGTGAGAGAAAACCATGAATAGTCAACCTCTGGCCTCCACATGTTCTGGAGTATACATGGACATGCACATATATGTATGTGCACACACACAGAGAGGGGTATAAAACTTGCTCAAATATACAGCAACAGTGTTTTATGTGCTACACCTCTGGAGTCCAATGAGACTTTGGGTGACCACCCCAACCACTACACAGGAAGTGGTTTCTCCAGCCTAGCCCAAGGCATTCTGGGTAGACTCCATCTAGCTGATTCATACACAGGTGTTGATCTGCATCAACAAAATCCCAAACCACATTTATTTAAACAACAGAAGATAAACACCCTCAGGAGAGGGACCGTCTCTGCTAGAATCATCCCACCCGTCTGTGTGGCTGACAAATGGTTTAACCTTAATCTCCAAGGGGCCCCTTGATCGTGTAGAGATGGGGGACTCTCCTGCACTGTTGGGCTTTTCTGCACTGGTGCCTTCCATTCTTTGTTGTGTGTGACGTTTACCTTCATCTCAAAGCAGCTGTGTTTCTCTCTAGGTACACGCAAAAAGGCAGGCTCCCACCGTCCCAGCCGGCCTTTATACGTTTTTCCTGTTAAAGGTGTAGTTCCCTTATCAAATCTCTGTTAAACTGCACGGGAGGACAGCTGACCTGTCTCGTGGAGGGCCTTCTCCACTTTGTCATCAGGAAAGGTCAGGCAGTTCTCAATCCAATGGCGTCCTATGCACTATAGATGCATAGCTAACCGCCTCTCCGTTCCACCAGACCAGTTCTTCCAGAGCTTGGTCGAAAGCCCAGGCACAGGCTGGTAATCTTTCACTCTCCTCCCTTCAGGTCACAAAACAAAGCTAAACTAGTTGTGAAACTAGTTAGTTGTGAAATGTAAGGAGGAAAGCACCATTTCTCCATCCGGGTGATGCTGCTCTGCGTCATCATAGGGTATAGCTTTCCCCACCCCCACCCCAAGCTGAGGCCCAAGCCCGGCGCGCTGTGCTTCTTGGCAAGCCCTCTAGCACTGAACCAAAGCCCTATCCCTGTTGTATTCTTTGGCCTAAGAATTCTTTTGAGCTACAGAGAGCTGAGAGGAAACACATTCAGACATACCCAGGAGATGATGGGAGTCTACTCCAAGTCTCCATAAAGCAAATCATAAAATAAGCCACAGGAACATTTTTGTTTCCTAAACAAACAAACAAACAAACAAAACGAAAACTCCTGTTCATGCCATGTGCCATGTGGTTGTCAGTTAAGTGTGAAATAGCATTTTTGTCTATGAAAAAAAAAAAGCAAAGTTCATTAAAAAATATATTACAGGGCTGTTGGCACAGGCTGTGTTGTCACAAACTAGAGTACTCTGGAAAGAGGGAACCTCAACTGTGGAATGGCTTCTATCCACTGGCCTGTGGGCACGTCTGTGGGCATGTTCTGGATTGTTGGTTGGTGTTTCAGTCTGTTGCTATGAGTCGTAATGCTAAGTACTGGCCCTGGTTGCCCCCAGAGACCAGGAGATTCTAAGTAGCCTTGTCCCCCAGAGGAAGTAGCCATAATAGCATAGAGGGTAGATATCTGCCTAGCTCCAGTGCTGATTAAGGCTTATTTTATATGTATGTATATGTATATATGTATATATATATATATATATATATATATATATATATATGTGTGTGTGTGTATGTGCGTGTATATATATATATATATATATATATACACGCACATACACACACACACATATATGCATGCATTAACTAGAAGTGTAATATGAAAGAAATAAGAAAGTATATGGTATACAGGCCTATAATTCCAGTAATCTGGAGGCTGGGGCAGGAGGATCAAGAGTTTGAGGCTAGCCTGGACTACATAGTGACTCCGTGTCAAAAAAAAAAAAAAAAAAAAGAAATATTTTGAGTAGGGAACTGTGCACATACCTGTAGTCCCAGTGCTTGGGAGGGTGACTCAGGAGGGTTCCAAGTTTGAGGCCAGCCTCTGCTACATTGTAAGCCCTTGTCTCAAAGAGTTTTAAATTATTTGAACATGATTTGAACATACTTCCCACATTCCGAGGTGTGGTCCAGTCACCTGCAGCAACGCTCTTAGCTGAAACTTCCCGGGAGTGGAAACGTGCTGCTGCTGCGGCTTCTCCACTGGCTTCTGGCCTTGCCCTGCTCAGTTCTGTTTGCAGACCGTTCGTTCCTTTGCTTCAACCTCTGGAAGCAGCTTTTCCTTCTGCAGCCTCCTGACCTCTCCCAGCCTTCACGGAACTGAAGAGAGGTACGGCTTTGATCTGGATTAGGCTTGAACACCGAGGGAATGTTCTGGCAGGTTCTATCTCCCACCCAGACCACTAAAGCTTTCACTCATCAGCAAGAAGCCTGTCCTACTTTCTTATCGTCGCCACGTTGACTGGAAATACATCCTTAATTTCCTTCCAAACTCTTCCTTTGTACCCGTAACTAGGCTGTTTGCATAAGAGGCCTGGCTTTCGGTTTATCTGAACCGTCAGTATGCTTTCCCCGCTAAGCCTAATCATTCCTAGCTTTTTATTTGAAGTGACAGACGTGTGGCTTTTCCTTTCCCTGGAGCATTTGGAGGCCACCGTAGGGTTATTAATCGACCTCATTTCAACTTTGTTGTGTCTGGCATGGGGAAGGCTTGAGAGGAGTCTCCAGGGAGAAGAAGGGGGAGGCAACCGGTAGGTGGAGCCATCAGAACACACAGCAATTATCTATTAACTAACTCTTCAGCCCCATTGTGGGCGCAGTCCGTAGCACTCCAAAGCAACTACAGTAGCTTCAAAGGTCACTGATTGCAGGTCAGCATGATAAATATAGCCAATAATGGAAACCTCTGAAACTCTGTGACAGTCAACAGGACCCGAAGAGAGCACCTGGGGTCGGAAAGACATAGGAAGAAAACCCAGGCAGGATGCTGTAAACCCTCTAATTGTGTGTGGGGGTGGGGGATGGGGGGTGGGGGGTGGGCTGTCAAAAGTCACCACAGTATTTGAAGGGTACAATAAGATGAGCTATGTCAGTCCCACTGTTCTCTGCACCCCCTTGCTTGCCTATGGGTATTGTATTTGTTTGCTTATTTGTTTGTTTAGACACAAACCAGCTTAATTTAAGCTGGCCTCAAATTGCTATGTAAGCAAGAATGACTCTGAACTCCTGCTCCTCCTGCCTCTGCCCTGAGTGTTGGGATTTGGGGCATGTGCCACCATGCCAAGTTTTTGCAGTGCTGGAGATTAAGCCCGGGGCTTTGAACATTGCAATGAACCAATGGAGGTTCTCCTTGGCCCAGGACGTATGTTTATTGACAAAGGTCCTACTTCCTCTCACTTCCTCCTACTTCCCTCTACCTGGAAAAAGGGAACTGTTAATCAGGGCTAACTCTAGACCCTTCCCAGCTCAGAGGACTCCAACTCTCCTTCTCTACCATCCCCTTGCCTTCTCATGATTTTTGACTCCTTGAGACTCCTTCCTCTCTCTCTCTCTCTCTCTCTCTCTCTCTCTCTCTCATCTCTCTTTTGTTTGCTCAATGGTGGGACTGGAATGGGCTGTCCCCAAACTCCTTTCAGCAGGATTCATCCCAACTCCTAGGAATTCTGCTATCTCCCTGAGGTTGCTGCCTCAACCCAGAGCATCTCTCATTTTATGGGACAGAAAAAAATTTTTTTTGTTGTTTGTAAAATAGCTGTTGGGGTGGGGTGCCACCTCCAATGTCTTAGATTCCTGTGTACGCAGACAGAAACCCCAAGCTGTACAATGTAAATTTGCTCCATCTGAAGCCACCCACTGCCTTGTAACTAAGGGATTTTCCCACTTAAATCAATCAAATATATTCTTTGTCTTGTCTCCACAAATCCCTTCTAAAACCTTCCTCAGCCCACCCACTCTAGGGAGCCTGAACACTTTCTGCCTGGTGTTGCCTGATTCATGGGCACTGAATGCGCAAATAAACTCATTGAATTTCAGATATGTCTAAGTTTACCATGGGATGAAACCTGCCTAGAGACATCCTTACCCACTCCTGCTGGGCGGTCCGGTCCCTCCCCTTCCCTTAGTCAGGTGTTATTTCTGATAAAACCTCCCATGACACGCTCTATCTCTGCATCTGCTAGCCAAAGTCAACCCCAGAGACGAACCCAGGTCCTTCACCCAGATCCTTCACCTCTTCTTCTCCCATATGATCCCAGTCAAGAACAGAGACAGAGGGCTGGAGAGATGGCTCAGTGGTTAAGAGCACTGACTGTTCTTCCAGTGGTCCTGAGTTCAATTCCCAGCAACCACATGGTGGCTCACAACCATCTGTAATGGGGTCTGATGCCCTTGGTGTGTCTGAAGATAGTGACAGTGTACTCACATACATAAAAATAAATAAGTTTAAAAAATATTTTAAAAAAAAGAAAGAAAGAAAGAACGAACAGAGACAGAGGAAGAAAAGAAGTCTCTGTAGTGATACTCCCCGTCTCCATGCTCTGGTGACTTGGCACACTTTTGAAGTTCGTCTTGTCCCTTGGCAGAAACATTTTGTCTCAGGACCATCCACACAGACTTCTGAAAAGATTAAGCTTGTCGCATTGCCTCCTGCCGCTCCACCTTGCACAGCTCATAGTGTCACGGAGAGGAAAGGTCAGGAAAAGGTGGGAAGATTGGCTTAGAGCAGGCTGTGGGAGGGAACAGAGAGTTGGCTTGCTCAAGGCTCTGTAAGGATCATAATGCAACCACCAAAACTGATGTGAGAGGTCTCCGGTTTCACCCTCAGTGAGAGAGAGGCGGGGGGGGGGGGGGGAGAGGAGAGAGAGAGAGAGGAGAGGAGAGGAGAGGAGAGGAGAGGAGAGGAGAGGAGAGGAGAGGAGAGGAGAGGAGAGGAGAGGAGAGGAGAGGAGAGGAGAGGAGAGGAGAGGAGAGGAAAGAGAAGAGAAGAGAAGAGAAGAGAAGAGAAGAGAAGAGAAGAGAAGAGAAGAGAAGAGAAGAGAAGAGAAGAGAAGAGAAGAGAAGAGAAGAGAAGAGAGGGAGAAGGGGAAGAATGGTAGATCCTTCTACCAGAGAGAGACTGCAGCCTAGGGGAGCCTGCCTTAAACTTGAAAGGACCAGAATTGAGGAGAAATAGTAAGACTATTTCCCTGCAGACACTGGTAGTGGCCAGGAGTTCAAGGTCACTCCCGAACTGTCACAGGGTAAGCAGCACTCTTTACATGTACACATGTACACATTCAAACAAAAAGCTCGCCTAGTAGGACGTGTGTCTAGCAATGTCTTATCCCTATTCTATTGTTGTGGAGAGACACCATGATCAAGGTGAATTGCATTAAACTGGGGCCTTGCTTGCAGTTTTAGAGGATCAGTCCATGACCGTTGTGGCTGGAAGGCACACAGGTGTGATGCTGGAGCAATAGCTAAGATTGTTTCATCCTGATCTGCAGGCAGCAGGCAGACTGGGCGTGGCATGGTGGTTTTGAAACCTTAAAGCCCACACTCCCAGTAACACATCTCTTTCAACAAGGTCACACACCTATTCCAACAAGTCCACACCTCCTAGTCCTTCCCAAATAGTTCCACTAACTGGGCACCAAGCATTCAAATATATAGCAGTAAATGGAAGCCATTATTCAAACCACCACAATGGGGAGTGGATAGGTACTGTAAAATACACAGATAAAATAGAATAATTGCAAATCTGAGAGGTCTAGGTAGACTGTGGAAGTTACAATGCCGTGAACTGAGGCACATAATGAATTCAGATTGCGCATCTGAATGGAGAAAATGGGGCATGGAAGGAAGTGGGGGGTAGGATGGTGTGATCTGGAGTCATCCAAGGGTACCCAGCCTGCTCCAGAGATGCATAGCCCCGGAGGGAGGGGGACTCATCCCAGGGACCTCTGAAGTTACTTCACATCTTCAGGGGAAGGTAAAGCAGGTCAGGAGGTGGAAAGATACACGTGTCATCTTCATTTCCCAGAACGAGGCTGAGAGGTTGAGGCCACCAAGCCTGTCAGACAAAGCTCACGACACCTTTGATTTCAGAATGAACTCAAAACCAAAGACCCAAATTGAGCCCCGACTTTGTATCCAGCAGGGCGTGAATCATCAGACAGATGGTGGGGGTGCGTTTAGAGAGCCTCAGAGGGAGCAAGAGCAGCCCCTCAGATGGCCCTGTGGTGCCAAGCTGTTCTCAACCCAGAGCAGGCTAAGCATGGGGGGAGTTTGTGGGTTCTGCTCTTTCCTGCTTCAGGGAGCAGCTGCAACTTCACAAATTCAAGTAATTGAGAGAGAGAGAGAGAGAGAGAGAGAGAGAGAGAGAGAGAGAGAGAGAGAGAGAGAGGCAAGAATCCAGATGTTAGGATTTAGCGCAGCCTGGGTCACATGTAGACTCTGAAGCAGGAGTGGGGGCTGGGGGCTGAGCAGAAACTGATAGCGCCCCCAGGAAGGCTAGAAGTGGATGAATTTGTTCCAAGGGATCGGGACTGCTGCCAACAAACAGCACAGGAAACCTGAGGTTATCCCAGCCTCAAGAGTCCCTGCAGGCTGGTAAGGGAATGCAGGGAAGGAAGAATTCTCTTTCTTATTTGTAACTGCATAGACATTGTTTGAGTATTCCAGTGCCCACTGCCTTGTATGCTGCATTTTGTCACCTGCAATCAAATGCATCCTAAGTGTTTTCCGAGGAGCATCAGAGTGGAGCGGGGTTGTTTTGCCTTTAATTTTAACATCCACCCCAAGTGTTTCACCATAGTGTTTTGGTAGAACTTTAACATATTGGTGCTTTTATTCTATTCTGCTTGATTGTGGTCAAAATTCTGCCTCTTCATTCTAACTTACTTTTTTTTTTTTAGATTTTTTTATTTATTATATGTAAGTACACTGTAGCTGTCTTCAGACACTCCAGAAGAGGGCGCCAGATCTCGTTACGGATGGTTGTGAGCCACCATCTTCATTCTAACTTACAATGGACATGGAAAGCTAGGCTCCTGGTGACTAATGGAATTTTGTCTTTTCCACACTGAAGGCCTTTTTCCAAAATGAATGGCCAGCCCCCAGCACGTATGTAGCAGAGGACTGCCTTATCTGGCCTGAGTGGGAGAGGATGCACCTAATCCTATAGAGACACGATGCCTCAGGGAACGGGGGTGCCCAGAGAGTGGGGACACCCTCTCAGAGGCAGAGGGGAGGAGAGTGGGAGTAGAACTCTGGGAGGGGGGACCAAGAGGCAGGGCAACATTTGGGATGTAAACAATAATTAATTAATTAATTAAAAAAATAAGAATAAAAAGAAAGTATGGTGGAACTCTGCACTAAAAAGAAAAAAGAAAAAAGCTGGGCGTGGTGGCGCACGCCTTTAATCCCAGCACTCAGGAGGCAGAGGCAGGCAGATTTCTGAGTTCGAGGCCAGCCTGGTCTACAGAGTGAGTTCCAGGACAGCCAGAGCTATACAGAGAATCCCTGTCTCGAAAAACCAAAAAAAAAAAAAAAAAAAAAAAAAAAGAAAAAAGAATGGCCAGGTATATTGGTGCAGGTATCTTGGTGCATCCCTTTAATCTCTGGCTGAAGCCCGAGTAGCCAGCCTGGGCTACATAGTAAGATCCTATCTGGGATAAAACAACAACAACGTAAAAGCAAATAACATAACAAAAACAAAAGAAAAAAACTACATGGAAGTTTTGAATTATTTATTGATAAGTGTGACTTTTTAAAGAGCCATTTGTGTTCTCAGGTGACAGATGGAGCAGGACACTGTGACAACAGAAATATATCGGTCACCTGAAAAACTGAGGTCTTTGTCACTCCAATAAACACAGCCTAACCTCGCTCCCACAGGGGAATGTCCAGTCTCATCTGATGAGCTGTCTCCTGTACTTTTACTGTAGCTTCCATCTTGCCTGTTTTGTCATGGGCGGTTGAAATACTTTATGGGATGTTATCCTTCACAAGAGTTAATAACAAAAAGTATCGTGTCAAAAACTAAGACATAGCTATAATTAAAATCACATCGTGTTTCCTGTTGGTTGCTGAAGCCAATCACAATAGTCTTATCTTCAATAAATAGTACATTTAGAATTTCCTGTCAGAGAAAATTATTTTTAAATGATAGCTCAGAAAAGAAATACGAAAAGCTCTCATGCTATATATTATTAATATGATTTATGTCATGTGCCTTGGGAGAATGTTGAAAACATGCCAATAAATTAGTTCAAGAAATATTAAATATTAATTTGGTTGATGAAAAATTAAATATTAATGAAATGCTCAAATGCCAATTATACTGCAGTATGAACTTGTAAATATTTTCATAAGTAATTCCTGCTCCATATTTATGTAGTGGTATAGGTCACGAAAGGAATCATTAATTTATACAAAAAGGATTCTTTTCACCAATAATTTTTTTCCAACTTACAGACTGAACTTCTTATTTTAAAAGGTGGCAAAATTATTAATGTCACTACTTGGATTCCTGGATAGTCCTTATGGAAGGGACAGAAATCCCCACACACAACTTGAACAAGAACTTGCCTGTGTGCTTAGCTGAACAGTGTGACCGAGGTGCTGTTCCAAGAAAGGTTTTATCCAGCAGCTTCAAGCATATCACCAAGAACCTGGTACCTTTCCCTTCCTCTGCCTTCTGCTGGGTCATGGGTCTCTTGATCACAGTTACAGGTATGTACCAGGGTGCCCATTCTCAAAGCTGCAAGCTTTGAGTTAAGAACTTCTATCTATGAGGTATAAGCTACAGCTTGGCTTGACTTGGCAGTCAGTAGCACACAGCTGAGACCTCTAAACATCATTTTATGTTCATAAATGCCCAGGTTTAGTTTGTCATTGAAATATCCAATTTGTATGGCTTTCTGAAGGCTGGTCAAGGTCAGATATAGTGTTTGATAGCACATGTGTAATTCCAATGCTCAGCAGAAGGACTGTGAATTTGAAGTCAGCCTGAGCTCTATAGCAAGACCTTGCCTATTTCACACACACACACACACACACACACACACACACACACACACACACAATCTCTGTGCCTTACTGTGTCCCCAAGAGAGAGCACCTTTAATCCCATCACTCGGGCAGGCAGATTTCTGAGTTCGAGGCCAGCCTGGTCTACAAAGTGAGTTCCAGGACAGCCAGGGCTATACAGAGAAACCCTGTCTCGAAAAAGAAAAGAGAGAGAGAGAGAGAGAGAGAGAGAGAGCGCTGAAGTTTAAATCAATGCTAGAGTGTATGTTTAGCAAGCATTAGGACCTAGGTTTGATACCTAGCATCACTTGTCAAATGGACAGGTTAAGGTTCCTTTGGCTCTTCCATAGAACCCTTGATGTTTACTTGGAAGTCATATACCAAGGAAAGAGAAAAGAGGACTGTCTTAGTGATTGTTCTATTGCTTTGAAAAGACTCCATGACCAAGGCAACTCTTACAAAAGAGAGCATTGAATTGTTGGTTTGCTTACCGCTCCATAAGGTTAGTTAGTTATCAGCATGGTATGAGCATGGTAGCACTCGTGGCCCTGAAGCAGTAGCTGAGAGGTACATCCTGAGCTACAGGCAGAGAGAACACTGGGCCTCATGTGAGCTTTTGAAACCTCAAAGCCCACCGGGATTGACGCCCTACCTCCAACAAGGCCACACCTTCTAATCCTTCTCAAACTGTGGCATTCCCTGATGACTAAGTATTCAAATAAATGGACTTGGAGAGGCCATTCATTCTTTTTTAAAAACATCATAGTACTCAGCCTTCAGAGAACTTTGGGGTTCAGAGTATTAGTTTATTTGGTTGGTTTTGTTTTTCAAGACAGTATTTCTCGGGCTGGTGAGATGGCTCAGTGGGTAAGAGCACCCGACTGCTCTTCCGAAGGTCCAGAGTTCAAATCCCAGCAACCACATGGTGGCTCACAACCATCCGTAACGAGATCTGGCGCCCTCTTCTGGAGTGTCTGAAGACAGCTACAGTGTACTTACATATAATAAATAAATAAATCTTAAAAAAAAAAAAAAAAAGACAGTATTTCTCTGTGTTGCCCTCGCTGCCCTGGAACTTGCTTTGTAGACCAAGATGGCTTCAAACTCACAGAGATCTGCCTGCCTTTGCCTCCCACGTGCTGGGATTAATGGTGTGTGCCACCATGCCTGGCAGGCTCAGACTATTAGATGGCACTGATACCCAGAGGTCTAAATCATCATCATGATCCCTTGTCTGAGTCAAAATGTCTGGGGTCAGGTTGGAGAGATGGCTCAGTGGTTAAGAACGTTGGCTGCTCTTCCAGAGGTCCTGAGTTAAATACCCAGCAACCACATGGTGGCTCACAACCATCTGTAATGAGATCTGATGCCCTCTTCTGGTGTGCTTGAAGACAGTGTATTCATATACTTAAAATAGATAAATAAATAAATAGTCTTAAAAAGACAAAGTGTCTGGGGTCGAGACTTATTTTGTTTTGTTATTTTGAGACAGTCTCTTTGTTATGTAGCTGTTGCTGTCCTGGAACTCAAACTCAAAGAGATCCACCTGCCTCTGCCTCCCGAGTGCTGGGATTAAAGGCGTGCCCCCATCACATGCAGCTTGTAGGGTCAAGCCTTAAGTCTTAGCTTGTGACAGCTTGACACAGGGTCTGCTAGGTCCACAGCTCCACCTGACAGTCTAATATTTCAGCAGAATTGACACAGCTAGAGGTAATTGAACCCTCCCATTGGCCCTTTAGCCTTTAGAGAAACAGTCATCAGAGTGAGCAGTTGGAATTGCTTCCCACTTCAGCTGGTCAAAACCCACACTGCATGCCATGGGGACTGCAGAGATTAATGGCACCCTGAGAGGATGACTTCCAGCATTGCCTCCTATTCATCTCAACCCAAAAGGATGATGGTCAACTCCCACAAACTGAGTGCTGCTCTGGCCTCAATCCCTGCTGCTGTACTGGGGGTTATCTTTGTTAGAGCACATTAATACTGGCTCAGACAGTATTAATGATCCATTTAGCGGACAGTACAGTCTTCCCTATCCCCATCCCCATCAAGAAAGAGGACATGCTGGCTAGTTTTATGCCAGCTTGACACAAATATGAGTCATTCTGGAAGGGATAACCAAATTGAGAAAATACTGCCACCAGATTGGCCTGTGGGCAAGCCCATGGTGCATTTTTTATTTGGGGATTAGTGTGAGACGTCCCAGCTCACTGTGAGCTGGCATTGCCAGCCCTGGGCTGGTGGTTCTGGGTGCTGAAAGAATGCAGGCTTAGCAAGGTGGTGGTAGCACATGCCTTTGATCTCAGCACTTGGAAGTAGGTGGATCTCTGTGAGTGTGAGGCCAGCTTGAAAAAAACAAAAAACAAACAAAAAAAGAAGACCGGCTAAGCAAACCATGAGCAAGCCAGTAAGCAGCATTCCTCTATGGTCTCCTCTTCAGTTCCTACCCTGACTTCCTTTGAGGATGAGCTATGGCCTGAGAGTTTTCAGCTGGAATAAACTCTTTCTCCCCAAGTCTCTTTGGTCATGGTGTTTGGCCACAGCAGTAGAAACCCTAACTAAGGACTAACCATGGCCACTCCACTCACTGTCAAGTAAGGTGATTATCAACATCACAGCTCTGCAGTCCAGCCTCTGGTGATGCTAACTCCTGTCCTCTGTTAGAAAGAGGTACAAAGGGACCACAGTCTCTGCACAATGGCACAGATGCATCACACTATTGATGGTGTCATGCTGCTCAAGCCAGAGGAGGGCAAAGTGGCAAATGCAAGAAAACACTAGGTAAAACTCCAGTGAGCTGGAGAGAAACCTTGGAAAGATGTGGGAAAACCATGATGATAGGGAAGCCCAGAGGGACCAGGCAGGGATGCTCCTCCAAGAAACAGGGGAAATTGCTTCATTTTCTGTCCCCCATTGTTATAATGGAAGCCCATGGCCAAGCTTGGCATCTCCTTTTGATCCACTTACTGTGCAGGACCAGAGGAGGAAAATGCTCTGTGGCATGCCATGCCTTCTGCCTTTCAGGCCTTATGTATCCAGTGCCCAGCATTTTATAGCTCTAAAGAGACCTATTATGACTGTTAATCTTGATTTTTTAACTTGATGGGATTTAGAGTCACTCTGGAAGCAATTCTCTGGAAAAGTCTTTAAGGGATTATCTTGACTTGGTTGTCTGAGGTGAAGTCTTATCCTCGATGTGGACGGTGCTATGCCTAGTGTCTGGGATACTAGACTGCACAGAAAGGGGAAATCCTGCTTCTCACTTCCTGTCTGTGGATTCACCATGACTAGCTTCCTCAGGCTCCCAGCACTATGACTTCCCTGTCGTGATGGACCTTTGAACTATGGAGTCAGCATTATGTGTGTCGGCACAGCACTGAGAGAGTAGCTACTACAGCTGTGATAGGAAGAGATCCCGTGGGAGATGTTCAGAAAGTACCAGCAGGGAGGAGCCCAGCGTGGCTGCCTGGGTGTGACCTGATGGTGTGACCATCAGCTTAGCATCAGTTCCCAGCATGCATCTGTACTGGCCCGAGATTCCCCCTCCCCCCCACCCCCACCCTGCAACAACAACAACAACAACAACAAAAAAACAGAATCAACACCATTCACAGAGAAACATGGAAAGAGATTTAAGCTAGGAATTGGCTCTCACGGTTCCTAAGGCTGAGAAAGCCCTTGGTGTGCCGGCCCGAAGACAAGCTGGAGAATCAGGGGACTTGGTGACATGATTGTGTATTTGATGATCTGAAAGCCAGGGGACAGAGGTCTTCACTCTATAGCTGCTGTAGAGGAGGGACTCAGAGGAGTTGCCAGTAGATGTTCTGACACACGAAGCACCAAGAACCAGAAATTTTTCTTAAAATATTTATTATTTACTTTATTGTACATAGAGTAGCCATCTTCAGACACACCAGAAGAGGGTATCAGATCTCATTACAGATGGTTGTGAGCCATCATGTGGTTGCTGGGATTTGAACTCAGGACCTCTGGAAGAGTAGTCAGTGCTCTTAACTGCTGAGCCATTTCTTCAGCCCAAGAACCAGAATTTTTTTAAAAAAATTATTACATTATTCATTATGTGGGGTGAAGGGCCATATACATATAAAGATCAGAGGACAACTTGCAGGAGTCAGTTGTCTCCTGCCACCATGTGATCCTGGGGATTGGACTCGGGTCACCAGGCCTGGCAGCAAATGACTCATCTCGTCAGCCTAGAATAAAGGTTTTAATGTCCACAGGAAATGGATGTCCCAGTTAAGAAAAGAGAAAGTCCCCTCTTTTGTTACCTTTTTTTCTGTTTGGCCCTCTGTGTACCAGACAATGATCACCATGTAGGTAGAGGTGGGTCTTCTACATTCAGTTGTCAAATGTTCTTCTCTTCTAGAAACTTCCTTATGGACACACCACAAAATGATCAGCAGTTGCTAGGCATTCCTTTGCTGAGTCATATTAACATATAAAATTAATCCTCACAGCATCGGACCACAGGACATTGGGTGACCATGTGACCAGGAATGTCACAAGATATGATTATCTCAAGAGATAAACACATCAGATGTACCAGACCATAAAACTCAGCCAGGCCTAATAACAACTCAAGATGCTATCTATGACAGGGGTGTATTCAGGTATTGTAGAAGAATTTTTAAAAACAATTTATTTATTTATTTATTTATTTATTTATTTGAGTATACTGTAGCTATACGGATGGTTGTGAACCTTCATGTGGCTGTTGGGAATTGAGTTTTAGGACCTCTGCTCACTTGGGTCAACCCCACTCGTTCAGTTCCTGCTTGCCCAAAGATTTATTTATTATTTTACATAAGTACCCTATAGCTGTCTTCAGACGTGACAGAAGAGGGCATCAGATCTCACTACGGGTGGTTGTGAGCCACCATGTGGTTGCTGGGATTTGAACTCAGGACCTTTGGAAGAGCAGTCAATGCTCTTGCTCACTGAGCCATCTCGCCAGGCCATTTTAGAGGAATCCAGCAACATAACTGCTCTGGCAAGGGATTATATCCAAAGATCTTCTAGGTCTACATGACCTGGCCAGAATGCAGACATATCTTGGATATGATATGCATGGTATGGCTGGGATACAGACATGCCCTTAGTACTCACCTTTATTCCCCGACAATGAAGGTAAAGTTAGTTTGTAAGAAGAAGCAGCCATGTTTGAAAGGGATGTCTAATTGAGGGGCAGACAAAGTGATGAATCAGAGAAAGATCTGACAGAATGAGTCAGAGATAGAATATGTCCAACTCACAAAAAGAGCACAGGAAAGAGAGACTATTTAAGAGCAGCACAGGGAGAGAGAAGAAGCTACACACAGGTGGTGTGGTGTGTGCAGAGATGTTTCACAGGACAATTTTACAGAGACAGATTGCAGACAGAACAAGCTAGACACAGGTGAAGACAGAACAAGCCAGAGAATGAAAAGGAACAAGAAGATTAGAACATATTGCCAAAGTTAGTATGAAGCCAAGTAGGACAGTTCAGTCAGAAGCTGAGGGAAGCTGGATTGAGTCAATTAGCTTGAAAGATTAGATTGCACAGAGGCTAGAAGTTTCCAGCCCTAGGCCTAAGGATTGTTAGAACAGAGAAGGAAATGTTCTGGGCTCAGCCCTTAGTAGTGTGCTTGCACAGCTTGGATACAGCTCTCGTTTCATCCCATCATCTGAAGAAATAAAAGTGACATTTACAGGGTATGTTAGCGTTTCTATGGCTGTGATGAGACACCATGACCACAATTCTTAGAAAGGAAAACATTTCATTGGAGCTGACATACAGTTCAAAGGTTTAGCTCATTGCCATCAAGATGGGAAGTATGGTGTCTTGCAGGCAGACATGGTGCTAGAGAGGTAGCTGAGAGTTCTACATCTGGATCGGCAGACAGCAGAAAGGGAGTGAAACATTAGGCCTGGCTTGAGCATCTGAGATCTCAAAGCCCATCCCCCAGTGACACACTTCCTCCAACAAAACCACACTTCCTAATAGTGCCACTCCCTATGGACCTATGGAGGCCATTTTTATTCAAACCACCACACACACAGGATTGGCTCAAGTGGGGCCACAGGTTTAAGGGAACTGTTGCTGAGACCTGCTCCTCTGTATGTCACATCCATCCATAACCACTTTAGGGTGGGAAGTGAGTCAGGAGTGTATGTGGAGACTGCTTCTGTCATCTGCTGGGGCTGGTCCTCGAACAGCAGGAGGAGAACATGCCATTATCTGAGCTTAATGTGGTCCCCGGGGCCATGCACTTCATGTGGCCTGAGGTAAGGGGGTCACAGCCAATGGCTTGACAGGGACATTGGGACACATTAGAAGGTTGAGAAGAAGGTATGGGGGGATGTACGTGGGTGGGAAATATTCGTGTTTCATGTTAATATGATTGACGAAGACCACCCAGAAGCTGGAGTGAAGCCAACCCCACCAAGGCTAGAGAACAGTTTTGACAGAAGGCAAAAGCCGGCTGGGAGGCAGAAACAACAGATGTCCAAGACAATGATAAACCCAATAAGAAGCCAAGGAAAATGTCCCCAGATCCTTGTTGCTGGGCTTGGGAGTTCTTTTTGGTCCAATCTCACCCTATGAAGCCACTCATTAGACTTGATCACTTTCAAAACAGGGTGTGCCTTACCTTCAAGATGCCCCACGGCTTTCAGGACATTGGCACTGACTTATGAGCCAGGCTGGAGTTTTCTTTTCACACCCTGAAGAGAAGGACTCTTCCCCTTCCCCATCTGCAGGCCCCCAGCCAAGACAGGATACAGAAGAACTTGTTTTGATAAGATAAAGACGTGTGGCAGATGCCCCCTGGTGCTCATTTGAAGAAGTTACACTGAAAGAATGGAGCCATGTTGGGAAGAAACACAGGCTAAACCCTCCCCCAGTGCGTGCCATCCATCCCCACTTCTACAGAAAGGAAGCTGGAGAAGGAACCACGCGGGTAAGGTCTTTAAAATGACTCAGAGACTGAAGTAGAGATGGTGTGTGTGTGTGTGTGTGAGAGAGAGAGAGAGAGAGAGAGAGAGAGAGAGAGAGAGAGAGAGAGAGAGAGAGAGAGCTTTTCTCAAAAGCTGAGAGAAGCTGGTTGTATCAATCAGCTTAGAAGATTAGATTGTACAGAGGCTAGAAATTTCCAGGCCTAGGCCTAAGGATAGTTAGAGAAGGAAATGCTCTGGGCTCAGCATTTGAACCCAAAGAAGACCCAGGGAAAAGGTAATGAAGGAAGAGCAAAGAGAATGCAGAGAGAAGGGAGCTCTACCTGCAGAAACAGAAGACACATAGACAGAGAGACAGACACCATGGAGACAGGGGTATATTCAAATTTACAGAGACCTGCCTGCTTCTGCCTCCTGAACAAAGGTGTGCTCAACAGAGCAGGTTGTGGTGGCATGGACCTATAACTCCAGCACTTGGGAGGTTGAGGCAGGAGGAGTGCTATGAGTTTGAGGCCAGCCTGGGTTCCATAGCAAGGGTCATAGCTAGCCAGTGGGGTCCAGAGCATAGCCCTGTCTAAACAAACAAACAAACAAACAAACAAATCTAAAGGCATGCTCCACCATGCACAGTGTGGTGGTTTGAATACGCAAGGCCTAGGGAGTGGCACTATTAGGAGGGGTGGCCTTATTGGAGGAGGTGTGGCCTTGTTGAAGGAAGTGTGTCACTTTGGGACCCTAACTGCCAAGAAGTCAGTCTTCTAGCTGTCTTCAGATTGAGATGTGACTGTATCTTCTAGGCTGTGGTTCCCCAAGCTTCCGGGTGACTCTCCTGGGTCTCCACCTCCAACCTCAGTGAAGCACTGCTGGAACTACAGACGAGCTTCACTGGATCTGGCTTTCTGTCTGTTTGCTTTATGTGCATCCATGTTCTGCTTAAATGGATGCCTGTGCACCAGGGGTGTGTGCCTGGTGCCACAAAGGCCAGAAGAGGGCATTGGATTCCCTGGAACCGGAGTTATCGATGGTTGTGAGTCCCTATGTGGGTTTTGGGACCGGTCCTCTGGAAGAGCAGCCAGTGCTCTTAACTGCTTCGTCTGTGAGTTCTGGGGATCAAATTCAGGGCGTAAGGCTAGCCTGGAAAGTATCTTTATCCGTTGAGGCTTTCCCCCAGCCCAAGGGTACAGTTTTCTTTACCAGTTTGAATGCTCAGATTAGAACTGGTGTCTAACCCGGAGGCCTTGCCTTCCTGCTCTTTCAAACATGGAGTATAGGCTGAGGCTGTGCTTGCCTAGGAAGTGTGAAGCCCTAGCACTGTAAGACACCAGAAAAGAAAAAGAAAAGCTGAAGAATCATGCTTGTTTTTAGCTGAAACTGCTCTGCTGCTGAGCAGAACCCGATGTCCTAGCTGGACCCAGGACGCCAAACAGGCTAGCCTGGCTGCTGCTGGCAGCCCTTGGGAACAGTTCGTAGCTGATAGTGGGTAATTCAGGTCACACACCACCTGTGCTTCCAGACATCGGGGGTTCACGGTGTAAATAATTCCCATGTCAGTCAGAGTGGTGATACCCTTCAGGTGAAAATTTTAAAAATACTTATTGCTAGCCTCAAGGGGCTTATATTGAGTGTTTTCACAGAAAACCTGAGACTCACAGGGCCACCATGAGCCTAATACCAGCTTAAACCCCGCCTGGATGCTGGTTTGCGCCTGAAGTCGGCAGCTGCAGCCAGCCAAAATTATGAAACCAAAGCACACAGGGAAAGACTGTGCTCCCAGGAGGAGACATTTATCTTGTTGTCTAATATTTAAACAGTTTAACGTGCCTTCCGATGAATTGTCAGGCTTGGAAAAGGCTATGTAACAAGTCTGCGTGATAAATCCCTCATTTTTAATGCCTGGGAATATGCAGACAGGTTTTAGTAACAGAACATCTGTTTCTCTCCATCTCCACTTAGTGTTTAAAGATGGGGTCCCACCTCTCTCAGGCCCTTTGGCCTCGGCCTCAACAACTCATGGGTGCAAGCAAGGCGCGTGAGCATTAGTAGCCGAGCTGCAAAGCCCCGCAGTGCTTTAAGCACCCAGTTAGCACGGCCTCAGCATCTGCACCTGGTGCCTGTGCCCCGGGACAGGCTGCCCACCCGGGCCTCCTCCGCCAGCAGTTGCTTCCCACCTACTTCTCAGACAGAGCATCTCCCCTCACCCGAGCACGACTGTCGCTCCTGCAGCTGAGCAGGCTTCCGATGCCTCTCCAGTGCCATGGCCAGCTGGTCCCCATGGGTGGAACCAGAGCCCGCAGGTCACTAAAGTAGCTGTGGTCTATTGAGAACTGGAGGTCTATAAGCCGAGGGTGAAGGATCTCTGGGTAGCTCCACCCACTTCAGCACTTGAACTCAGAGGGGCGGGGCACTGTGCGGAATCTCCCGCCACACCATCAGTGTTCAGGCCTGTCTCCATCTGTCTCCGGGACAGATCTTCTCCACAGATTCTTCTGAGAAGCATTACCTCCTCTGCCTATCTTTCTCGTGTCCTTCTGGATTTCATCTGCTTGTGTTCATGTATGTGTATATGTAGGTGTATATGTGCATGTGTGTGTATGTGTGTTCCCTCAGAGTGTCAGCAGCCCTGACCTTTGTGTGAGCAAAATATGCACAGACACATATGGGGCTGGAGAGATAGCTCAGCAGTTAAGAACACACATACATACACCTCTATGTGGAAACGCATTTTGAGAAACTGCTAAGCTTGTAAATCACAGCCCAGGTCACAAAGCAAACCACAGTGAGCCATTTCAGGCGAGGACTAGCAAAGGACAATGATGTGAGGTGACAGGGGACAGACAAGGGCACTTCTATAATATAGACTTAACAGACATATTTGTATTTTATATTGTAGCCAGAAATCATAATACGCACGCTGCTAATGGTTTCTTCTGAGTTTTAATCTACACAGCACTTCAGGAAGGCAAGGGCCAGTGGCTTCTGACGTATTTGAACTCTGAGGACAATGAGAAAAAAGGGCAGAAGGTGACAGAGAGTCACAAGCACCTGGAGTCTTAGACCAGGCTGCCTGCCTGACCAGAGGGGAAGGACTGGGCTTTGGAATGCCAGGCTGCCTTTGTTCCTGTCCCCTAGAAAATGTTCACACTAAGGATGAGAGAGAGAGAAGGCAGGCTTTTGGCGCATCTTTGGGAGTCCCAGATTGCTGACTCACAGCTCAGGGTTAGTACCTGTCTCTGCTCTCTGGTATTTGTGGTAATAGGCCACATGTGTTCTGGGATCCTGGTGACAAAGGGCCCTCTCCAGGAAAGAGGAGGGCAGGACTTAATTCACATTCTTTAAAGATTTATTTATTTATTTATTTATTTATTTATTTATTAAACATAAGTACACTGTAGCTGTCTTTAGACACACCAGACGTCAGATCTTATTACAGATGGTTGTGAGCCATCATGTGGTTGCTGGGATTTAACTCAGGACCTTCGGAAGAGCAGTCAGTGCTCTTAACCCCTGAGCCGTCTCTCCAGTCCCTTACTTCACATTCTTGTCACTTACTTGAGCTCTAAACTATGTATCGCGGTACAGGACTATAATACTAGATTTGAGAGACTGGAGCAGGAGGATTTCAAGTTTAAGGCTAGCCTAGGCTACATAGTGTAGGGTTGTCTCAAAACAAACAAAAGTCGATCAGAACACATCAAGAGTGAAACTTGTAACCCAAAAATACTTCAGCAGAGACAGGGCACAGGACGTGAGGGCCCACTGGGAGAAGAGCCAGGGGGGCTTAAAATGCCTTTAAAGGATGAGGTCTTTCTGTGTGAGGACCTACATTCACCCCACCATTTAGAGGTGGAGGCAGGAGGGGTTAGGAGACTCAAGGACAGCCTTGGTTACATAGAAAGTTCAAGGCCAGGGACGGGAGAGATGGCTCAGTGGTTAAGAGCAACAGTTGCTCTTTCAGAGGATCCCGTTTGATTCCCAGCACCCACACAGTGACTAATAATAGCCTGTGTGTAACTTCAGTCCCAGGGGATTTGAT
This sequence comes from Mus caroli, assembly GCF_978045245.1. Taxonomy (NCBI): domain Eukaryota; kingdom Metazoa; phylum Chordata; class Mammalia; order Rodentia; family Muridae; genus Mus; species Mus caroli. The sequence continues at coordinate 27,680,120 of NW_028227268.1, forward strand.
GGCCTCTCTGCCTCTGCTGATACTGCATGCATGAAGTGTACTGACAAATGTGCAAAAATAAATAAATAAACAATTCTTAAATCATTAAATAAATAGATGAATTAATCAATTCATTTGGAGGCCAGAGAGATGGCTCAGCAATTAAGAGGGCTGGCTGCTCTTCCAGAGGACCTGAGTTTGATTCTCAGGATCCACATGGCAGCTCACAACCCTCTGGAACTTCTAACTCCAGTTCTAGGAAATCTGATGCCCCCTCCTGGTCTCTGTGGGTACAGCATGCATGTGGTGCATAATACATGCAGGCAGAACACCAATACACATAAAATATAATAGAATAAAATAAATAAAAAAGTTCAGAGTCAATCTGGGCTACACAAGACTCTGCCTCCAAATCTAAAACTAACTAATAAAATAAGGTAAACGAAATGACAGGTTCTGTTTTCACATACATCAGAGACCGGGCAGGGATCTCAGAGGCCATGCCTGAGAAGTGCCCTTCAACCCTGGCTTTGTGCATGAAGAAGTCACTGCCACCACAGCCTTTGGTCATTAGAACGTTTGGTCACATGATATTTAGAAATCAGGATCCCAGCTGGGCGCACACCTTTAATCCCAGCACCTGGGAGGCAGAAGCAGGCGGATTTCTGAGTTCGAGGCCAGTCTGGTCTACAAAGTGAGTTCCCGGACAGACAGGGCTACACAGAGAAACCCTGTCTTGAAAAACCAAAAAAAAAAAAAAAAAAAAAAAAAAAGGAAAGGATCCCAAGCATGAAAGGCAGAAGGTTAAGAATGGGTAACAAGGGGCTGGGGGTGTAGCTCAGTTGCTCTCCTGTCATGAACAGCACCATAGACTCCATCCCCAGGGCCACATAAACCAGAGGAGATAGGGCATGTCTGCAATCCCAGCCCAGCAAGAGGCAGGTCCATAACTCTAGTTCCAAAGGAACCTTTTGTGGGTACCAGCCCACTTATAGGTAGGCGAAACATGAAATGAAAAACTAAAAAGTCAGGGTTTTGCTACATAGCCTGGACTGGTCTGGAATGTTCCATCTTCTTACTTCAGCCTTCCTTGTGCCCGGCTTCTTCCCCTCTTGAATGGGGGGGCAGGGGGAGGCGTGAATATGAAACAGCTGGGTGTCAATCTGCCAAGTTTATCTCTGACATGGGGTAGAGAATGTGGCTCTGGGTCTGTAGACAAATGGACTCCCATTGGCCACACCTGAAGTGGTCAGAGTTTGAGTTAAGGCCGGGATAGGGTGCCACACTTTTTGCTGCAGCCCTGCCACCTACCTACCATTCAGCAGCGGGTAGACCCAAACATCTTTCTTGAGAGGGGGCTGGGCCATGTTCAGTCAGAGGAGGCAGTTGCTCTGAGGAGACGTCCCCAGAGTCTCTGTGACATCAGTCTCCTCCTCTCACCCCAGGTGGGAAAGTGAAATAAAGGAAACACGGATCCCAGCCCCCAAACAAGCCCCAGCACCCTGCACAAACTCTTCTGATAGAAGAGCTGCCTCTCTGCAAAATGGCGGGGTGGGGGTTGGGGCGGGGGGATGACAACACAAAGACTTCCTGCAGCACGGGTTTTTTTCTGTTTTTAAATCTAAATATCTGATATAAATTTCACAAAAGACTCTGTGGGGCCCTGTAAAGATCTAGAGAGGCTGTGGTGGGGAGACATCCACACCTGAGAACAGGAAGCACACAGCAGAAACCACAATAGCTGGGTCGGGAGGCCAGGATGTCGGCTGTAAATAGCATCCAAGATACCTGAGAGGAGAGAATTGTCACAGTCAAGTGAGAAACGACCCAAAGATGAAAAGGAAAGAAATAGGTTCAGACACACGCGGGGTGTGCAGACTGGAAGAGGAGGGGTTCGGGGTTGGGGGACAGAGCAGATATGAAGAAAGAGTAACTGGGGAAATGGAAGGAGACACCTTCAGGGATGAAGCTGGACACAGAGTAGTCTGGCTTCCGAGCCAAGTTGATAGAAGGGCCACAGGGACACACAGAGTGATGAATTCTCACAGGAAAACGGCTGAGCAGTTGGGCATGGTGACACTTGCCTGTGCTCTCAGCACTTGGGAAGCTGAGGCAGGAGGATTACCTTGAGATTGAGGCCAGCCTTGACTCTCTAATGACTGAATGCCAGGGCAGCCTAGGCTACAGAGTGAATTCCTGTCTCAAAGACCAAAACCAAACCAAGGGGGCAGAGAGATGGCTTAGCAGTTAAGAGCACTGGCTACTTTTCCAGAGGACCTGGGTTCCACCCAAGCACCTACATGGCAGCTTTTGTTTTTCCTCTTTTTGTTTATTATTATTGTCATCATGAGCAAATGTGTGTGTATATGTGTGCATGTATGAGTATGTGTATGTGTATATATGTGTGTATATGTGTATTGTGTGTTTATGTGTATGTGTGTGCATGTGTGTATATGTGTATGTTTGTGTGTGTATATGTGTATGTTTGTGTTTGTATGTGTGTGCATGTGTGTATATGTGTGTTTGTGTGTGTATGTGTGTGCATGTGTGTATCTGTGTGTGTGTTTGTGTGTATATATGTGTGTATGTGTATGTTTGTATGTGTGTTATATGTAAGCATGTATGTCTGTATATGTATGTGTGTGTGTATATGGGTGTTTATGTGTATATGTGTGTTTGTGTGTATATGTGTGTGTTTGTGTGTGTTTGTGTGTGTGTGGTGTGTGTGTGTGTGTGAGAGAGAGAGAGAGAGAGAGAGAGAGAGAACATGTAGAGAGATAGGGTAGGTTTTTCCCTCCTACCTTTCTATGTGTTTCCTGGAATATTGATCTTGGGTCACCAGCCATGCTTGCACAGCAAGCTCTCCACCTGCTGAGCCCCTTCTTTTACAATTTCAAAGCAGATTTAAATTAGGGAACAGAATGATAAATAAGGACCTTACAGACAAATAGGGAAAAATGACAAGCCCAAATTAAAATGATCTCAGACTTTTCAGAACATTCAAAGAAGTAAATGTCGATTTATTTTTACCTCTGCTCATGCTTAGAAGCACATTTTATTTTGTGACCTATTTGTGTGTTTTCTGAAACAGGATGAAGGATATAAAAAGCAACTTGAACTCTGCTTCACTTGTCAGACAGCTCCAGATGCAATTCGTGGTCTTACTATCCTCAGTGAGTGCTGATATTTCCTGTTCTTGTCTAGGCCATGAAACCAAGAAAGGTGATGTCTACAGTTTGAAATACATACATGGGGCCTAGAAAAATCTAAGTAAGAAAATAAGTCTGTTGTTTGTGTACGGAGGCAACAAGAAACCCCAGGGGCAGAGCTGTTTAAAATATAATCCCTTCAGAGTACTCGTGAATAAATATCCCAACGATGTAGGGGGAAATCAGATGCAAACACAGAGCCAAGCAAGGTGGCACCAACTATAATTCCGGTGCCAATCAAGATGCTGAGGCAGGGGATTGCCACAAGTTTGAGGCCATCCTGGGCTATAAAAATAAGTTCTGGGCCAGTCTGAATTTTGTCTCAAAACCAAACCAAACCAGTAAGCAGCTGGAGAATTTCTGTAACTTCTGTATAGCCCCACACGCACCTTCAGAATACAAACTGGCTATAGTGGCCCATGCCTTAATCCCAGCCCCAGGGAGACCGAGGAGGCAGATCTCCACGGTGAAAGGCTAGCCTGGCGTACACAAAGGCTACGTAGTGAGTTCTCGTTACAGTCAATCAATCAATCGATCAATCAATCGTAGAAAATTCACTGAAGCATTTACATTTGTATGTGTGTGTGTATATGTTTCCTGTGTGCATGTTTGTGTATGTGCCAGTGCACATGTATACCCAGGCATGTATGGAGGTCAGAGGTCAGCCTAAGCTGTTGGCTATCAGGTGTTCTTGACCTTAGTTTTCAAGACAGGTCTCTCATTGTCCTGGAACTTGAGAAATGTGAGAGGCACAGAAGTCCTTGGGTTCACAGATGAGTACTGAGGACCCAGGAATGTTAAACACACAAGGTTGTCCCTTCAGGTTGTCCCTGTCCCAACACAGGGTTGGGATATATAACCTGTGTTCTGCCAAGGATGCTGGGAGCAGATGTGGTAAATAGCCAGCTGACCTTTGCACTAGCCATGTGGCTGAGACCACACTAGGTCTTCCCCCGAGACCCTCACTGTGGGCTTGTCAATCTATAGAACTTACCTTCATGGGAGATGTCACGTGTATTTTACAAAGAGTTTTGATGTAATCATATCTTAAGCTTTATTGTGCACGCAGGATTGAGTTAATTATCACGAGAAGAATTTTTCATCAAATTGTGCTGTGCTGAAATCCATCTCAAATAAACTACTCATGGTCAGACTCTTGAAGCTTGAACCAACACCAGCTACTGAGTCTTGTGTAGCAGGAATGGCAGGGCTGCGTCTATGTAAACGCTGGGGTCCCCGCAAAGCCACAAAGGCATCTCCTGCAGGAGGACCTAATTGAGGACTGCCTAAGAGAGCAAGGATTGCAAGTGCAAACAATGCCAGCCAATCAGAGACTGCTGTTTAGAAGAGATGCTTTCTTGGGACCAATGGGGATGCCGGTGGAGGGTATTAAGGAGTTTGCTCTAGCAGTGCTCAGATGAGCTTGCTGCAGCATTTCTCACCAGGTCCTGGAGTCTGTGTTGTTGACTCTGCACCAACTCACCCCCAACCCCAAAGGGCAGGTAGTTGTCCAAGGCACAGGCAACAGTGTTGAACCAAACTTCTTTCTTGCTTCCCTCTGGATTATTACTCTGCAGGCCATCATGGTCACAGAGACCGCTATAGAGAAGTGGGCAAGGCTGGCTAATCAATAAGGTTTAGGGACCTCCCCAGAGTTAGGATTACAAGTGCCAGGCACCATGTGTTAGATGCATCTTTATTTATATGTGTGTACGTTTGTGTGACTGCACACCATGTGTGCTCAGGTGCTCTCAGAAGCCAGAAGAGGGCACTGGACCACCATGGAACTGGAGTGACAGGTGGTTGTGAGTCCCCTGACAAGGGTGCTGGGACTAATCTCAGGTCTCCTGGAAGAGTGTCGAGTGCTCTTAAGTTGCTGAGGTGTCTCCCCAGTCCTCACAGTTTGTTTGTTTTGTTGTTTTAATGTGGGTTCTTGGGGTTCAAACCCAGGCCCTGATGCTTTGCAGCCCGCACTGTACTAAGGGAGCTGATGCCTCACCTATGTACGGATACTGTGTAACACAGTGTGTGAGGAACACAGTGAGGAGCACAGGCTTTTGTCTAAGTGGGGAGGCAGAGGAGAGAAGGGGAGACTTGGCTTGACAGTAGTGATGCAGGCCTTTGAGCCCAGCACACAGGAGGTAGAGGCAGGAGGATCTCTGAGTTCAAGGTCAGTCTAGTCAACAGAGCTCATTCCAGGACAGCTAAGGCTATACAGAGATACCCTGTCTTGAAAAAAAAAAGTAAAGAAAGAAAGAAAGAGAGAGTGAGAGACTTGACTACAGTGTATTATTTGGTTACTTCTTTATTGGGTTCTTATATGTACCACCTTTCCAACCCCCAAATACTAGGTAGGGAAGAGAGAAGGTTAGAGGGGGAAGCAGGTGTAACCTACTTCTTAGTGATTAGGGGCATTGAGTTTTGTACCGCTGGTTTTGTGTCAACTTGACACAAGATGGAGTTATCAGAGAGAAAGGAGCTTCGGTTGAGAAAATGTCTCCATGAGATCCAGCTGTAAGGCATTTTCTCAATTAGTGATCAAGTGGAGGTGGGGGTGCTAGCCCATTGTGTGTGTTGCCATCTCTGGTCTGGTAGTCTTGGGTTCTATAAGAAAGCAAGCTGAGCAAGCCAGGGGAAGCAAGCCAGTAAGGAACATCCCTCCACGGCCTCTGCATCAGCTCCTGCTTCCTGACCTGCTCAAGTTCCACTCCTGACTTCCTTTGGTGATGAACAGCAATCTGGGAAGTGTGAGCTGAGTAAACCCTTTCTTCCCTGATTTGCATCTTGGTCATGATGTTTTGTGCAGGAATAGAAACCCTGACTAAGACAAGTTCCTTGGGGGGCAATCCAATCTTTGTCATTTGAATATCTTCAACCAGCAATGCAGCAATGCAGTTATCCAGGAAGCCAGTAGTCCAGCAATAGTCAAAGCAGCAGCAGAAGGAGCAGCAGCCACCACTCGCTCTCTCCGGGCTCTCACATTTACACCCCCTCAAGAGGCCCCAGAATTCCAAAAGTAAACTATCTACAGCTGACAAAATTACATCCATCCTAGAGCACAAGACAAATCATGGGTGCTGAGGACAATATGAAGCAGCCCCGTATCTCACACCTGGGGTTAAAAGAAAAACAGATTCACATGACTGGGTTTTTAAGAAACCAAAATTCTCACTACTACTCTTGACTGTTACCTTACTTTCTAGGGGGAAAGTGTTATTATTACTTTCTGAAACAGGCTCTCGATCTATAGCTAGCTGTGGCTGCCTTAGTTCTTTGCTATGTAGACCAGGCTGACCTTGAACTCAAAGAGATCCACCTGCCTCTGCCTTCGGAGGGCTTCGAGTAAAGGCTAGAGTCCCCACGCCCTGCTTGGAAATGTCTTCTTCTTCTTTTTGAGACGAGGTATCATGTAGCCCAGCCTCAAATTCTCTATGTTACCAAGGATGACCCTGAACCTGTGATCCTTCTGCCTCTACCCCCACAGTGCAACACCACACTCAGTTTATTAATTGAACCCAGGAGCTCCTGCACATGAGCACTCTACTAACGGCCTTTTAAAGAAATTAGCTAGAATGTGTGTGTGTGTGTGTGTGTGTGTGTGTGTGTGTGTGTGTGTGTGTGTGTGTTTATAGTTCCAGGTGAAATCTTTTTTTGTTTGTTTGTTTGGTTTTGGGTTTTTTTGTTTTTTTGTTTGTTTGTTTGTTTGTTTGTTTGTTTTTTTGAGACAGGGTTTCTCTGTATAGCCCTGGCTGGCCTGGAACTCACTTTGTAGACCAGGCTGGCCTTGAACTCAGAAATTCGCCTGCCTCTGCCTCCCAAGTGCTGGGATTAAAGGTGTGCACCACCACTGCCCAGCCCAGGTGAAATCTTATAAAAGTAGAAGTGAGTGCTGGGGAGTAGCTCAGTGGTACAATGCCTGACACACAGAGTAGAGGGTTCCACTCTCAGCAATGCAAAATCACCTCCTTCACTACCCCCATGTCCCCCACCTCCACCACCATCATCATCTCGCTTAAAAAAAACTAACAGGCTTCTAGAGATTAAAAAAACAAAACAAAACAAAACAAAAAAAACAGCACATTGAACAGGACAAAACAAGCAAACAGAAGAAGAGAACCCAAGAAAAGGCACACACACACACACACACACACACACAAAATGATATAGATGCAGAGACCCACTTGTTACGCACTCTGGCATCCATTAAAACACTTAATCTTTTTTCGAGTACATGGTCAATTTTGAAAAAAGTCCCACAAGGTACTAAGGAGAAAGTATTTTCTCTTGTGTTTGGGTGAAATGTTTTGAAAACATCTGTTAGGTCTGTTTCATTTATAACGTCAGTCAGCACCAGCGTTTCTCTGTGAGTACTGGAATCTCCCACTATCAGTATATGAGGGTCGACGGGTGATTTAAGATGTTCTAGTGTTTCTTTTATGAAGTTGGGTGATGTTAAGAACTGCGGTGTTCTCTTGGTAGATTTCTCTTTTGGTGAGTATATAGTCTCCTTCCTTATCTCTTTCCTTAGTTAGGGTCTCACTGCTGTGAACAGACCCCATGACCAAAGCAACTCTTATAAGGACAACATTTAACTGGGGCTGGCTTACATGTTCCGAGGTTCAGTGGATTATCACCAAGGCAGGAACATGGCAGTATCCATGGTGCAGGAGGACCTGAGAGTTCTACATCTTCATCTGAAGGCTGCTAGCAGAATATGGGCAGCTAGGACTAGGGTCTTAAAGCCCACACTCACAGCGTCACACCTACTCCAGCAGGGCCATACCTTCTGATAGTGCCACTCCCTGGGCCAAGCGTATACAAACCACCACACCTCTTCTGATTACTTGGGATCTGAAGTAATTTTGTCAGATATTAAAATGGCTACACCAGCTTGCTTCTTTTTTTTGTTTGTTTGTTTGTTTTAAGATTTATTTATTATATGTAAGTACACTGTAGCTGTCTTCAGACACTCCAGAAGAGGGCGCCAGATCTCGTTACGGATGGTTGTGAGCCACCATGTGGTTGCTGGGATTTGAACTCTGGACCTTCAGAAGAGCAGTCGGGTGCTCTTACCCACTGAGCCATCTCACCAGCCCCCACCAGCTTGCTTCTTAAATTCATTTGCTTGAAATGTTTTTTTTCCCATCTTTTTACCCTGAGGTGATGTCTAACTTTGATGTTAACATTTGCTTCTTGGATGGAGCAGAAGGATGGATCCTGATTTCACATTCATGTCTATGATTTTTTATTGGGGAATTGAGACCGCTGATGTTGACAGTTGTTGATGAATATGTTGGTTATTTTGTTAGTTTTGTTGTGTGTGGTGTGTATGTGTTTCCTTTCTTTTGATTTGCTGGTCTGGGATTATTTTTTGCTTGTTTTCTTGGGTATGGTTAACCTCTTTAGGTTGGAATTTTCCTTCTAACATCTTCTGTAGGGTTGGATTTATAGATAGGTATTGCATAAACTTTGTTTTTTTAATGGAATACATTATTTCCCCCATCTATTGTTACTGAAAGTTTTGCTGGGTGTGGCAGTCTAGGCCATCATCTGTGGTCTCAAAGAGTCTGCAGTAAATGTGTCCAGTCCAGGCCCTTCTAGCTTTTAGAATCTCCCTTGAAAAGTCAGGTGTTATTTTAATAGGTCTGTATATGTTGCTTAGTTTTGTTTTGTTTTCCTTTTAGCTTTTAATATCTCTTCCTTTGTTCTGTATGTTTAGTGTTCTGATTATTTTGTGCCAAGGGAATTTCTTTTTCTGGCCCAGCCTATTTGGTATTCTGTATGCTTCTTGTACTTTGATAAGCATCTCTTCCTTTAAATTAGGAAACTTTTCTTCTGTGATTTTTGTTGATAATGTTTTCTGTGCCTTTGATTTGAGTTTCTTCTCCTTCCTCTGTTCCCATTATTCTTGATTTAGTCTTTTTATGGTGTCCCGGATTTCTTGGACATTTTATGCCAGAATTTTTTTAGATTTAACATTTTATTTGACCAAGGTAATTATTTCTTCTTTCGTGTCTTCAGTGTCTGAGATATTCTCTTCACTCTCATATTCTGTGGTGAGACTTACCTCTCAGGGTCCTATTTAAGTTCCTAAATTTACCATTTCTAGAATTCCCCCCGTTTGAGTCTTTCTTTATTGATTCTATTTCTGCTTTTAGGTCTTGAACGGGTTTATTCGTTTCTTTCCACTGCTTGTGTTTTTGTAGGTTTCTTTAAGGGATTTATTCACTTCCTCTTTAAAGACCTCTATCATATTCTTGAAGGATATTTTAAGGTCTTTTTCTTGTGATTCAGCTCTATTGCAATTCTCTGTGGTAGGGTTGCTGGCCTCTAATGGAGACATATTATCCTGGCTGTTATTCATTGTGTTTTTTACACTGGAGACTTGGTATCTGGGTTTGGGATGGTTGTAATTCCAGGTGCTGATATCTGGTCTTGTCTTTGTTGGGTGAGTGTTTTGTTCCTTGGTTTCTGTTGCCCTCTCTGATTCTTTTTTTTTTGTTTTTGTTTTTTGTTTTTTGTTTTTCGAGACAGGGTTTCTCTGTATAGCCCTGGCTGTCCTGGAACTCACTTTGTAGACCAGGCTGGCCTCGAACTCAGAAATCCGCCTGCCTCTGCCTCCCGAGTGCTGGGATTAAAGGCGTGCACCACCACGCCCGGCGCCCTCTCTGATTCTTAGGAGGGCATCTTAGTTGGGGTTTTGTTGCTGTGAAGAGACACCATGACTACAGAAACTCTCATAGAGGACAATATTTCATTGAGGAAGGCTTACACTTTCAGTGGTTTATCATCATGGCAAGACTCATGGTGGCATGCAGGCAGACATGGTGCTGGAGAAGGAACTGAGAGTTCTACATCTTGATCAGAAAGGCAGCAGGAGACTGTGTATGTGTGTACCACACTGGGGATAGCTTCAGCATATATAATCTTAAAGCCTGCCTCCACTGTGACACACAACCTCCAACAAGGCCTCCTCATAGTGCCACTCCCTATGGCCAAGCATTCCCATGGGTCTATAGGGAGCATACCCATTCCATTTGCATGTGGCCTGCTAGATGTGTTCATTGGGGGGTCCTGGGTAAAATATGTTTCTATATATATTAGGAACTGATTCTTAGGAATGAGCATGGTCTAGGAGAGGAGGGGCTGAGGGGATGGGTCCACAGGAGGGAGGAAAGCAGGGTGTTTAGCCAGGATCTGCTTAGCCCCCTGGGATTGAGAGCCAAGAGTGAGGAGAGGCCAAAACATGTAGCCCACTACAGAGCTTCGGATGAGACTGTGGTAATGGGTTTGAAGGAGAGGAGGGAGAGGCAAAGATCTACAATTAACCTTTCTATTTCCCTGGCAGTGGTCTGTGGGTTCCCAGGGAATCCTATGTTACATTCTATGTGGACTCTTCAGAACTATCTTCCAACTTAAAATGTTTTCTTTAACTAGATCTATAATACATTTATCAAATCTTTTAAGTATACTTAAACATTTTTATCAGCTATTCATGTATTTTCTTATTCAATATATGTATATGTGTGCGGCAGTGGGTTTTCTACTATGTGGACTGGGGCATCAAATTCAAGTTGTCAGGCTTGGTAGCATCTTTACTCACTGAGCTATCTTGCTGATATCTATGTCTATGTCTATATCTATCTAGCACATTTTCATGCAACGTATAGCTGTTTATATTTTACTTCTCTAAGTCCATGCCATATATATATATATGTCATAATTTATAATATATATATATTATATATATATAATATATATATATATTATATGTCATATATATATATTATATGTCACATATATATATATGTCATACATATATATATATAATATATATATGTGTCAAATATATATATATATATATGTCATAATTTCTTTGGGGCTGGGGATGTAGCTCAGTACACAGCATTTGTTTTGTTTGAACAAACACCTACAGTCTATCCCCAGGGCCATAAAACGAGACAAAAATCAAGTAAAACAAAATCCACCATAGGTGTTTCTTGTTTGACAAATGATTTCTTCATTTATTTCTTCAAACATCCTTATTTTCAAGCCTTTGGGAGATGAGTCTACACACTGTTAGTCGGTTGGCTGTGTTTCTGTTTCTTTTTCCGTTTTCTACTATTCGGTTCTTTCATGTCCTGGAATCTGGGTTCTGGGCTGGGCATTTTGGATTTTGCATTGTGCTTTTTTCTGTTTCCTTCCTTTTTTATGTGGTGGTTTTAGTTTTCTGCTTGCCACAGATATATCCTAGCACAGAACTTCCCTCGTGCCCTTTACTGACGCTGGAGGATTGCAGACCCAGTGACACAGCTGGAGAAAGGCTTGGGCCACTCTTGGTTAATGTTTTAGTTCCTTTTCTATTGTTGTGAAGAGACATCATGACCAAGGCAGCTTAGAGAAAAAACATTTTTATAAGATTAGAGTTCATGGGCTGGCGAGATGGCACAGTGGGTAAGAGCACTGACTGCTCTTCCAAAGATCCCAGCAACCACATGGTGGCTCACAACCACCCATAATGAGATCTGATGCCCTCTTCTTGTGTGTCTGAAGACAGCTACAGTGTAATTAATGTATAATAATAAATAAATCTTTGGGGCGGAGCAAACAGGACTGAGTGAGAAGAGTTGACCAGAGCCAGTGGGGCTAACTGGAACGAGCAGGGCTGACCAAAGCAAGCAGAAGTCCTAAAAATTCAATTCCCAACCACATGAAGGCTCACAACCATCTTTACAGCTACAGTGTACTATATAAAATAAATAAATAAATAAATATATAAATCTCTAGAAGTAAAACTATTTACTAAAATATATAAAATGTAATGAAAATTGTTACAAAAAAAAAAAAAAAGATTAGAGTTCATGACCACATGTGGTGGTTTGAATAGGCTTGACTCATAGGGAGTGGCACTGTTAGGTGGTATGGTGTAGAGGAAGTGTGTCATTGTGGGGTGGGCTTTGGATGCCTCATATGCTCAGGCTTTGTATGTCCAGAAGAGACAGTATTCTCCTGGGTGCTTTTGAATCAAGATGCAGAGCTCTCAAGTCATCCAGCACCATGTCTGCCTGCCTGCTGCCCTGCTTCCCACTATGACAATAATGGACTGAACCTCTGAAACTGTAAGCCAGCCTCAATTACATGTTGTCCTTTGTGAAAGCTGCCTTGGTAATGGTATCTCTTCACAGCAATAAGACCCTTAGTAGGATATCATTGTAGGGAGCATGGCAGGCAGGCAGGCATGTTGCTGGAACAGTAGCTGAGAGCTCACATCCTTAGCCACAAGCACCAGACCGGGGCAGGGGGCGGGGGGTGGGGAGAGAGAGAGAGAGAGAGAGAGAGAGAGAGAGAGAGAGAACTGGGAAACTGGGAATGGGTCTGTTTTTGAAACCTCAAAGTCCACCCCCAGCGACACATCTCTAATGAAGCCACACCTCCTTATCCTTCCCAAACAGTTCACAAACTGTCTTCAGATCTATGAACCCCTGAGAGCCGTGCTCATTCAAAGCACCACAGTTAAGAAGATGTCTCTAGGGGACTGGAGAGATGGCTCAGTGGTTAAGAGCACTGACTGCTCTTCCAGAGGTCCTGAGTTCAATTCCTAGCAACCACATGGTGGCTCACAATCATCTGTAATGGGGTCTGATGGCCTCTTCTGGTGTGTCTGAAGACAGCTACAGTGTACTCATATACATTAAAAATAAATAAATAAATAAATATTAAAAAAAAAAAAAGAAGATATCTCTGTCCTCCAACATCCCTCTGCCCACAGCTTCTGCTGGATAGTTTTCCTTGTGTTCTGTGGTTAGCCTTCCCCCACAATGAATGGCCGTATTACCAATCCCTTCACTCCATTCCCTGGGTGACATTTTAGCTCCCATCAGCCCACAGGGTTTGGCTCTGCTCACCACTTTTCTCTCTGGTTCTTTAAGTCTGCCCACCAAGTGTTTATCCAGTGGTCTGTTTCACATTGTTTTTGTTTTCTGTTGGCATTCATACCTTGGAAACTTTATCTTCCAATGTTACTTGTTTAGTAGCACTAAGAGTGTTAGTCTTGCCAGACAGTGGTGGCGCACGCCTTTAATCCCAGCATTTGGGAGGCAGAGGCAGGTGGATTTCTGAGTTTGAGGCCAGCCTGGTCTACAGAGTGAGTTCCAGGACAGCCAGGGCTACACAGAGAAACCCTATCTCAAAAAAACCAAAACAAAAAACAAAAAAACCCAACCAAACAAAAAAGAAAGTGTTAATCTTCCTTGTCACTGTGAAGTTATTTAGAGTCGTAAGGTAAGCACAGCTCTGCATGTGTCGATGGAAGCATTTCCAGAAAGGTTTGACAAAGTGGGACAGATCTACCCTGAATGTGGGTTGCACCATGCCAGAGGCTGGGGTTCTAAACTGAATGAAATGGAGCCAACCACCAGTATTACCTGCTTTCTGCTTCCTGGCTGGATGTAATGACAGCAGCTGTCTCAGCTCCTGCCACCACTCCTTCCTGCCAAGACAGTGTCCCTACAAACTGTAAGCAGCCCTTCCTCACTGAAGTTGCTTCTTGTCAGGTGGTTTATCACAGCAACAGGAAAAATAGTTGATACTGAGGGCATGTCAGAGTTATGAATCCCCAACTTTCCCCTCTTTAACAGTTAAGCCATTTTGAGACAAAGTTTCATTTTTTAACAATGGAAACATACTAGCCAGAAGAAGCTGGGGTTTGAAACATTTAAGGCCTGAGACTTCAACTCTGCTAGTCCCAGTAATGGACATGTATGAGCTTAGCAGGCTGCTCACTGAAGGGAATTCCCATCGGGGAACTTGTTATTATAGATCAGCTTCTTCACAGACTGTTCCACTCCAGTGTCCTGGTTACAGCTCTTGTCAACTGCATCTACCCACCAAAGGCAGCCTATTTGTTTGTTTGCTTGTTTACAGATATGGTCTCACTCTGTAGTGCAAGCTGGTTTGGAACTCACTATACAGCCAAAGCTAGCCTTAAACTCACAGAAATCCCCCTGCTTCAGTTTCTGAGTGCTGCTATTACAGGCATGAGCCACTATATCTGGCTAGACAATTCAGAGAAGGACAATTCAGAGAAGAAGTGGAGGAGAGACAGAGGCAGGGAAAGATACACACAGACACACAGGCACACACACAGTGTGTGTGCTAGAGGAGGGGGAGGGGGCGGGAGGGGGAGGGGGAGAGGGAGAGGACCAAACTGAAGGCTAAAATGCCCTCATAGGCTCTCCGCTGACTAAATGACAGACTAGAAGGAATGCCATCCTTTCACTTTTCAGAAGAGTGCAAACGAACTAACTGTGGAATAAAAACCTGAGGTGCAGTGGAGTGTTTGTATCTTCAACAGAAAAACACTCATCGGTTAAAGTGTTACCCCAGAAGAGAAGCACAAAATCCTGAACAGACAATAAATAACCAGGACAGGATGATGGAAAGATTAGATCCCTACAGGGTGCCCAGACTAGGCGTTTTTGCTGGCAAGGGTTTCCATCTACTTTAGGAATAGCAGTATCCATTGTTAAATGAGTTATTTCAAAAAGAATAGAAAGGAATGGGGTGAGAGTTGGGGGAGGGGAGCAGGGGGCAGATAGCCCAGGGACAGAAACTGGAGAGTTAGAATGTATGGTGCCCTGGGCTCAGCATCAGAACAAAAGGCCTGGGGTTGTAGCTGAGTCTATTTGATTGCTTGCCTACCATGCATGAAGAAGCTCCAGGCTCAGTTCCCAGCATCCCATGATCTGGGGGCAGTGGCACCTATTTGTGATCCTAGCATTCAGGAAGTGGAGGCAGGAGGATCAGCTCAAGGTCATCTTTGGCTACATGGGAGTTGTAGGCCAGCCTGGGCTGTATCAGACACTTTCTTAAAAACCAATAAGCAGGACTGGTGAGGTAGCTCAGTGGGTAAAGCAGTGGTTGTCTACCTGTGGGATACAACCCCTTAGAGGTCGCATATATCAGATATCCTGCATATCAGATATTTACATTATGATTCATAAGAGTAGCAAAATTACAACTATGAAGTAGTAACAAAAATAATTTTATGGTGGTAGTGGTGGGCGTGTCACCACACTATAAGGAGCTGTATTAAAGGGCCACAGCATTTGGAAGCTTGAGAACCACCAGATTAAAGGAACCTGCCACCAAGCCTGACGACCTGAGTTCTATCCCCGAGACCCATGGGGTGGAAGGAAAGAACCAACAGACACAATACACACAACAGACCGCCACTTGTACAGTGGGACGTGCATATACACTTACAAAATAAAACAGACAATGTAATACAAAATTAATTTTTAAAAAAGTAACAACAGAATATTCCTAGATTTGTATTGTAAATGGGTATAAGCCCATCTTTACAGCTACCGAGGATTAAAAACAGGAGGCCTGGGTTATAGCTAAGTGGTAGAGTACTTACATAGCATGCATAACTCCCTAGCATTTTTTTAAAAAACTTTTTTTTTTTTTCAAAAAGTGAGGTAGTCAGGCATGGCGTTTGATACTTGTAATCCAAGAACTCTGAGGCAGCAAGTTCAGGGATAAGTTGGATTACATAGTGAGCTCCAGGCTGACCTGCCTTAGAGTGTAAAATTATCTCAAGTCCTGTCTAAGAAAGAAAGGAAGGAAGAAAACCGTAGACCAGAGGAATAAAGTCAAGTGTCATTAAAAGCCAGCAAGTGAGCCGGGCGTGGTGGCGCACGCCTTTAATCCCAGCACTCGGGAGGCAGAGGCAGGCGGATTTCTGAGTTCGAGGCCAGCTTGGTCTACAAAGTGAGTTCCAGGACAGCCAGAGCTACACAGAGAAACCCTGTCTTGAAAAACCACAAAAAAAAAAAAAAAAAAAAAAAAAAAAAGCCAGCAAGTGACATGATGGGTGTCTCGGAGATGACTGGGAATTTGAAGGGACCGGAGAGTACCTCTTCTTTAGGCATTGAATCCCAGTGCCCTAATCCTTGTCCTGCAAATAAGACTCACAGGTCGCCAATCTGCAGCCTGGAGAACAGCTCCAGTATGATAAAGCCCTAGTTAGAATAAGCAGAAGCCAGGGCCAGTAGGGTGACTTGGCAGGGAAAGGACTTGCCACCAAGCTGAAGCCAGGGCCAGTGCGGTGACTTGGCAGGAAAAGGACTGGCCACCAAGCTGATGGCCTAAGTGCAAGCTCCAGACTACTCCCAAAGGGCACCTCTGACCTTCACGTGCATGCACTAAATTAACAACTATAAAAAAAATAATCAAAATGCTTTAAAAACACTCAAACCCAACTCAGCTTATACTACAATCAAAAGGGGCAGGCGCAGAGGCAGGTGGATCTCTGAGTTCAAGGCCAGCCTGGTCTACAGAGTGAGCTCCAGGACAGCCAGTGCTATACAGAGAAACCCTGTCTCGAAAAACCAAAAAAAAAAAAAAAAAGGGGGCAGGCGCTCGGTGCCTGTAATCCCAACAGCCAGAAGGGAAGCTGAGGCAGCACTCACCGGAGTGACAGGCAAGATATTCAAGCCCTGTTAGCAAAAGACATCGGGGCTGGGGAACCAGCTTTGTGGCAGACAATGTGCTTAGCACGCTTGAGGCTTGAGTGCAATCCCCAGCACCAAAAATAATGAGCCATTTCATTATTATTATTTAGAATACAAAAGTAATACACAGCATCTTCATGCATGCTAGCATACACTGCTTCCCTCCCCCATTACCACAAGAGGCAGAGAGCAGGGCAGCCAGAATACTGTCTACAGCCTTTGGACTAGACTTGAAAATCAAAATGCAATAGTTGATCTAAGGGAAAATAAAACTTAAATGGTCAAACTCTTAAAAGTGACAAGAAAAAGGGCTGAGAATGTAGCTCAGTGGGCAGAACACGTGCCTAGCATGCACAAAGCCCCGGGCTCCATCCGGGTACTGAATCCAGCTGGGCATGGTGAGGCACACCTTTGACTCTGTAAGTTGAGAGACAGAGGCAGGAAGATCAAAAGTTTAAGGTCATCCTCCATATATGGTGAGTTTGAAGTCATCCTGGAACACATGACATCCTGTCTCAAAAAAAAAAAAAAAAAAAAAAAAAGCTAATACGAGAAGACAATACAACAGGAATGAAGTAATTCCTAAAATAACCAGTTCCAAGAGGGGCAGAAGCAATTAACCACAGTGTCCAGAAGAGAACTGTAAATTAAAAAAACAATGAGCTCACTTCTCACCTACCAGCTGAAATTAAAAACAGAATAACCCCTGCTGCTGGAGGGGAGAAGGGAAAATAATACTCTCAGACACTGTTAAAATGTGAATGTCACTTCATTTTAGGCAAGCAATCTGGCAACATGTATCAAAACTTCAAATCTCTCTTTCCCTAGTGAAGTCACAATGAGTACAACAGAGAAGCCTCACTCACGCACTTCCATCCGCTCTCTTCTTCCCCAAAGTGAGAACTATCACAGCTTGATTTTGTCATTAGCCAGGGCTGTCTGGTTTTGTGCTTTCTATAAGTGGAACCATAGCTTATGCATTTTCTCCAGGCTTCTTTGGCTTTGGATGAGACTAGCAGGGGCCTCTAGAGTGCTGGCAATGTTCTGTTTTATAACCTAAAGACTGGGCTGGCAAGATGGCTCAGTGGGTAAGAGCACTAACTGCTCTTCCGAAGGTCCTGAGTTCAAATCCCAGTAACCACATGGTGGCTCACAACCATCAGTAATGAGATTTTCCGTGTCTGAAGAAATCTTCAGTGTACTTATGTATAATAATAAATAAATCTTAATAAATAAATACCTAAAAACTGTTAGATGGATGCAGATGTGTTCACTTTATAATATTTATGAAGCTGTATGTTTATGATTTGTATAAAGCTCTACATGTATAACTATAGTTCAACAGAAGTGTTTTTACTGTCCTTTGTTTTTTTGTTTTTAATTCTATTTTTATTTTTTGTGTATGAGTGTTTTGCCTATATGTGTGTACACCACATGTGTGCAGTACTCAAGGAGGCCAGAAGAGGGCACCAGACCTCCTGGAGCTGGAGTGGCAGATGGTCTTAAACCATCCTGTGAGTTCTGGAAACGGAATACTGGCCCTCTGCAAGAGTAGCAAGTAGCCTTAACTGCTAAACCATCTATCCAGCCCCTCAAAATATAAAGGCCAGTTTTTTTTTTCAGTCCTGGGAGATGAACCCCAGAGCCTTACATGTTCTAGGCAAGTACTGTACCGCTCAGCTACATCCCAAGTCCATTAACAGAAATACTTAGGATTTTTTTTTTCTGGATTCTCAAGTAATCTCATTCCCAGGAAACTACAATAAAAGTAAAAGCATCCATCATAGGGACAGATCTGGAAACATGCTTATTACAGCCTTGTGGCACTGACAAGACCTAGGAACCTAAATAATGCCCTCCTCCTTCTCCTCCTCCTTCTTCTATCTAAAGATTATTTATTTATTTCATGTATGTGGGTACACTGTCGCTGTCTTAAGACACACCCGAAGAGGGCATTGGATCCCCATTACAGATGGTTGTGAGCCACCATGTGGTTGCTGGGAATTGAACTCAGAACCTCTAGAAGAGCAGCAGTGCTCGTAACCGCTGAGCCATTTCTCCAGCCCCTGACTTCTCTCCTTGAAGCCCTCAGTTCAATTCCCAGCAACCACATGGTGGCTCACAACCGTCTGTAATGGGGATCCAATGCTCTCTTCAGGTGTGTCTGAAGACAGTGACAGTGTATTCACATACATTAAATAAATATAGTTATTTTTTAAAAGAGATGAATTAGTTAACCTATTCTACACAACTAGGGGGGATCTCTATGTATTTATGTTAAAGAAAGAAGCAAAAAGCAAAAAAAAAAAAAAATGTTTATAATATGATAGCTTAAAAACACCCCCAATCCCCCATCCCCCAATAAAATTATGATCCCTTCAAAGAGTAAAAAATGAAACCTGTTTGTAAAATGGCACATTTGTAATTCTGGCACTTGGGAGGTGGAGGCTGAAGAATCAAAAGTTCAACAATATCCTGGGCTACATAGTTACAGGTCAGCCTGGGCTTCGTGAAACTTTGTTTCAGAGAAGATACAACAAAACAGCCATGTGTGCAGGCTCACAGAGAGTCAGCATAGCATAATTTGAATGGTAATTACTTTCCGGGTTGCAAGTGATTCTTAGACAGTGAAAGCTCCTGTGACTACTGTTTCTATGATCAAGGGAAAGAAAGCTGTTTTCCTCGCTGGGGAAAAGTATCGGCAGGTAGCAGTCTCTAGGATCTGATTTAATGAACACACAGGTCGATATTTAATTAACATATCAATTGTTGGCATGTCAACTGATGTTTTTCCAAATCCTTGAAGGCTTAAATTCTCCTAAGTACCCAAAGTGTCATCTGAAACATTGTTTACAATTTCCCTTTTTAACAAGGCACAAACTGGGAGAGGGTTAGAGAAAGTTTACAGAGGTCCATCAAATGACTACACTGCTACATCATTTTCTCTGGTCCACCCTTTAACCACTCTCCCTTTTGTCTCTAACTTGCTTGTTTGTTTTTGTCTGTTTGTTTGTTTTGTTTTTGAGACAGGATTTCTCTGTTGTAGCCCCAGCTGTCCTGGAACTCACTTTGTAAGCCAGCCTTGGCTCAAACTCAGAGATCCTCCTGCCTCTGCCTCCTAAGTGCTGGGTTATATTAAAGGCACTCACCACCATGACCTGCTTGTCTCTAAAATGTTTGGACTTTCCTTTTCTTTCAATATAATCTCTTTTCCTAGACTTGTTGATTATGGTTTTTAATTTTTTCAATTTAATTTATATGATTTTTTTCATGTATGTGTGTGTGGAGGTGGGGTCTTATGTAGCTGTGCATGCATATCAGAGGTCTGTTTCTCAGAGGCCACCTACTTTGTGATTTTAAGATGAACTCCAGGCTGGCTGGCCAGCCAGCCTCAAAGATACACCCATCTATCTCCCCAGTGCTGGATTTACAGTGAAATACTCCCACTCCAGGCTTTTTATGTAGGTGCTGGGGAGTGTAGCTGGGTCCTCACTGAGCCATCTCTTACAGTGGTTCCAAAAAATCTTCTTTATATCCTTATCACCCTTCCATTCCACGGATGTATAAATCCTTTATGATGCCTTGTGGGCCTGTTATCCTAGCACTCTGGAAGTGGAGGCGGGTAGATCAGAAGTTCAAGGTTAACCTCAGCTGTATTTTGCTGGTCTGGCATACACGAGACACTATCTCAGACAAACTTCTGTTTTGCACTTGGGAGGTAATGATGGGAGAGTCAAGAATTAAAAGCTGGGGCTGGTGAGATGGCTCAGTGGGTAAGAGCACCCGACTGCTCTTCCGAAGGTCCAGAGTTCAAATCCCAGCAACCACATGGTGGCTCACAACCATCCGTAACGAGATCTGGCGCCCTCTTCTGGAGTGTCTGAAGACAGCTACAGTGTACTTACATATAATAAATAAATAAATCTAAAAAAAAAAAAAAAAAAAAAAAAGAATTAAAAGCTACTGTAGACAATAAATACCAAGTTGGTGAGAGTCCTAGTGTAAGGCAAATCAGGTAGCACAGCAAGGCAACTGGATCAAATAGCTCCCTTGTTTGTTTATTTAAAATGTGAAGCGTTTCTGCCGTGGATTTTGTTGCCTCTAGTCACCTTGCTCTGGCAGGCACCTTCTTACCTTCTCTTCCCCTGCCCACCGTGGTCTGCTGGGATCAGATGAGGCCCCGGGTGTGTTTAGTCCTTACTGGACACGGCTCTTGAACACGCCAGAAAGCAGTATGGTCAACCAGGTGGGTTCTCTCAGCTCCCTACCCTTCTAACTTTTCCTGAGCTTTAAAGCTGGGGTCCAAGGCTTCAACGGCGAACGAGGCACGTTCGCAGAGAAATTATCACCAGATGCTTAAATGTGCTAGGGAGGCACAAGCCAAGATGTCATTGATGGGGTGGAGCGAGAACAGCATATGCTAAGGTCTGGTGGGTCTCCAAGTGTGATCCCAGAGCAGCAGCAGCAGCAGCGGAACTTGTTGAAAAATTTAATTCTCAGAGGTTCTAAACTCCAGGAGTGAGAACTGGCGCTGTTTTTTAAATCATCTTCCAGGAGATTCTGACGGAAGCTAGAAGTTGAGAGCCACAACACCAGCAGAGGCCTGAGGATGCTTTGGATGAGAGGTTGCCGAGTGGCAAGTCAATTTCGTGAAGAGCCTCGGAAGGTAGTCAAGGGCCTATGGTTTGTCTTTAGGGATGCGGCCTTCAGATTTTAGGCAGGGCAGGTGGTATTCACCTTGAGAGTGCCAGCATTTCCCAGGGGTGGGGGCCAGCTGACTCCCCCTCCCCCCATGCCCTGCGACACCAGAGCGGTCAGGCCGCAGATCCTCCGCACTCCGAGACAATGCTTTTGCGGTCAGGAAAAGGTTCTTCCACACGCAGACACTCAGAGATGTGGAAAAGACCCCAAGCACAAGACTCAAACCTTGGAGACAGAAACGGGCAGACCGCCTACTGCCCCACGCCCAGCCCACGAGAGGGTGGGGCCTCGGGCCCCGCCCTTTGCCCGCCCATCTGGGCGGAGTGAGGAGGGACTCTCGGCCCCGCGTCTGTGCGCACGCCCGCGGCCGGTTTGCAGGGCCGGACGCGCGCCCCGCGTCCCGGGCAGGAAGATGGTGGCGAGCGTGCGGGTGCAGAAGCTGGTGCGGCGCTACAAGCTGGCGATCGCCACCGCACTGGCCATCCTGCTGCTGCAGGGCCTGGTGGTGTGGAGCTTCAGCGGCCTGGAGGAGGACGAGCCGGGCGAGGTGCTCCGACGGCCGTGCGGGCGGGCAGGCCGGGCGCGGGGGCGCGCGGGGTCCTGGCGGGGCTGCGGGCGGCCCCGGCCAGGCAAGTGGGGCACGGGCCGCGTGCGAGCAAGGCGCAGGCAGCCTGCTGGAGCCCAGCCTCCGGTCCCTAACGCTCCCTTTACTGGAGGGCCTGGCTGGCTGTGTGAGGGAGCGGTGCGTGACTCGGAGGTCGAGGCGGCCGGCGAACTGGGGGGCGGGCGCGAAGGGATGAGCGGGACATGGTGGGATGGTCTCCGTCCCGGGGAACGATGAAGGTCAGGCTCGGGGATCGGGGCTGGGAGGAGCGACTGGGCCCCAGCCTGCTCGGAGGTGGGGAGCCTCAGGCCAAACTTTCTGAAGTTGGGAGGGGGCGGTGGTGTACGTGCTGTGGGCGGAAGAGTGGGGGCCAAGGGACCCTGGGCATCCGTGTTGAGCTGAGCCTGAGAAGCAGCGACTGGTGGCGAAGTGGAGCTCAGGGGGTGGAATTATGGCCTGTGACAAAGTGTATACACGGGAATAGAGTGAACAGGAGTCACCCCAAGGGAAAAAAAACTGAAGTGTTCTCAAGGCGTGGCTTTCTCAGCCAGGGAAGAACCCGGGTGGATCTTCAGGAGGGGATGGGAATGGAAGGTGAACTGTTGAGTTGGCCTCAGGACATCAAAGGAGGAAGGAGTCATCTCTGGCTCTGGGGTAATGGAGGAGCAGCTGTGAGCTCCAGACCCAGACCCCAGGGATCTGCTTTCTCTTCACTGGTGCTTTTAGTTGCAGACTCAGACACACCCTCCTGGTTGTGTGGTTAGGAGGGGTCCAGTGGGGTCTAGGTCCGATCTGGAAAGGAGGGGAGGGTCAGTCAAATCAAAGCCCTAAACTGTGGACAGAGATCAGGGGTTCTTACTTCTGCCCCCTTGTCCCTGTGTCTCCAAGGCTTCGAGACAGAGGCTCTCTTGTCACATCCTTTTGGGCATTACCTGTTAGGGTGAAGAAGGCATGGAGCCTAGAAGCCTTCCCTTCCTGCACCTGATCAGTCCCAAAGACCTGGTGTGGAGACTGGGAGAAGAGCTGCTCTTCCAGTTTTAGGGAGAATCAAGATGCTGAGGGGGTGAGGAGAGGAGGAACTTGGGACCGTCAGCGACTCCAGAAGGCGCTGAAGTCCATCCTGGGGAAGCTGGCTGTGACTTGTGTAGGAAGCGAGCTTGTTCTTTGGGCAACGGGGACATCTCTGATGGTGTGGACCGCAGAAGAGCCCTCTGACCCTCATCTATGTGAGAGGTCAGGCTGATGAGGACTCTGGGGAAGGGCATGTCAGAGAGTCTTCTCCTAAGTACATGGCCCAGTGGCTGGTGGTTTGAGTCAATGAATGGCTGAGCCCCTGCTGCTCTGCCCACAGCCAGGGGTGGAGAACCAGAGAGAGGTGAGGGAATTTAGAGTCTTTCCCACCCATCTGGCTGAAGAGAGGGGAGAGAATTTGGAATCTCCCTTCACTCAACACACATACAGACACACACACACACACACACACACACACACACACACACACACGCCACACCTGGCTGAAGCTGAGAAAGGAATCCTAGACCGGAATGGAGATAGGTCCCTAGCGGCCAAAATGTGGCGTTCTGGCAGCCACCCCAACAGATTGGAGTTGTGAAGCAGGATAGTGTAGTGCTTGTGGAGGTTAGCATGCAAATGAGACCCCTCTCTGTGAGGCCTTGTCCTGGCTCTGCGATCAAGCTGACCACCTCCAGTCACTCTCCCTTTTGGGGTAGTAGTAGCACTGATTTTGTCAGATGAAACAGTACCCGTGAACACTTGCAGGACTTCTCCATACCCGCTGAGCTGTCAGGACATAACACATTGTCTTGGCCGTGTACCCTGGGACATACATTCATTCAGTCCATCAGGCAGCACATGGCTAAGTTCTCGACTCTCAGGCATGGAGCTCAGACTGGAAATACAGAAATCAAGAATGGATGAGGTCCTGGCCTGCAGGGCACACTGTCTACAGGGAGAGACTGACAGAGAAGGGAAGCCTGAATAACAAGGGGGCTGGCAAAGAGCAGGAGGCTGGGAAAGGCTTCCTTCAGGAAGAGGTGGGCAGGAGAGTTTGAGCAGAAGGTTCTCAGGAGAGTGGGCTGAGCTGCGGATCCTCGGGGGAATGGATAGAGGGTGAGGCACTTTCCCCAGCCATGGCTCCATCCTGTATGGCCAAGAGACCATAGTGAGGGACTTGAGTGGGTTTTATTGTAAGTGCAGTGGGAAAGCCCCCCAGTAGGAGCCAATGAGCATTTAAGGAAAGCACTCTGTGGCCTGTGGAGGGGTGAGAGTGGATACCTGGGATGATCACTAACCCCCAAAGAGACACTTGATGGTATTCAAAGCTTTCTCGCATAGCCTTTCTCCGCTTGTTTTAAATGCAATCTAAAAAGTCAGAGGTGGGGGGGTGAGGCGGGGTGTGTGTATGTGTGTGTGTGTGTGTGTGTGTGCGTGCGTGCGCGAGCATTTCTTATGTTCCCTGTCTTCATGGCTCAGTGAGGACTCAAGGATTCTCAGAGTCAGAAAGTGGCAGAGGACTGTATATGCCTCCTTGCCAGGGAGGAGGGGGCCTCTGAGGCTAGAATTTATCCAGCCAGAGGACCACCCTGATCTCAGAGGCGTTGAAGGCAGCCTGTCAAGAGGCACAACCCGAGGCTCTGGGATCTTCCTGAGAGGGGTTTGTGGGAGGGGGCTGGCTGCCCATCAGGGCCTTTCTGTTTCCTCATTGCTGCCGTTTGGTCCCTAGCCTCCTCTGGGATTGTCCTTCTCAGGGTCAGCCAGCTCCCTGCTGCAGTGCAGGGCACCAATGTGGCTATTTCCTCCTACATCCTGGGCCCCACCACAGAGCCTGGCTCTGTGCCCTCTTGCCCTATACTCCTGACCAGCTTCCGGATGCATGGGTATGGGCTTTGAGTCCTAGAATTCACACCTCTTTGCCATCACTGCCCTCCTCGTCTGGGGAATGTCTTCCTGTGCTTGCTGTGTGACTGGGTCAAATGCCACTGCTCTGTAGGTTGGCCAGCCCAGGGTGCCCTCCCCAACATGGGCATGGGACAGAGTCTCCTGACTACTCTCCAGTGTCTTGGATAAGGAAGGATACCCCTACTCTTATTGGGTACCCTCTAAAGACATCAGAGAGCCATCTGGGTGCCGAACAAGGAGCCTGGGTACAATGGAGTAGGATAGGACAGTTGACTGAAGGTGACTCCCAGATCCCTCCCAGGTTCCTACAGAAGAAGGCAAGGGGAGCCTAATGCTGGACCTCACTGGGAGTCTACCATGTTTGACAGCCAGAGTCTTGGCCTCATGTTGACTGTTTGTCTCAGTTCCTTGGCAGCCTTTGTGAACACCATGGCTACACCAAGATCTTCAAAGTCATTCCTTTGAACATTAGTTAACGGAGTGTTTATTTGTGACACACACTCTTCTGGACTCCAGTAATATTCCTAAACTCCACCCCGCTGGTGTTTACACACATGTCAGGAACAGACAAAGGGGCATAATGTTAGGATGGTGGAAGAGACCATCACATTTCTTAAGAGACATTATTATTGTTGTATTATGTATGTATATGTGTACATGTACGTGTGTGGGTGTACTTGTGCCTTGGCATGCAGATGGAGGTCAGAGGGTAGTTTGTAGGAGTTATTTTTCTCCTTCCAAGGGAGCCGCAGAGATCAAACGCTGGCTGTCAGACTTGGCCATAGGTGGATTTACCTGTTGAGCCTTCTTGTTGGCCCAAGAGCATCATATTTCTGTGGGGAAAGTAAGGCAGAGGATGGGGGAGGGCCAGAGTTTTCAGGGCAGGCCTTGCTGAGAAATACCACCTGAGAAAGACTTGAAGAGACCAGGGATGCGCTGTGAGGTATCCTGGTAGGGCACCCGGACTGAAAGCACAGCCAATACAGAACTTGACCCAGGCTCACTGGATAGAGCAGAAAGACACTGTGTAGGTCATGGGGACACAGTGAGGATGAGGCAAAGGGATCCATGGGGGGTGGAGAAGTGCGGCTAAGAGGAGAGCCCACTGGCCAGGTCTGGTCATGGGGATGTAAGTTCTAAAAGGAGGGGTTAGAGAGATGACTCAGCAATTAAGAATACCTGGTTGCTCTTCCAGAGGTCCCGAGTTCAGTTCCCAGCACCCACAATGGCAGCTCACAGCTGTGTGTGTGTGTGTGTATCTCCAGTTCCAGGGAAATCTGATGTCTGGCCTCGGCTATACATTGTACATATGTGGTGCACAGCCATACATGCACCACCCATGCACATAAAAATAACAATAAACAAGAAAAGTTCTGAAAGGAACTCTGGTGGCTGTGCTGAGAAGAGACAGGAAGGGACAAGAGCATAAGCCAGGATGTTGGGAATCCAGGCTGAGGGCAGCGGGGAAATAGTGGAATTCTGTATTTCCACACATTTATGATGGCTTAGATGTGGAGTATAAGGGAGAGTTAGGGCTGGGGCTCAGTGGTGGGGCTCTTCACCTCATTTTTTTTTTTTTAAGATTTTATTTATTTATTATATGTAAGTACACTGTAGCTGTCTTCAGACACTCCAGAAGAGGGCGCCAGGTCTCGTTGCGGATGGTTGTGAGCCACCATGTGGTTGCTGGGATTTGAACTCTGGACCTTTGGAAGAGCAGTTGGGTGCTCTTTCCCACTGAGCTCACCAGCCCCTCTTCACCTCATTCTCAGTGCTGCCTGTCTCCTCTGAAGGAAAAATCAGAATCTCAGTATATTTGGTTTGAGTCCCAAAATGTTGTCATTTACTGAGACGTGAAGACTGACGGAGTGGTAGGGGAGGGTAGTGGTAGGTGTTTGCAGTTGGGGTTCTGAGGTCTTTAAGGTCCCAAGGGAGATGGCAAGCAGGCTGCTTGTTCCATGCCTGAAGCCTCAAGGGAGCTTTCCAGACCAGCCATGTAAATCTGGGATGTGGATCGCAGAAGGATAGTGTGCATTCATCGAGAGACTGGATGAGCTTGCCGGGAGGCAAAGGCTGGAGTCTGAGACAGGGGGCTGATGAGTGGCAGCAGATGGGGGGTGGGGGGACCCAGGTACCTTCTACAAACCACGCAGGAAGGGTAGCTATAGAGGGGTAGTGCTCACTCGAGCAAGATGTGCATCTGTTGGTGTCGGCAGGAAGGCTCGGGGTACCCTGCTCTGGGGCAAACGAAATGGCTGTCTACCTGGGAACTCGAGCTGATCTTGAAGGATGGGTGGGCTGAGTGAGGAGGAGAAGTAGGGAACACGGAGGAGCATAAGGAGCTGGCCAGGCCATTTGGGACAGCAGGCAGCATGGAGGGTTTCTGAGTTCCCTTGAGAGATGCTGTCACACATGCAGAGGGTGGCAGCCTCCAGCTGTGGACCTACAGCTAGACTCCAGGTTTCTAGCCAGGGATCAATTGCTATGGTGATTGCTGGCCATAGGCAGTCCTCATGTAGGAGAGCCCATTGAGCTGACCACATCTCAGAGCTGCTTTGGGGGGCAGGTGGTGGCTATGGAGCGTCCTGCCCCTCTTTGAGCTTGCCTGTCAGATTTTCTTTCTGCCAGCTCCTGCCTAGGTCCCCTTGTTATTCACAAGGTACCTTCAGCAAAGCACCTTGCGTCAGCTTCCTGGGAGACTGGGTCTCAGGCTTCATTTCTTTTTTTTTTTTTCTTTTTTTCTTTTCTTTTTTTTTTTTGTTTTGTTTTGTTTTGTTTTGTTTTTCGAGACAGGGTTTCTCTGTGTAGCCCTGGCTGTCCTGGAACTCACTCTGCAGTCCATGCTGGCCTCGAACTCATAAATCCACCTGCCTCTGCCTCCCAAGTGCTGGGATTAAAGGCGTGCGCCACCACCGCCCAGCTCAGGCTTCATTTCTATCCCTCCCTCCTGAGCCACTCCCCTGTTGTAGCCTGAGTATTCTTACATGAAAGGCAAACAATGCTTTGGATGCAGGTGGAGGTTAACGCTATGCCTTCCCAGCCAGCCCCTTATAGGAGGCCTGGGTCTCATCGGGTGCTCTCCCCCGGGTCCTCTGCAGGCTCCATCCACTCTTCTCTTCATGAAAGCACAGCCCTGCGTTTTAAAATATGCTGAAAGAGAAAGTGGTCTGAGCCCAGAGCAGGGAAAGGAAGCACATGCAGTGCCATGTGGTCTGAAATCTGGAGGGGCACGTGAGGTGCCATGGGGTGAGATGGTAAGTGTCGGAGCTGGCCCTGGCATGCCTGTGCAGTTATGGAGTGAGCCGGACTTTGTTAGGTAAAAGTAGAGAGGAGCTTTCAGAGTTCAAGGTAGCCTTGGCCAAGATGGAACTTGAGGGAGCGAAAGAGGTAAGTGACTAACCTGCTCTGCTTGTCTTTTACAGAAAGGAAGGCAGAGGAAGCCACGGCCACTAGACCCTGGGGAGGGCTCTAAGGACACAGACAGCTCTGCAGGGCGTAGGGGCAGCGCCGGGAGAAGGCACGGACGCTGGCGGGGCCGCGCTGAGAGCCCAGGTGTCCCCGTGGCCAAGGTGGTGCGGGCAGTAACCAGTCGGCAGAGGGCCAGCCGACGGGTGCCCCCGGCCCCACCTCCGGAGGCACCAGGCCGCCAGAACCTGAGTGGAGCAGCGGCCGGGGAAGCACTGATAGGGGCCCCAGGCTTCCCACAGCATGGAGACACAGGGAGTGTGGAGGGTGCCCCCCAGCCCACGGACAACACCTTCACTCCGAAGTGTGAGATTGTGGGCAAGGACGCACTGTCAGCACTGGCCCGGGCCAGCACCAAGCAGTGTCAACAGGAGATCGCTAATGTAGTGTGCCTGCACCAAGCTGGGAACCTAATGCCCAAGTCTGTGCCCCGGCACTGCCAGCTAGCTGGTAAGGAACTAGGGTACCCTGGGCCCTTTCCAGAAATGGACGGGAGGTGATGTAGCCCAGATCTTCATGCTTCTTTCCCAGAAGGCCCTCCTTGTCCAGAGTCGTGCTATATGTACCGATTGGCAGAGGAGGAGCTGGGACTAGGGCTCTGAGTCTAGGCTTCTGTTAGGAGGCAAGCAGGCAGCCTTTTCTTCATCTCACTAATGTCCCTGTCCACTCCACGCAGGCAAGATGAGCCCTGGCATCCAATGGGAAGAGATCCGGGCCCAGCAACCTGTTGGTGGCCCTCCAGTACGCATTGCCTACATGCTGGTGGTTCATGGCCGTGCTATCCGCCAGCTGAAGCGTCTTCTGAAGGCCGTCTACCATGAGCAACACTTCTTTTATATCCACGTGGACAAGGTACTGTGAGCTGGGAAGACCCAGAGGCTCTGGTCGAACAGAGCAGAGACTCTAAAGGTTGTAGACAGGTAGCATAGATTATTGGCTAGCTACCAAGAGCAAGGCAGGTTGAGGTCCAGCATGGTCAAGCATAGGGTGGCATGGCCTGTCAGGAGCTGGAGTCCTGCCACTTGCTCTCTCCCTTCTGTCCTCACATGGGGAGGGGGAAGGCAATAACTGTGGTGCCCAGCTCCATCTACAGAGTATCCCTTCTCCCTTAGCGTTCCAACTACTTGTACCGGGAGGTAGTGGAACTGGCCCAGCACTACGAGAATGTGCGGGTGACACCTTGGCGCATGGTCACCATCTGGGGCGGGGCCAGCCTTCTGAGGATGTATCTGAGGAGCATGAAGGACCTTCTGGAAATTCCTGGCTGGACCTGGGACTTCTTCATCAACCTGAGTGCCACTGACTATCCAACGAGGTGTGAGGATGGGCGGGAATGGAGTCCCATCTGTGGTGTCAGGGTTGGTGGGTCCATTCTGCCTGCCAAGTGTCATTCTAAGGTCTCCATAGCCCAGATAGGGTCCCTTGGCCTCAGGCCTGAGTTGGGCTGTGAGGCTGGTAAAAGGTGGTCTGATGACTGGGTATAAGAAATGGGGCGAGAAACGGGGTGATGGGGGTGGGGACGGGGGCGCTGGAGAGATGGTTCAGTGGTTAAGAGCACTGGCTGCTCTTCCAGAGGACCTGGGTTCAATTCCTAGCACCCACATATTTCACAACTATCTGTAACTCTACTTCCAGGGAGTCTGACACCTTCACACAGACAGACATGCAGGCCAAATACCAATGCACATACAACAAAAATAAATAAAAACAATAACAACAAAAAAGAAAGAAATGAGGAAGAGCCAGAGGAGTACTAGTTCAGATAGCAAAGGTGGAGGAAGGATGCCCCTTTGGGCCCCTCAGGTACCATCACCCAAGAGCGTCAAACAGGGCCAGGCACGTGGTCAGAGCATTTCTGTAAGAAAGGAAGGTCTAAGAAGTGGAGGTCATTCATGCTAGAGGGCCTCTGCTCTGGGACAGAGACTGAGCACCTGCTGGACACATTACCTTCCCTCACCAGGACGAACGAGGAGCTGGTAGCATTCTTATCCAAGAACCGGGACAAGAATTTCCTCAAGTCACATGGGCGAGACAATTCCAGGTGAGAGGTGGGGAACCAGGCCCTGGTGTCTCACACAGTGCCTCCTACAGAAGGGCACCTGGTGGCCCCAGCCCTGGATTGTAAAGCCCTTAAACCAATCATAGGTGAGGGCATACTGGTTGCCAGGTGGAAAGAAGGCTCGTGCTCCATTCTGTGGGACCTTCGGTCATGGCCTTTCTCTATCAGGTTCATTAAGAAGCAAGGCCTGGACCGGCTTTTTCATGAGTGTGATTCCCACATGTGGCGCCTGGGTGAACGGCAGATCCCAGCAGGCATCGTGGTGGATGGTGGCTCTGACTGGTTCGTGCTGACACGCAGCTTTGTGGAATATGTGGTATATACAGATGACCCCCTCGTGGCCCAGCTTCGCCAGTTCTATACATACACATTGCTTCCGGCCGAGGTAGGCGAGCAGGTAGGCGCAGAGGCCGGGGAGGGCACTGGTTGACGAGCCCATGGTTCACCCTTCGCCCTCTCCTGCCACCTGCAGTCATTCTTCCACACAGTGCTGGAGAACAGCCCGGCCTGTGCGAGCCTGGTGGACAACAACCTGCGGGTCACCAACTGGAACCGCAAGCTGGGGTGCAAATGCCAGTACAAGCACATCGTAGACTGGTGTGGCTGCTCCCCCAACGACTTCAAGCCACAGGACTTCCTGCGGCTTCAGGTGCTCTCTCTTGGCCCCCAAGAAACCCGCACCCAGCTCTTCCCCCGCAAACTTTCAGGGTCAGAGAGGCAGGGTGGGTTTCTGCCTGGAGCAGCCCCTTGGGTCTGGGCAGCGGTGGGTGGAAAGGGCAAGACTGAGAGGAGCAGCCCTTGCTGTGTTCTGGGCTCTGCAGTGCCCTTTAGCTTCTTTGCCTCTTCTGCCCCAGCAAGTCTCCAGACCCACCTTCTTTGCCCGGAAGTTCGAGTCGACTGTGAACCAGGAAGTCCTGGAAATTTTGGACTTCCACCTGTATGGCAGCTACCCACCCAGCACACCAGCCCTCAAAGCCTACTGGGAGAACATCTACGACGTGGCCGATGGCCCTGGCGGACTCAGCGATGTCCTACTCACAGCCTACACAGCCTTTGCCCGTCTCAGCCTGCTTCATGCTGCCACTGCTGTATCCCCACTGGCCACTGCAGTCTGCAGGTAAGACTCCCCGCCTCTCCTGACATATAGTAGGCTCTTAGAGTATGGCGCTCTCAGCCAGGCGTGGTGGCGCACGCCTTTAATCCCAGCACTCGGGAGGCAGAGGCAGGCGGATTTCTGAGTTCGAGGCCAGCCTGGTCTACAAAGTGAGCTCCAGGACAGCCAGAGCTATACAGAGAAACCCTGTCTCGTAAAACCAAAAAAAAAAAAAAGAGTATGGCGCTCTCATGAAGGGGAGCAAATCAGAGACAGTCTCTGCCCAGAGTGAGTACCCAGTCTAAGCCAGGAAGAAAAAATTAAGGGGTAGGGGGTGGTAAAGAAGGCTAGAGCCAGGACCATGTGGGGTATGAGGTTTGGGCCCACAGAAATGCCTGGAGCTCCCCAGTGTCCCTCCCTGGGACTCCAGGTGGTAGTGGGTGCACTGATGGCATCTCCTTTTCTCCCTGCCGAAACCTTCCTAGGTTTGAGCCCAGGGGGTTGCCGTCCAGCGTGCACCTGTATTTCTATGACGACCATTTCCAGGGCTACCTGGTGACGCAGGCGGTGCAGCCCTCAGCCCAGGGGCCAGCAGAGACACTTGAGATGTGGCTGATGCCCCAGAGGTCGCTGAAGCTGTTGGGGCACAGTGACCAGGCCAGCCGGCTCCAGAGTCTGGAGGTGGGACAGGTCCTCCCCCCTTGCTTTCTCCTGACCCCCAGCAAGACGCAGGGAGTGGGAAGAGAGGGACAGACACCAAGGGAGGGGTAAGGACTCCATCAGACCTTTATGGGCTGGGCTCTCTGGGCTCTGCTTTGCCAATCACAGCAACTTTGGTGATGTCGCACACATAGACCTTTGCTACCTTTGAGGGCACACACTGAGGGGCCCTTTCAGATGATACAGGGAGTAGGGACGGAGCTGTCAGTTCTAATGTAAAGTGCAAAGCTTCCTGGGGCTTGGATAGTCCAGTTGAGCTTTGGGTATCCTTCCCTAAGGCTCTGGCATTGTGGGGGGTGGTCTGCCTTTGTGGGCCCCACCGTTACAGAACAGTTCAGGTGGCAGCCTGGAATAAACCTCAGAGCTGAGAGAGATGTTTCAGTTCTAGACCTACCCCTTCAATTTGAAGATAGGGAAACTGAGGCCCTGAAAGAAGCAGTGACTGACCTGAGGTTACACCATGAGGCGGCATCAGAGCAGATAGAAGAACTTCTCCCAGGCATCTGCCCAGCTGCCTCCCTCCCTACAGGTTGGTACTGAGTGGGACCCCAAAGAGCGTCTCTTCCGGAACTTTGGGGGCCTGATGGGACCACTGGATGAGCCCGTAGCCATGCAGCGCTGGGCCCGGGGCCCCAACCTCACAGCCACTGTGGTCTGGATTGACCCCACCTATGTTGTGGCCACATCATATGACATCACGGTAGATGCGGATACCGAAGTCACACAGTACAAGCCCCCACTGAGCCTGCCACTGCGGCCAGGAGCCTGGACTGTCCGCTTGCTTCAGTTCTGGGAACCCCTGGGTGAGACCCGCTTCCTCGTGCTGCCGTTGACGTTCAACCGCAAACTACCTCTCAGGAAAGGTAAGGAAGTGGTGCCCAAATGATGCCCAGGACCTGGCTAGGGCAGGGCTGTCAGGGTGCTGACCCCAGGGCTGCGTGGGGGAAGGGAAGCCTGGGAGTGAGGCAGACTAGTTTGAAATGTGGCTCTGCCCTTATAACTCAGCCTTTGCACTCATCAGGTCAGGACAGCATAACTATGGGAGACCCCTGGGTGACCGGGACAAAAGTCACTCAAGCTCAAATCAGCAAAACCGGAAAAGGCCTCAGGTTTCACTGGTGACCAGGGATGCTGTACCCTTATAAGGCATCTTGTCTCATATCCTGTCCTGTCTCCTCTCAGTGCAACAGAGCAAACTGGAGCCTTGAGACCCTCAGGTCCCATGTAGCTTGAGATGGCTAGATTCACATGGCCCTCTGGTGATTGGCTGAGGTTAAGGGGACCAGCTGGCCATGGGCAGACTCCTACAGGGGTTACCTCACTGGGATAAGTGCTGGCAAAGAGTGGCGATGAGGTGTCCCTTGGATGGCTGACCCCTTTCCTCATTCACCCTATCATGGTAGGGGAAGAAGATAGGGAAGACCAAGAATAACCCAAAGAGGTAAGGATGAGGAGCTAGGCAGATGCAGGGTGGGCAAGCCACTTCCTCATCGGGTGACAGAAACAGCAGTTTAAGCAGTCAGCTTTGCAGGCAGGCCTGGGGCTAGACTACAGAGGGCAAAGGTAGAGCATACTCTAAGCCAAGGGACAAAGTTGGCACATTTCTGCAGGGATAGAGTGGAGCTGGCCAGCCTAATCTAGAGAAAAGGCTGCCAAGAGATCTGGGAGCTGCCAAGAGGTCAAGGGATGTGGGTGGCACAGCCAGAGGGTACCTTACTTTCTAAAGTACCTTGTTTGCCATGATTCTAAGGTTGGGGGCCTGGGGATTTAGCCTAGGTTCTGACCTCAGCTTTTTAGAAAAACAAAACCAAAACCAAAACAAAAAAACCCGTAAAGTTGGGAATTTCGGAATTACACTTTCTAATTTTGCTTACTTATTTACTGAGACTCTGTCTTACCATGGAGCCCAGGCTAGCCACCTGGAACTCACTGTATAGCCCATTCTGGCTTTGAACTCTCAGAACTCCTCTTGCCATTGTCTCCCGTTTGTTAGAGCTACAGCTGTGAGTCACTATGCCAGCTACCACTTGGGCTTTATAACAGCTGGTGATTGTACAGACATAGAAAATCCCTTGGCAGCCAGGAGTGGTGGTACACGCCTTTAATCCCAGCACTCGGGAGGCAGAGGCAGGTGGATTTCTGAGTTCGAGGCCAGCCTGGTCTACAAAGTGAGTTCCAGGACAGCCAGGGCTACACAGAGAAACACTATCTCGAAAAAACCAAAAAAAAAAAAAAAGAAAAGAAAAGAAAATCCCTCGGATTAGCCATAGTCCACTCTGTAAAATGAGAGCCAAGGGACTGCGGGACCTGCTTAACTGCTTGTTCTGTACCTCCAGATGATGCCAGCTGGCTGCATGCGGGACCACCCCACAACGAATACATGGAGCAGAGTTTCCAGGGCCTAAGTGGCATCCTGAATCTGCCTCAGGCAGAGGCCCTGGAGGAGGCTGCCCGGAGGCACACAGAGCTCACGGGTTCTGCACTTGAGGCCTGGACAGATGGGGAACTGAGCAATTTCTGGTCTGTCGCAGGATTGTGTGCCATAGGACCTTCTGCTTGTCCCTCCCTGGAGCTCTGCAGACTGACCAGCTGGAGCTCTCTGTCTCCTGACCCCAAGTCAGAGCTGGGGCCTGTCAAAGCTGACGGGCGACTCAGGTAGCAGGATCCCAGCCAGCACAACCCGGAGGAGCCGGGGAATTGCACCTTACAGACAACGGAGGGACATCTCTCCCACAGACAAGAACCAGAGGCCCAGGCAGTTTGCCCATTTGAGCCAACAGGAACCTACACTGAGGGCAGGGAAGGTGGGTGCAGTACTCTCTACTGCTAACGGCCCTGCAAGAGACCAGCGGTCCACTGGAGCCATGAGGAGGCTCTTCCTCTGCTCCTCGCTAGTTTATACTTTTTTAATAATTAAAATGAGTGGCAGAGGGAGGACGATGTGCAATAGGGCTCAGAGCAGCCCCAGGATATGGGCCATGGCCATGGGGAGCACCACAGAGCATATCGGTTTCTGCTCTGGGGAGGCATGGGCTGCCTCCCTCTCCAGAGCCTCCATCCCCAGCCTGCGCCTGAACTGCGCACTGCTGAGGCTCTTAAGAGGCCCAGGTGTCTCTGAGGCTCTGAGGCCCGGAGGACAGGTGATCTGTGGGGGCTACCGTGGAGCTGGACTTTAGTGAGCAGGTCTCTCCTCTGGGAGCCAGGGAGCCCTAGAGCAGTGCTGGGGCCGGCTCTTGGGCTTCCTTAGGAAATGCACGCCATCAGGGCCTACTGAGATCCATGAAGTTTCCCCACTGGAGGAGGGAGCCCACTGGCAGCACAGGGAGGCTGTCTGTCAGAGCGCTCACAAGAGTCGCCTTGTGCCTGAAGCTCAGTGCGAGGTCTGAAATATGCAACAGAGGAAATATATCTCTATCTCTCCAAGCTCAATGTCCTTGTTTGCTTTCGGCTGCTGTGACAAAGACCATGACCAAAGGCACGTGCACAAAAGGGCTTGCTTTGCCCATCATAAGGAGAAGCCAGGGCAGGGACCTGGGAGGCACTAAACACAGGCCATAGCTAATGCTTTTTGGCTTGCTCCCCGGGCTCATGTTGTGGGACCCTCCCACAACAGTCGTTAATGGAGGCATTTTCTTGACTTCCCAGATGATCCCGGCTTGTATCAAGTTGATAAACTAGGTGGCAAACTGAGGGCTCGTGTTTTCTACTGTATGTGAGGGAGCGGTGGCTGACCCCTGGATTTCTAGAAGTTCTGATAGGCTTGAAATAGTAACAGTCCCTGTAGCAGGAACTGTTGAAAAATCCAACCAGAAGCCAGACAGCTTTGCAGTGGAGGCTTCTTTCTGCAGGGAAAATGGGGCCTGGGAGGCTTAGAAACCTCGTTGCTACTCAGCAGGCCAGCATTAGCCGTGGTTCTAAAAAGCCCCACCTGGCCCTCCACTGCTGCCACTGGGCCAGACTGCAGTAAATGATAGCTTAGGGGCCTTCGGCATCACGGAGGCCCATCCCCAAAGCTACATACATCTTTCTCGCTACCTAAGTCTTGCCTTTGTAGCCTGCTCAGGAGAGGCTGTTGTGGTTATGGCCTACTGGTTAGTTCTGTAGGCTTCCCTTTATGGCCCTAGGACCCGAGTGAATGGTGCCTAAGTTCCTCGCTGCCTTACCTTTCACAAGCTCTCTGCCTTTCCATCTGATTCTCCTCCTGTTGTAAGGAAGGGCTCAGTATTAGTTCTTCATGCCTCACATAATGTGGGAGTAGGGATGGAGGTTTCTGGACCTCTAAGATCATGTCATCAGCTGCCACACTGGGCAAGGCTCAGTTTAGCTCAGGGAGTACAGTACGTTGTTAGCTGATGGCTGCCGGAGGTGTAGCGATCTCCCAGTTGCCGGGAGGGCGCTCCTGACCACTAACAAACAGCACTAGGGTGGGTGGTTTGCAGCCTTGCAGGTTGGGACTGCCAGTCTTCAGGTAGCAAGTCCCGACTGAGAGCTGGAAAATGAGCCCTAGGGTCAGAGCCCCTGATGTTGGGTGCTCTTCGGAAGGGGTGGAGGCCTCCAGGGCCATTCTGTAACTGCACTCTGCAGTTCTCACAGGGCGA
The DNA here is from genome assembly GCF_978045245.1 of Mus caroli. Lineage (NCBI taxonomy): Eukaryota > Metazoa > Chordata > Mammalia > Rodentia > Muridae > Mus > Mus caroli. Next base: position 27,716,984 of record NW_028227268.1, read on the forward strand.
GGCTGGCCAGTCAGGAAGTGCTACTGGAAGGAACACACAACATGCTGTTTTGTCCAGAGGAGATGCTTGCTTACTCTGTCAACCACTTTAATGATTATTTGATGCTAGCTCTCCAGGTGGTTAAGGTGGGTGGTCCCCCCCCCTGCCCCGCCCCGTCTTATTTATTTGTTCTGGTAGGTTTTTTGGTGGTGGTGGGTTTTTTGTTTTTGTTTTGTTTTGTTTGAGACAGTTTCTCTGTGTAGGCTTGTCTGTCCTGGAACTTGCTCTGTTCTAGACCAGGTTGACCTCGAACTTAAGAGCTCTGTCTGCCTCTGCCCCCCCCCCCCCAAGTGCTGGGATTAAAGGCGTGTGCCACCACTGGCACTTTGTTTTAATTTACCAATATCAACTCTTATGTCAGGTACAGAAAATTACCAGCTGGATTCAGCAGATGAGCTACAGGCAGTAAACCATGGTAGACTGCATCGGAGACTACATCGTAGCGGCCACACCCAGGACCACTTAAGCAGCCCACGGCACAGTAGTTCTGAGTACTGGGTTTTGTTTTTTAATGTACATACTTAATGTATGTGCTGGGGGAGTGCACACACCAATGTGCACACATGCAGAGGCCAGAGGACAATGTCAGGATCCCACTCTATCAGTTTCTACCTTATCCTTTGAGACCAGATCTCTTATTGAACCTACAACTTGGAGTTTTTTAGCTGGCTGACCAGCCTGAAAATCTCAGGGAGCCTTCTGTCTCTGGCTCCCAAGCATTGGGGCTACAGCTGCTCTTGGTTTTTTGTTCATAGGTGCTGACCAAAGGGCCCTATCTTCTGGCCTAACAGAAGCAACTGTTCCTTAGGGAAGGGGCCTTTGAGATCTGCTGAGCCCGGGTTCCCTCTAGCTCAGAGCTGCGGTAGGAAATGTTTGCAGCATCCTGGCCAGGCCCCTCCCTTACATTGGTAAACAAACTGCTGGAGAACCCTCCCTGAAGACAAAGGTCTCTTCCTAGCTCTCCAGCCCCAGGGAGGAAAGCCAGAGCAGGTTTCTATGGACTGGAGGGGGCAACTCCAGCACTGCTAGGCCTCTCCTGAGGGACAGGGACAGGGCATCACACAGCAGATATGTAGGAAGCAAAATAAAGTTGAGCTGCAGCCCTAGACTCTCAACTCCCAACTCTGAGCACCAGACAGAGGATGGAGGGTGAGGACAGAAAATGCTGTTCAGACTGACCTTCCAAAGGCCATCAGAGCTGCGGGGAGCAGATGGAGCCAATGGCCAGAAAGGAACACTCTCTTCCTCACCTAAGTGCTTCCCAGACATGCTGAGGGCTGTTAGAAGAAACAGGAGTGAGCAGATGGGTACTGGGGTGAAGTGTTAGGACTCTGCGCCCCTAGAGGCTAAGCCCGTATCCCAGGCTTGCATTGGATCCTAAGGCCGAGCTCCTCTCTGTCTCCATGGGCCACCTACACAGGTTCATCCAGGGAAAGGAGCAGGCATGTAAACAAGGATCCTTGCACTGCTGTCTCTAAGTGGGGGATGAAGTATGTGCTAGCATCCTGCAGCCAGGCAAGGGGTCTGATGTGGCTAGAAGGCAGTGGAGGGAAAGATGTCAGAAGCTTGTAGAAGCAAGAGCAAGGTACCTTGAGCCACAGACCCATCAGTAAGAGCAAAGGAAGCTGGGTAGCAGTGGTGCAAGACTTCCTTGCTCTGCTTTTCTTGGTCATAATGGTGTCCCCAGAGAGGTAGCCTGTATGAGGCTGCCCAGGACCCACCAGTAAACCCTGTGGCAGTATGTTTGTGTGCCCAACTGTTGGACAAAACCACTGGGGCAGATTTCCCCAGCTGACTGTGTAGTGCTGTGTAGAGTGTGGGGCCCTCTAAGCCTTGGGTGCCCTGCAGAACTCAGCTTTCCCCATATAACTCTTATACGGTGTCTGTTAGTGCCCTTGGGCAGGACAAGGAAAAGGCTACAAAGCCCTTAGGTACCTGAAAGTCCCCCTTTGCTCTGTGGACAGACCCCAGGCCAGGAAAGCCTACGAGGGACTGGCAATGGGTGACCCTGAAGAGCAGTGTGAAGGGCATGTGTACATGGGGATGGGGAGAGGGCTAAAACCTTTGCCTTCTAATTCCTTCAACTGCCACCAAGCTATGAGCCCTCAAGGACACTGCTGCACTTCTACCCCACGGTGGCTTGCCTACCCTCAGGAAGCAGCCACCTGTCCTGTCCCTTTCCATCTCTCTTTTTAAAAATATTTATTTATTTTGTGTATACGCATACACTGTTGCTGTCTTCAGACACACAAGAGGGCATCCAATTATAGATGGTTGTGAGCCACCATATGGTTGTTGGGAATTGAACTCAGGACCTCTGGAAGAGCAGTCGGTGCTCTTAACCGCTGAGCCATCATTCCAGCTTCTTCTGTGGAGATTTTGTTCTCACCCGGACCCTTGACTTCCATCATCACTTGTTCCTGTGACCTGGGCTCCAGGCAATGGTCTCAACAGGACTTCAAAGCATGTCCACTAGTTTGAAGGTTCCCTCAGGTTTGGCAGGAACCACGTGGACAAAAGTCTTGTAGAGCACAGCACCCTTGGGCAGACTAGTGACCAGATCCACAGCCTCCGAGTTTTTGGGATTGGGCACGTAGACGTCTTTCGTGTAGCGGACTATCCCCTCCTCCAGGGCATACAGGCACTTGTTCCTCCCAAGGCCCACCTGCAACACACAGACCCCGTCAGCTGGAAGAAGACAAGTGGTCTGTCCTTATGTCAGACTTCTCCTTCAGAGTAGAGCCTGGGGCAGAAGGGCGGGCTCCGAGAGGCCCTGCTATGGTATCTCTTCTCCACTGCTTGGCACTTCCCTCACCAACTCCCTGAGAGAGCAGGGAGAAGAAAACAATCCTAACAAGAAGAAAACTGCTAACAGCAGTAACAGCAACACAGCTGCTCAGAAGCTACAGTGGACAGATCCCTAAGCCAGGCTCCCACAAAGGTGCCACAGAGCGCTGCTCCTGACAGATTGCTGTTCCCAACAGCCGGCTTTGCTTACACTTACAAAGTTTAAATTCTATAGAAAATACAGATCAAGAGTGTATGGGTACTAGCAGTAAAACAATCATGATGTCCAGGACGCTGACACACAGGGCCTACTCACAGTTAAGTCCTGATTCACAGCTTACACAGAGGACTCATTTCTCTGTGCATTAGACAAATATATTTCCTGCCCTATTTCTTGATGATAATATAGTTAAGTATTTTAATAAGCAGTATATTTAATAGAGATTTTAGAATTGCTTATCCTCTTTTTTTCTTTTACAACTTGAAATTAGACGTATGGCAAGACTTGAGGGCCTTGAGAGATGAGTCAATGGCTACAAAAACTTGCTGCTCTTCTAGAGGATTCAAATCGGGTTTCCAGCACCCACACAGCAGCTCACAAATGCCTACCACTCCAGTGGTCTGAACAATGCAACACTCTTTTTTAAAGGAAAAATAAAAAAGGAGAAATCTATGCATTTCAATGCTATATTCTAAAGTTATTCTAAATATTATTACATTCTAAATATTATGCATGATGGCACATGCCTGCAATGTTTGCCAAACTCAGAAAGGGGATCGCTACAATGTTAAGACCAGCTTGGGATACATGGAAAGTTCCAGGCCAGCCAGAGGTACATAGCAAGACCTTGTCTCAAAAACAAACAAACAAACAAACAAACGATATGTGGCAATCTTACACAACCAGTCCCATACTGTTTGGTGTCTCTCTGATTAAAAGCATGAGTCTAAAGCCAGCAGTGGTGGCACACTGCTGTGCTCCCAGCATTCAGGTGGCTGTGGTAGGAGGATGAAGCATTCAAGGCCAGCAAGAGGAACAAAATGAAACTCTTTCCACTGCTAAACACCCTGTGATTTAGGTGAGTTACTTTCTTGTGTCTACAGATTGGGAATAAACTCGCTACTTCATAAGGTCATCTTAAGGATCATGAAGTTCTTTTTTTTTTTTTTTTTTTTTTTAATTCTAATTTTATTATATGTAAGTACACTGTAGCTGTCCTCAGACACTCCAGAAGAGGGCGCCAGATCTCATTACGGATGGTTGTGAGCCACCATGTGGTTGCTGGGATTTGAACTCTGGACCTCTGGAAGAACAGTCCGGTGCTCTTACCCACTGAGCCATCTCACCAGCCCGATCATGAAGTTCTTAAGGGTCATGAAGAACTTGGAGCATACTTAGCTCAAGCCAACTTCTACTGTCATTATTTTAGTAAAGAATTCACATCCAATGTTGCCCCCCACGGTGTAGAGGGGGTGTCTCACTATGAAGTTCTGGCTGGCCTGAAACTCAGTATGTTGGGTAGGCTGGTCTTGAACTCGGGAGAACTGCCCGCCTCTGACTTCTGAATGCTGGGTTGAAAGGTGTGCACTATGCTTGTCTTTGATGTTTACGATTTTAATTTTATGTACATAGGTGTTTTGCCCGAATGCATGTCTGTGTACCACTTGCATGTCTGCTACTATCAAAGCCAGAAGAGGGTGCCGGATCCCTGGAGTTGGAGTTACAAGTGGTTGTGAAACAGTGTGGGTGCTAGGAATTAAACCCAGGGGCTCTTAACTGTTGAGCTGCCTCTGAACCCCTTTCATTTCTTTCCTTTTTCCCTTCCCTTCCCTTCCCTCCCCTCCCCTCCCTTCCCCTCCCCTTCCCTTCCTTCCCTTCTTCCTTCCTTCCTTCCTTCCTTCCCTCCCTCCCCTTCCTTTCTTCCTTCCTTTTGGTCTTTTGAGACAGTGTTTCTCTGTATAGCCCTGGCTATCCTGAAACTTGCTCTGTAGACCAGGTTGTCCTTGAACTCACATAGCTCTGCCTCCCCAGTGCTGGGAGTAAAGGTGTACGTCACCAAGGCTATTTGATGTTTTTTGTTTGTCTGTTTGTTTGGTTTTCGAGACAGGGTTTCTCTGTGTAGCCCTGGCTGTCCTGGAACTCACTTTGTAGACCAGGCTGGCCTTGAACTCAGAAATCTGCCTGCCTCTGCCTCCCAAGTGCTGGGATTAAAGGCGTGCGCCACCACCACCCAGACATTTGATTTTTTTTTTTTTTTTTTTTTTTTGGTTTTTCGAGACAGGGTTTCTCTGTGTAGCCCTGGCTGTCCTGGCACTCACTTTGTAGACCAGGCTGGCCTCGAACTCAGAAATCCGCCTGCCTCTGCCTCCCGAGTGCTGGGATTAAAGGCGTGCGCCACCACGCCCGGCACATTTGATGTTTTTAAGGGAAGGAAAAGTATTCATTGAATCTGATTCTGGCTGAATAAAAATATTTCTTCCTTTGGAGTCATAAAAGAGGAAATGTCTACTAAAATTATAAATTGATTTAAAAAAAAAAAACCAAAAGACACATGTATCTGTAAGAATACAGCACTTTCAGAAGATAACTGTATTTAAACCATATTATTTCTAGGTCTTCAGGCAGCTGCAAGAGCTCATACATCATTTTATTTAACTGTCTTTCATTTCTATGGAAGAGAAAAATGAGACCCCGGGCATGCTATGATCTGATGGTAGGCAACCTGGGCTTTAACTAGGGCTCCACTACTCTCTGAGCCTCCGGCATTTCAACCATAAAACAGAGATGACATCTACCTCATAGGGACAGGCTGAGGACACAAGACATGTGCATGAAAAGGTTGCCCTAGGAAAGATAAGAAAAGGGGAGGGGGCAGAGAGCAACTCACATGGGCGCCCGGGTGCCATCTAAACTGACGCTGAGTGCCAAGGATGTTGCCAGCGTGAACATAGTGACCTGAAAGAGAAGTCCACAGTGAGCCGACTCTGTGCCAGTGTTCACAGAAGCCCAGCAAAATGCTGACAAGTCATGGCAGCCCAAGGGTCCCCACCAACCCCCAAACCTGCTCCTGGATAGACCTCCAAGATGGCCCTACATAAACAGCGCCTGACCCAGCAGACTCTTTTTTGACTGCATGGCTAAGAAACTGCAACTCCCTGGGTCCCCGCTCCTCCCATGTGGAGATGAGTGCCACAGTGAACTGCAGAGAGACACTGCAGAGAGTGAGGCCCCTGAGTAGCATTTCTGCTCTTCTAAGAAAGGGCACTGTGGGCTGTGGCTGGAAAACAGTAATGAAGGCACACCCTCACCTTCCATTTTCTTGATGCCATAGTGTTTGCCTCGTGATTTCCCACCAAGGTTCTTAGAGCTGCCACCTGTCTTCTTGGATGCGTGTCTGACAGCGAGCGCTGTGGGTGCTGTGGGGCTCAGCAGGGCTGTCACTGCAGAGAAAGCAAAACCCTGCTCAGAGAGGCTCCCGAATACCGTGTGCCTTCTTGTCTCTGTGGACCATTTGCCAAGCTGAGAAGCAGCGAGGGAGATGAGGAAAACTGAGAGATGTGTGAAAGGAACAGAGATGCTAAACGTGTGGTGTTCAGGAAGCAATTCATCCCTGGAAGTGGCCCAGAGGTAAGCATGGTATGGGGAGGCAGGGTGGGTGGGTGTTGGTGTTGTTGTTGGTAGTGGTTTTCTGTGTATTAGGGAGAGCAGGCAGTGAGCATAACCAGGGGGACACAACAGTCTGTGCTCTGGCTCCTAACACATCCAGTCCAGCTGAGCAGAAACAAACAGCATAGAAACAGATGAAGTGGACACCAGACAGCTGCCTGCTTAGAAGATTCAGCTTCCTGGCCAAGGGAAGGGCAGCGTACGAGACGTGCAAGGCTTGCCTCTGATTCCTCCTCCCTTACCATCGCCTTAGCTATCCACTCACCCACTGCACATCAGACACTTGACACTGTCTTAGCTATCCACTCACCCACTGCACATCAGACACTTGCACCAGAAGGGCAGCCCGTCCATCAGAGGGTGGGGGTGGCTCCCGCAGGCAATTGGCCATTACAGAAAGGACTTTTCTTCCCGGAGTCCATAAGCAGATGTCCAACCAAGACTGGCATTAATCTGGCCTCTCCACCCATCATCCCAAAGGACTCAACACCATTTACTTTAAAGGGGGAAATTATGAGGGAGGTGTTGAAAGGGATAGAGATGATCAAAACACATTGTATGCATGAACAAAATGGGAGGCAGAGGCAGGCGGATTTCTGAGTTCGAGGCCAGCCTGGTCTTCAAAATGAGTTCCAGGACAGCCAGGGCTATACAGAGAAACCCTGTCTCAAAAAACCAAAAAAAACAAAATTCTCAAAGATTAAATGAAAATGCTTTTAAAAGAAGGTTATCTAAAATGCATGCTGATGGGGCCGGAGAGAGATGGCTCAGAGGTTAGCCGCAGCGACTGCTCTTGCAGAGGTCAGTTCAGTTTCTAGAGCTTTTGTAGTGGTCCACAGTCATCTGTAACTCCTGTTTCAGGGGATCCAATGGTCTTTTCTTACCTCTGCTGGTACCAAGTCTACCGTGTGGTATGCATATATACACACAGGCAAAACATTCATACACAAAGATAAAATTCAGGCTAACATGGTCAGTTCGCTGTCTGTTTTAGGTCTCTAGGCATAGTATAGGATCTTAGGATCTAGTATCAGCACATTTAGAGTTGCTTTATGGGTGTTTGGGGGCATAGCAATGGTTATCTAGGTTTCTCAAATTCCCATGAGAACAGAAAGTTGCTGGGATACAAGACTAGCTCTCAGAGAGCAGGCTGGGCATGGTGGCACACGCGAGCTTTTGATGCCAGCACTTGGGAGGCAGAGGCAGGCAGATCTCTGTGACATCAGGACCAGTCTGGTCTAGAGACTGAGTTCTAGGACAGCCAGGGCTTCATAGTGATACCGTGTCTCCAAACAAACAAACATCCCCCAAAAAGAACTTAGGAGACATGTTCAATGTCCAGCAATGGAATGGAATCTTCCCAACTTTAATCCCTTCCCCTCTCTCCTCCCATGAAGACCTTGAACTTGCAATCCTCAGGCCTCCACTTCACATATAACCTGAGGTTACAGGCGTGCACTTCCTGGCTTCATCCACTGACTTGCTGGTGACTGATGTTTTGCTTTGCCTACATTATTTCACTCATATGTCTCTGCTCTTGTGAAAAACAAGACTCTACAGATGACGTCTCTTCCCTCATTTTACAGAGAAGACTTGTGGACTCTATATCTTCAGAACAGACAGATGTCATATTCACCCACTACCCTCCAGGTTCTCTACCAACGCCACTAATACTGGGCCAAATTATCCTATAGCAAGTCTTGCAGATGATTTTGTGTAGGTTATTTTATTTATTTATTTATTTATAGCTTTTGAGACTGTGACCCAGGCTGGCCTTGGATCTGATGAAATCTCCCTGCCCCAGGCTCCTAAGTGCAGGGATTACAGTCACCACCATTCCTGGTCCCACTTGGTTTCATTTTCATTTATTTATTTGCACCCAGTCTGCCTCCTCTCAATTGGCTCCTCAAAACTGTAAAACTGAGTCAAGTCATTTTCTTTTTTTTTTTTTTTTTTGTTTTTTGTTTTTTGTTTTTTTGGTTTTTCGAGACAGGGTTTCTCCGTGTAGTCCTGGCTGTCCTGGAACTCACTCTGTAGACCAGGCTGGCCTCGAACTCAGAAATCCGCCTGCCTCTGCCTCCGGAGTGCTGGGATTAAAGGCGTGCGCCACCACGCCCGGCTTCAAGTCATTTTCTTGCCTTCTGTCTACACAGGTTTGGTTGGGCCTGTCCCTTTTAGGTTTTAATTGCTATCCCTTCAAGAGACTTCCTTGGTCCCCTAATATAAGACTCTTCACAACACTATTCTCGATTACAACTAAATTACTCACGTGCTTACTGGCTGAACTCACAAGGCGTTAGAAACCATGTTTATGCTGGTACTCTGTGAGCAGTGTCTCACCAGACCTAAGCGTTGGTCATGGTCATAGACATCTGAAATATCAGCTCTAAGACCGCAAACTACACATTGGGAACCTACCTCAAAAGCGAGGAAAGGAAAAAAAAGCTAAGTCTTGAATATCAATTAAATGTTTTGAACTTAGTCTTCTTCAAATCCGGAGGGATCCACACAAACCCAGCGGGGACAGAGCGTCTGGAGTAACTATCCAACGGGCTTTTATTCTGCACTCCCTCCCTCCGCAAGCACCGCCCACCACGTGTCACGTAACCGAAGACAGTCGCCCTCCAAAGGTCCCGAGCCCTCACTTCTTCCCCGTATCTAGGTTCACCATGGGCTCCAGTTTCCATCTCCCAGCCTCCCTGCTGTCTCGCCTCGCAATAGCCACAGTGCTGAGCTACCTGCTGCCCGCGTCCTCAGCGTAAGCGCCGCCGCCGCCATATTTGCTTCACATTCACTTCCAGGCTGGGAAGTCTGTTTCCGCTACCGGGATAGATCTACTTCCGGGTCTTGCGGACAATTCAAAGAGCGGCGGGAGCAGTAGCAGGTGAGCCCACATCTCTTGGGGTTTGTGGCCCGGACCTCCGGCGACTTCTGCAGTGGACCGTGGGCCCCAGAGGCAAGGAGTGTGGCCAGCACGGACGTTTGTCTCACTCCAGGAGCCACACGAAGGTCCCTAGGGAGGGACCAGGGTGAAGCTCAGCCAGATTCTGTGCTAGACTGGTTGTAGATGCACAATTTCATTTAATTCCTTACAAACGTAAGTTACCGGTATTATGTTAAATTGAGATCCAGGAAAACTGCAAAGATATCAGTCACTAATTATTTGTTGAAAGAATGACCCTTGCGTGTAACCCAGCAGTTCCAGGCAGACTTAAGTGTACGCACAAGAGAACTGTGAAAACATACTCGTTCAAAATATTTGTACGTGAATATCTGTAGCAACATTATCCATAACAGCCAAGAAAGGGGAGCACGCTAACCGTCCATCAAACAATAAATGCGTAAACAAAATGTGACATAGCCACACAGTGGAATATTATTCAGCTATAAAAAATGAGGCAGTACTGGTGTATAGTATGACCACAGAAGGACCCTGAAAGCATGACTGTGAAAGACACCAGTCACCAAAGGCACATACGGTGTGCTTTTATGAAATATACAGAACTTGTAAATCCATAGAGACAATGGATCTTATTTTATTTTTAGATGATGGGAGAGAGAAAGAACTTGTTTGTGTGTGTGTGTGTATGGGTTTGTTTGTTTGTTTGTTTTAATTTTTAAATTTAAAAAAAATTAAATGCCAGGTGGTGGTGGCGCATGCCTTTAATCCCAGCACTTGGGAGGCAGAGGCAGGCGAATTTCTGAGTTCTTGGCCAGTCTGGTCTACAGAGTGAGTTCCAGGACAGCCAGGGCTATCTATACAGAGAAACCCTACTCGGGGGAAAAAATGGTTATAGAATTATCCTTGCCCGGGGCCTAGCAAACACAGAAGTGGATGCTCACAGTCAGCTAGTGGATGGATCACAGGGCTCCCAATGGAGGAGCTAGAGAAAGTACCCAAGGAGCTAAAGGGATCTGCAACCCTATAGGTGGAACAACATTATGAACTAACCAGTACCCCGGAGCTCTTGACTCTAGCTGCATATGTATCAAAAGATGGCCTAGTCGGCCATCACTGGAAAGAGAGGCCCATTGGACTTGCAAACTTTATATGCCCCAGTACAGGGGAACGCCAGGGCCAAAAAAATGGGAATGGGTGGGTAGGGGAGTGTGGGGGGGGGTATGGGGGACTTTTGGGATAGCATTGGAAATGTAATTTAGGAAAATATGTAAAAAAAAATAAAAAGATAAAAAAGAATTACCCTTGCTTTTGAGAAGTCTCACTGTATCATGTAGGCTGGCCTTGAACTCAAAATATCCCCCTCTGTAGCCTCCCAATAGGTGGGATTGCAGTTGTGTGCCAGCATGCCCAGTTTGTAGGATTTCTCTTTGTGGTGATGGAGACATTCGGGAGTAAGTAGAGGGTAATGCTGACACACACAGCACACACAGACATACGGAGCTCCATCAGCCTGAGTGAATGATTTCCTTATCTGTTAACTGTACTAAGGCTGGGGCCTAACCTTCATGTAGGGCTCTCTACATGCTAAGCAAGCACTCTACCACTGCTACTCCAACACTTAAAGGATAGTTTTGAGTAGTATACACTATTTATGTGAATTGTAAGGGGAGGTTTTTTTCCTGTGTGTGGACATGAGCGCACATGGGTGTGTGCACAGGCATGCGTTCCACTGTGTGTAGGTTCTAGGAACTGAAACCCAACTAGGTGACATATGTCTTTGCTCACCGAGCCATCTGATTTACTTGTTTTTATTTGTCTATTTTAAATTTTCATTTATTTTTATTTTATATGGATGTGGAGGCCAGAAGAGGGCATTGGATCTCCTGGAGCTGGGATGACAGGCAGTTGTGAGAAGTGTCCAGTGTGGATGGATGCTGGGAACTGCACTTGGACATGCCTAAGTGCAGTCTAAACTCGACTGCTGAGCTGCCTCTCCAGCACCAGCATGGTTTTTGTTTGTTTCTTTGTTTCTTTATTTTTTTTTTTTCCCCTTTGGTTTTTTTCAAGACAGGGTTTCTCTATATAGTCCTGGCTGTCCTGGAACTCACTTTGTAGACCAGGCTGGCCTCGAACTCAGAAATCAGCCTGCCTCTTCCTCCCACGTGCTGGGATTAAATTGTTTCTTATTTTTGTTTTTGTTTTAGAAAGATCTCCATGTTAGGAGGGTCCAGTGAGATATGACTCAACTGGTAAAGGTGCTTGCTGACAAGCCTGATTACCTGGGTTCAATACCCGGGACTCACACTGTGGAAGGAGGGGACCAACTCCCTGAAAGTAATCCTGGATTACCACATATGAGCTGGGGCATGTATGTGCCCACGCACATACACAAATATTTTAATATTTATTTTAAAAATGATCACCCTGAGCCAGGCGTGGTGGCGCACGCCTTTAATCCCAGCACTCGGGAGGCAGAAGCAGGTGGATTTCTGAGTTCGAGGCCAGCCTGGTCTACAGAGTGAGTTCCAGGACAGCCAGGGCTATACAGAGAAACCTTGTCTCAAAAAAACCAAAAAGAAAAAAAAAAAAAAAGATCACCCTGTTAAATCAAGAACTATTGTGCACACTTGTGATCCCAGCGCATGTCAGTCAGTGCAAGGCAAAGAGGGATCTGGAGCTCACACTCGTTCTCAGCTGCATGAGTTCAAAGCCAGCCTGAGCAACACGAGAGACGGTCTCAGAAAGACAAAATAGAAAGCTCTGTCAAATTCAGGGCTCTTCAAGGCAAGAGTATTGAGCTCTCGTTAGTATCCCCATTAAAGTTTTCCAACGCTATTTTGATAACTCTTTCTGACCTAGAAAGGTTTTGAAGCAGAGATCGTGGTAGTGGATCCTTGTGGCCATTTCGAGTTTCAGATTGAATGTGCTGAGGGCATGTCCTGTTTCTCTGATTCTCTGAACACATTTATCTTCACAAGGCTTGGCTTCGTGAGCACGTCCAGCGGAGCAGCTTCAGCAACCTCACTTGTGTCTCATCTCTCCTTGTAGGCAGTTCATTTGAGAGCTCTAATGGGTTGATGGCTCTAAGAAGGTTATCCCTGTCTCGGCTCTCCATGGAGAGTGATTCTGAGGACCTGCCCACATTTGCCTTTCTGAAGAAGGAACCATCTTCAACTGACAGGAAGCCACCTCAGAAGGCGAAGAACATAGTGGTTGTCACCTCCGATTCTGAAGCCTCCTGTCCTCCATCACCAGGCCGCAGAGGTCCACCATGTGTCCCCAGTGCAGCTGGAGCTCCCCCACAAGCAGGGCCAGTCAGAGTGCTAAGCAGTAGCAGTGAGGATGAAGATGTATTTGTCCCCTTGGCTGAGAGGATCACATGTAAGCTTTTGACAAGCAAGCAGCTGTGCCCTGAGCTCTCTAGCTCCTCACTTAAAACAGGTTTGGGTGGCCAAAATAATGCCAGCACACCATGTGACTGGAAAAAGCAACCATGGCCAAAGATTCCTGATGTTCCTCTCCACAGTGCCTTAGAGAAGAGTGCGGCAAATGACGAGGACTCTCTCTTAGACAATCAGGGCCGTCAGCTTCCAGCCCACCAGGCTACCTGCAGGGAGTTGGCAGTCTCCAAAACAAATTCCGACCTCCCTCTACCCAAGAAGAGAACCAAGCACATTCAGACAGTCCAGAGCGGAGGCTCTCAGGGATGCTGGCGACCAGGACGGGCAAGCAGGAAGGAAAACACCCCAAGGCAGCATGAAAGAAAAAAGAAGGCAGAGATGATCAAGAGGCTCAAAGCCCAGAGGCCAGAGGAATGCCTGAAGCACATCGTGGTGGTGCTGGATCCAGGTCCTCCCAGATGCCAGCTTCCCCTGAGCCCAGATGTCTGTGTCCTGGACTCCTCCATGACCAGTCCTTTCCTATCTATTGCAGTGCTTTTACAGATGGAAGGTGGAGGCCAGCTCCTGGGAGCGCTGCAGGCCATGGAGTGCAGCTGTGTGATTGAAGCCCAAGCCATACCTCGAAGCATCACTTGGAGGAGGAGGAGGACAGAGCTGGTAGAGGTAGAGCTTCTGGATGGAGGGTCTTCTTCCCCTTAACCTGTTAGCCCTACAGGATAAAGTGCTGCCTTGCCCCTGGCTGAGACTCAGTGGCATAGCCGTTACTGTCCTGCAAGTCTGAAGGGATGCGGAGAGGAAGTGGTTAGCAGAACCCAGAAGAATAATAGAGAGAAGGGTCAACTTCAGAGACACTTTGGGCTGTCCTAGAGTGGTGTAGGTATAGTGAACACCAGGCGACACTGTTATGGGGAATCCTGGGAAATACAAGCACCCGGAGTTCATTTTCTTTCCCTCCAGTTTACCACGCAGGTTCCTAGCTGAGAGCCCAAGGGTCTAGGGATCAAGTAACATCTAGACATAGCCTAAGTGGAATGGGACAGGAAGAGGATGTATATGAAGTCCCTAGTTCTCTTGACTGGGCTTTGGGATGTCCTGGCCCCGAGACTTGACTGCTGGACTCTGCAAGTTATCATGTGTTTTTGTGCTGAGAGAGGTAACATCCCTTTCCCCTGCTGGAGGGCCTGAATGAGGTAATCTGACACCAGCATCTAGTAGTGTGACAGCACATCTCCAGCCTGAGCTCCCCTCCCCACATTACTATACTAACTGTTCCTACCATTCCTCCTCCTGTGAATCCAGCCACTCTACCGCTCGAGTTTAGAAATGAAACATTGAGATGTTGTTTTCTGGCCCTCATAACTTCTCAATAACAGGACAGTCACTGACACATTTAACCTGTGCTATTAGAAAAACTATATTCATAGCTGATCATAGTGGCACATGCCTTTAATCCCAGCACTCAGCAGGCAGAAGCAGGTGGATCTCTGTGAGTCTATAGAAGCCAGGCTGGTTTATATAGGGGGATCAGACTAGTGATCTCACTACATAGTAAGACCCTGTCTCAAACACAAACAACAAAACCCCTCGTATTAATAGAACAGTTTATCTTTGAAGACACCACACGATGTCATGGTCTTCCTCTTCTTTCTTTCTTCTCCTCCTTCTTCATCATCTTCTTCCTTCTCCTCTTCCTCATTCTCTTCCTTCTCCTCTCCCTCTTCCTCTTCTTCCTCCTCCTCCTCCTCCTCCTACTACAGGGTCTCTCTATGTAGCCCTGGCTAGCTTCAAACTCAAAACCACCTGCCTCTGCCTCCCTAGCATCTGTCAATCCTTTCTTGTTCATATTTTTAATTTGATTGATTGATTGGTTTGTTGATTGATTGATGGATTGATTAAGAGAGACAGGGTTCCTTCTATGTAGCTCTGGCTTCCCCAGAACTCTCTATCTAGGCGAGGCTGGCCTTGACTTTACAGAGATCTCCCTCCCTATGCTTCCTAAAAATGTATCATAGTTGTGTATAGATCAGTGGACAAGTCTGTGGTATCACATTTCTCCTACCTTTATGTGGTATTGATCCCGGTGTTGAACCCTGATCACCAGTTTTATGTGGCAAGTATATTTAGCCACTGATTATATTGCCCATCCTGTTCCTAGTCTGACTTTGAGATGCAGTGAGCCAGTTCAGTAGGGAGGGCTAGGATCACAGGTGGTTTTTCTTGCCACCATGACTTCATTCAAGGCTATTCCATAGAGCCATTCATTCAGAAGATGCCGCCCACCCACAGGAATCACGCCTGCTGACCTCCTTGCTGTGCTGTGTTCTGGTCTTGGCAGGATGGAGATGACTGGATGGAAGAGCCAACAATTCTGGTGTTGGTCCTGGCAGAGGTCTTCATGTCCATGGCCTACAACTTAAAGCAGGTAGGTGGGGTCAGGCATGGAATGGTGCCAGCCTCTACCTGAGGAGCCAGTGTCAATGCCCTTTCTGCCTCTTCATGCAGGCAAGTCCTAGCAGCACTGAGAAAGGGAAGGAGACCCTTCGGAGCTTTGTAACTGATGTCACAGCAAAGACGGGGAAAGCATTGTCACTGGTGATTGTGGACCAGGAGAAATGCTTCAGGTATGGATATGCACTGAAGATAGAGGCCTTAAAGGGACAGCTCACAGGTTTTCAAGGGGAGATTATTCACCCTGGCTACAAGTCGTTCTGCAAGATGGTGTCCCTGACCAACTGTGGGATGTGCTGGTCAATTGTCCTGCATCACTTCTGCCTGGGCTCAGGTTGGGGCTATTCTTCTGATTTCCCGCTCTGCTCCAGGCCTCAGAATCCCCCAAGGAGAAGGAAATCAGGAACGGCAAATAAACAGGCCAAAGCGAAGCATCAGCAGAGGCAAGAGTCTAGCACGGGACTCATGGTGTCCAGGGCAGACATGGAGAAGGTAAGGGCTTTCTGTAGTCTGCACAGGTGAGTGTTCACGGGTTCTAAGTAGGTCTCCAACAGACCGAATAAAAGGCTCAGCAGCACTGCTGCCTGCCTTGGACTGAGTAAGAAATCAGGATAAATGGAGCCAAGAGGTTGAGTGTAGCTTCAGGGAATGTCGAGATGACTTCCAAACAGTGCCTCCACTCTCCCAGTCCATTGTTGCCTTCTGGTTTCTAGGCACTGGTGGATCTGCAGCTTTATACAGAAGCCCAGGCTTGGATCGTGCAGAGCTGGAGAGAGCTGGCTGACTTCACCTGTGCATTTACAAAGGCTGTGGCTGAAGCACCCTTCAAGTGAGTGACCCTCC
Organism: Mus caroli; assembly: GCF_978045245.1. Classification (NCBI taxonomy): domain Eukaryota; kingdom Metazoa; phylum Chordata; class Mammalia; order Rodentia; family Muridae; genus Mus; species Mus caroli. The sequence continues at coordinate 27,733,071 of NW_028227268.1, forward strand.
AATTGCCCCCTGCACAGCAGGTCTTGCTTTTCCCTTGGTTCTTGCTACCAGAGAAAATGTGCCTTTCTCCTAAACTCTGCCACCAGCCCAGTGTGTCTTTTGAGGCAGACACCAATCTGATGCTGGAGACTCAGAGCAAGAGCCTCAAATCTAGGAGGCTGGAGAGATGGCTCAGTGGTTAAGAACACGTGTTGTTCTTGCACAGGACTCAGACTATTCCTAGCACCCACATGGTAGTTCACAACTGTCTGGGACTCCATTTTTAAGGGATTTAACACCCTCTGCTGGCCTATGAGGTCAAAAGTGATGCACACATATATGTGAAGGTCATATAAGTTACATTAAAATGAAAATAAATCTTAAAAACAAAGGCTTCAATTCCAGTCCTTTATAGAAATATTCTCTTTAACTCAGATGCAAGTATATTCTCTAAGTTGATGCTGTCACCAGGATTCACTCAGGTCAAATTTTCAGTGAACCTAGTTAGAGGAAACCCGTTTTATTTTGAGATTGAGTTGTTTTAAGCTCCCAGCAAGTAAGAACCTGAAATAGATTCCAAATTGCCTAATATCCAGTCCCCATGCCTGCTCCTTGGCAGTACAACCCCATCTTAACAGTGACACACACACACACACTCAACACACATGCATACACACGCATACATGTGCACACACGATGACATCCATACCTTCTCTAATAAAAGGGACTAGATGAAGGGGTTGTTTTCTAACCTTTTTGTGCATGTATGCACACCCATCCTTACCAGAGGATGCAGGAACTCCTTTGCCACTTTGCCACTGCCTGTGTAGGAATAATTGGCCTGTGCGTCAAGGGATTCTATCTCCACATCCCATCTCACTGTAAGCTCCTGTTATAGATGCACCAAGCACTTTACCCACTCAATTATGCCCTCAGGCCCCAGATGCAATTTTACTTTCTTCTTTTCATGTGTTTAGGTGTTTTGCCTGCATGTGTCTGTGCACAATGTGTGTGTAGTGCCTGAGGGCAGAAGAGGGCATGGGATCCCCTGGAAACAGAGTCAGGTGGAAGTAAGTGCTGGAGTCGAATCTGGTACTCTACAGGAGCAGCCAGGGCTCTTAACTGCTGAGCCATCATCTCTCCAGCTCCACTAAAATGCAATTTTTAAAGGAACCTGCAACCAAAACTATGCAAAAAGAGACTCAAACTGGCCCAATGTAACACTAAGTCTACCCCAGGTTACTGGAGAAGGTTTTAGGGTTTAGTTCAGTTAAAGGGACAAATAAGTAGGGGAGAGGAACTCAAGTCTCCAGTGGTGCCCTTGCAGGAAACTCCGGGATCAAGTCACCTTTTCCTTCTTCCTGGAGAAAGACTGGGCTGGAGGGATGAAAGTGGACCAGTCTGGCAGGGGACTGGCACTGATCTGGAGGCGGCAGATCCAACAGCTGAACCGAGTCAGCTCGGAGATGGCCAGTGCTATTGTGGACGCCTATCCCTCACCGCAGCTCCTGGTGCAGGTATGCTATGGGTGACCTTGCTCTCCAAACATCCTTGAGGCAAGTTTTATTGGGAGGCCAGGAATGTAGGTCAGCAGTGTGGGCTGACTGGCCTGAGAAAGGCCAGATTCTCCTGCCTGAACTTGCCCTTTCTAACCTCCTAACCAGGGGATGCCATGGATGGGTGGTACGATGGGTGCATGGTGTTAAGAGGTCACTTATCATTTCCAGGCTTATCAGCGGTGTTTCTCTGAGCAAGAACGCCAGAATTTGCTGGCTGACATACAAGTGCGACGTGGGGAAGGTGTGACAGCCACCTCCCGCCGTGTTGGGCCAGAATTATCCAGGCGGATCTACCTTCAAATGACCACAGTGCAACCAGATCTCATCTTAGACAGTGTTGACTGATATCCCACCTTGGCTATTGACAGTAGACAGGCCAGAAGTACCTCCTTGGTACAGTTAGGGAGCAAGTCTCCCATCTCTGGGAACAGAGAAGGCTGAGTCACTTGAATCTACCTCCACCAGCACTCATGTTTCTCTCCCAGCAAGCGAGATGTCATGGACAGCCATCCCATCCCATCCCAGTTGACCCTCACAGCACAAAGGAGAAAGGCAGACCACTCAGACATGGATTTAATAATTGTAGAAATCCAAGAAATAAGCATCAAATCTCGAAGTCAGAGTGAACTCTTGCCTGCAGGTTGGCTTGACTATGCCCAGCCACTGAGCTGCCTCAACCAGCCAGGGAACTATGATGAGGCTGACTCCTGTTTTCATGATGTCACCATGTGTATGTAGTATGTATTTTGTCTCAATAAAGCCTTTGTACCAATGGCTGTGGAGCTTGGAGGAAGACTAAAGGAGAGTGTAGTGATGCTGAGGAGGTGATGCTGAGGAGGTGATGCTGAGGAGGTGTGGGCCTACATGGCAGAACTGTCTGGGGAGGAAAAATCCAAGGCCTTTCTTCCAGTGTCAGGACAGTTTTGAATGGCAGACCTATCCAGATGGGCCACTAGGGCTAGCTACACTGCTGAACTATGACAGGTCCTTGCTCCTCTAGGGAGCTTGCAACTGGGAGTTTTTAGCAAGTAAGCACCAAGACACTTGATCCCTTCATGCAGCTGTTGTGAAGAGACTGGGAAAGGGGAGAATGCTTTCTTGTAGCAGCAGGAAGGTGGGCGGCCCTGCCCTGGTTGTGCTAATGTTTAGTTATGTATCACTCTGCAGCGCCACCATTTGACTTTGTTTCCCTTTGACTCCCACTGTTCTCTTCCTTCCTTCCTTCCTTCCCTTCTGTTACAGGTCCAGAATCAACTCTAAACCTGCTTCCATGAAGTCAAGTTTCTAGGTCGCCTTTGAGGTATTTCATCACACCGAGTGCTAGTGGAGCAGCCATAGTACGGCTTTGCAGAGTTCCCTCTGCTTCCAGGCCATTCCGGAGTTAATGCTCTAAAACTGAGGCAAGGAGCCTGGCCTGCTGCCGTTTTGTGGAGCCATTTCAAAGTTCCACAGGAGTTAGTTTCCTAGGACCCTGATGATATGAGATCTATTTTGTGGGCGGTAAGACTGTTATGAAAGATTCGCTTTAGCTGAGACAACTGTGGTGTGAGTTCATCCTCTTGGGTATTACATAGGAGGTCGAATGACATAAAGGGAAGGAGGAAAACTGGAATGAGAGCCCGGTTGTGCCTCAGACTAGCCTGAACACTGCTGGCAAGTCATGGATGGGACGGCACCTCCTGCCTCAACATGTGACACTGGACCAAACAGACATTTTGGATATTGCTAAACTGCTTGACTGAATCTTTAAGGAAACGTATTACGTCACCTTCCCAGCTTAGGCTGGAGTACCCAGTATTGCTAGTCCTCTAATCCCAGTAACACACTGCCCTCCGATCGTCCTGGTTACCCAGGGAGGAATGAAAGAAAGGGTTTATGACATACAAAAGTATAAATGTAGTGACAGCTGACCATTTAGTAGAAAGGAACCTTGCCTTACACAGCTTTGTATAACTAGAAAAGCCTATGCCTTCTCTCTCCCCACCCCTAAGCCTACTCCTTTAGGCATGCAGGTAACTCTTCCTCCCCCCTCTCCATTTCTCCTCATTCCACCAGGGAACCCTGACTAAGGAACAGAGAAGTCCTACAAAGGGGAGATCTCAAGTACCACCAGCAGCCATGTGATGATGGCAGGTAGGTCTGACGCTAAAAAGAGGTTGTGTCCAGCAGAACCCAATTCCATAGGAATCCAAGCTCCAAGGCTGGGAGGCAGCGGGTGCTGAGGGTGAGCTCACTGCTGGGAGTCGGTTTGCAGGACCCACTGGAGGATCTCATGATGACGCAGGCCCTGGACCGCATTGTCGTAGATGGTGTTCACGCTGGTGCAGAGGGGCTGCTGGCGCAGCCCTGTCACCCGGCATACAACCAGCCCTCCTGCTACACACAGCAGCAGGAGCAACAGCAACACCTTCAGCACAGCCCAGGAGCGAGTGTGTTTTCGGGGTGGTGGCTTGCGAGGACGAGAGCCAGACTTCGATTCTGGAGGGACAGAATAAGTCAATTTGTGGAGAGCAACTTTACAGTCAGTCCACGCAGAGCCACTTCCTTCTCAAGCCCTGAGCAGACAGTTTAGTATCATCTAAATGAGAACTAGATCCCCTCCCACTCAGGTAGAAACACAGTCTTCCCTAGGGTCTCCAAGGACTACATTTAAAAATGGCATTCTAAGCCGGGCGTGGTGGCGCACGCCTTTCATCCCAGCACTTGGGAGGCAGAGGCAGGCGGATTTCTGAGTTCGAGGCCAGCCTGGTCTACAAAGTGAGCTCCAGGACAGCCAGAGCTATAAAGAGAAACCCTGTCTCGGAAAAAAAAAAAATGGCATTCTAAGGAGTTACAGAGACAAAGTTTGGAGCTGAGATGAAAGGATGAACCGTCTAGAGATTGCCGCACCTGGGGATCCATCCCATAATCAGCCTCCAAACCCAGACACTACTGCATATGCCAGCAAGATTTTGCTGAAAGGACCCTGATATAGCAGTCCTTTGTGAGGCTATATCAGTGCCTGGCAAACACAGAAGTGGATGCTCACAGTCAGCTATTGGATGGAACACAGGGCCCCCAATGGAGGAGCTAGAGAAAGTACCCAAGGAGCTAAAGGGGTCTGCAACCCTATAGGTGGAACAACAATATGAACTAACCAGTACCCTCAGAGCTCATGTCTCTAGCTGCATATGTAGCAGAAGATGGCCTAGTTGGCCATCATTGGGAAGAGAGGCCCCTTGGTCTTACAAACTTTATATGCCTCAGTACAGGGGAACACCAGGGCCAAGAAGTGGGAGTGGGTGGGGGAGTAGGGGGGAGGGTATGGGGGACTTTCGGGATAGCATTTGAAATGTAAATGAAGAAAATACCTAATAAAAAATTGGGGGGGGGAGGCATTCTAGGGCTGGTGAGATGGCTCAGCAGTTTAAGAGCACTGACTCAGGTCCTTTAAAAAAAAAAGAAAGAAAAGAAAATGGGACTCTAGCTGGGCGGTGGTGGTGGTGGCATAGGCACACACCTTTAATCCCAGCACTTGGGAAGCAAAGGTAAGTAGATCTCTGAGTTCAAGGCCAGCCTGGTCTACAGAGTGAGTTCCAGGACAGCCAGGGATACACAGAGAAACCCTGTTTGGATAAACCAAAAAAATAGGAGGCTACCTAGGTAGGGACCTCATTCTCCTTTTATCCTGTATCTCAGTCCTCAGAATCACAGGAAGTGTTCATCAGAGGTGTCCAAAAGGGATACATTGCCACCCACTTGGGGAGATGGGTCCAAATTACCAATATCACCACTGTATATTCTAATATGTATAAACTAGGCATGGTGGCACAGGTCTGTAATCCTAGCACCCGGGAGCCTGAAGCAACAGAGGAACTCTGATGACAGTCTGGGCTATAGTGCAGCTGTCTCCAAAAGGGGTGGAGGAGAGGTGGAATGTATACACAAACAAAGTCTTTGGCAAAATAATGCAAGTCGCTAAAAAGAGGAAAGACCTAGCAGTTGTGGTAGCTCATGCTATAATCCCAACACTCTGGAGGCTCAGGCAAGAGGATCACAAACTCAAAGCTAGCCTAGGCCTGTTCTCAAAAAATAAACTCAGATAAAGGCATACACATTACAAGGCAACTACTACCAGTGACAAGGATAATAATAGGTGATAGGTGACTGCTGTTTTCGAAGTCTCTCTCTCTCTCCTCTCTCTCTCTCCTCACCCTCCCTCCCTCCCCGCCCCACCCTGTGATGAACATTTCCCTTTTCTCCTTTTTCTTTTAGAGCCACTGCAGCCCAGAGCCTGCCCTCAAATTTATCCCTCCTGCCTCTACTTCAAGGTTACTGATATGTCAACATGCCCAGCTTCCCACATTACATTTATTATTTTTTATAAGTATTTTTTTTTTACGTATTTTCCTCAATTACATTTCCAATGATATCCCAAAAGTCCCCCATACCCGCTCCCCTACCCACCCATTCCCACTTTTTGGCCCTGGCGTTCCCCTGTACTGGGGCATATAAAGTTTGCATGTCCAATGGGCCTCTTTCCAGTGATGGCCGCCTAGGCCATCTTTTGATACCTATGCAGCTAGAGTCAAGAGCTCCGGGGTACTGGTTAGTTCAGAATGTTGTTCCACCTATAGGGTTGCAGATCCCTTTAGCTCCTTGGGTACTTTCTCTAGCTCCTCCATTGGGGGCCCTGTGATCCATCCAATAGCTGACTGTGAGCATCCACTTCCCACATTACATTTATAATGAAAAAAAAAAAAAAACTTGCCATTTTTAGGTTGAAAAAGGCAAAGAGAATTGGGTTTTGTTTGTTTTAGAGACAGGGTGTTACTATGTGTCTCCAGCTGTCCTGCAATCTGACATGTAGAGCGGCTGCCTTGAGTGCAGTGGTCTCCTGCCTCCGCCTCACAGTACTACCATGCCCACTTTAGGCAAGAGCTGCCAAACAGATCTAACCCCCCACCCTCAACAAACAAGCAGCGGTGACATTAGTCACTCGCTCAAGACAAGGACGAATAGGCACTGAGACACAGACGCCACCCCCACTGCACCCTGAAAATGGAAAGCAGACTTACTCGGGGCCTGGTTTGCCTCCTTCTTAGGCTTCTTCTCTTGCTCCCGCTTGGACGCCTTCTGAGCGTCATACTCCTTCCGCCGGCGCTCCTTCTCCTCTGCCTTCTCCCGCTTCCGCAGCTCGCGCTCCTTTGCTTCCTTAGCTTGCTGCTTGGCCTCACGCTTCTTCTCTGCCTCTACAACATAATATGCACAATTTGACTCCTCTCACACACACCCCAGCAGACTGACTGCCTGAGTGGTTAAGGGATGGGTTCATCTGCCTTCTTCTTTACACCATGGATCTCATAGAAACTGTAGGATTTAGGTACTGCAGCAAGGTCTATAATCCTAGCACTTAGGGTGGAAGAGTTGCTGATCGTGTGTGTAGAATTATGAGTTTTAGGCTACTTTGGGCTATATAAGGAAAATCTGTATGAAAAATATATTCCCAGTACTCAGGAAGCTGATAAAGAGGCCACCCTCAGCTACACAGTATTTGGCCAGCTTAGGCCAAATAAGTTTCCCTAAAAATCAATGCTTCTCAGCCGGCGTGGTGGTGCACGACTTTAATCCCAGCACTCGGGAGGCAGAGGAAGGTGGATTTCTGAGTTTGAGGCCAGCCTGGTCTACAAAGTGAGTTCCAGGGCTATACAGAGAAACCCTGTCTTGAAAAACCAAAAAAAAAAAAAAAAAGCTTCTCTCAGTGGTGCACGCCTTTAATCCCAGCACTTGGGAGGCAGAGGCAGGTGGATTTCTGAGTTCGAGGCCAGCCTGGCCTCCAGAGTAAATTCCAGGACAGCCAGAGCTACAGAGAAACCCTGTCTCGGAAAAAAAAAAAGAAAAAAGAAAGATATGGATGGGCTGGCAAGATGGCTAAGTGGGGAAAGGCGCCTGCCCTCAAGCCTGGTGACCTAAGTTTTATCCATAGGTCCCATACAGAGGGAACAGCCTCCCACAAGCTGTCCTCTTACCTCCCCCACATGTGTACTCTTGTTACACAGTTACTAATTAGAAGGCTGAGGGTAGGGGATCATTATATAAGTCTTGGAGTTAGAGACAGGAGAACATCTCATATTCCCTGCAAAATGAACAGTACACAGAAGGCGGAATCTTCCAGAACTTAGTCATAAAGGAAGATGCAGCAGAGGTACTGATAACATGGGATGAACATGGAACAGGAGGACGGTGAGGTGAGCTCATGTCAGGTTTCAGTTGGTGCAGTGTCTTCCTAAAGAGTTACCCCAACTTAAGTCAGGAAGACTCTACTCAACATAGATTTGCTAGGGTTGGCTTTACAGCTCACGTGTGTTTACATGAGATATCCAACTGCCAAATTACTGGGTTCTAAAAGTGCATCTTCAAATCAGTCTGAAAAACATGTTGGCAAAGTCCGAATCGCACAAACTGGTGGTTAAATGCCCATTTAAGGCTTGAGAGCCTGGGGAATCCGCGTGGAGCTGAAAAGAAGCACCATCAAAACAGAAGCTGCCCACTGCCCCTTTCTGAGCAGACAGCCTGGTCTCCAGGAGCCTGGTGCTGGCCAGGAATGCACACAACAGGAGTCAGCGTCCTGCCACTGCAGCCATGAACCTACCAAAGAGAGCTATAACTCAGGCATGCTGAGCTCAGGGGCTGCCTGGAGTCAATACTGGGTGTGTCCTTTCTCCTACCACAGCTTAGAAAGAAGCTAGCCGGGGGCTGGTGAGATGGCTCAGTGGGTAAGAGCACCCGACTGCTCTTCCGAAGGTCCAGAGTTCAAATCCCAGAAACCACATGGTGGCTCACAACCATCCACAACGAGATCTGGCGCCCTCTTCTGGAGTGTCTGAAGACAGCTACAGTGTACTTACATATAATAAATAAATAAATCTTTAAAAAAAAAAAAAAAAAAGAAAGAAGCTAGCCAGTCACTCATGATTACTGAGTGCCAAGATGCAGAAGGAAGAAGGCAGGGCCAATTCTAATGGTTGCATTGTTTGCTTGCTCGCTTACATTTTTAAAGGTTAATTTTAGTTTATGTACATAGGTGTTTTATCTGCGTGTATGTGTGTGCACTGTGTACATGCAATGCCCGTAAAAGACGGAGAGGTGTCAGATCTCCTGGAAATGAATGGCTGTGAGTCACCACAAGGGTGCTGGGAATGGAACTCAGCTCCTACAGAAGGGCAGCCAGAGCTCGTAACCACTGAGCCATCTCTCCAGTCTATGTTTGCTTTCCTTGGAAAAATAATATTTTTAGGACAGGCATGGTAACACATAACTTTAGTACCCAGCATTCTAAAGACAGAAGCAGGCAGATCTCTGTGAGTTTGAGGCCAGCCTAGCCTACATAGTGAGTTCCAGCCAGAGCTACATCTTTTTGTTTTGTTTTGTTTTTTCGAGACAGGGTTTCTCTGTATAGCCCTGGCTGTCCTGGAACTCACTTTGTAGACCAGGCTGGCCTCGAACTCAGAGATCCGCCTGCCTCTGCCTCCCAAGTGCTGGGATTAAAGGCGTGCGCCACCACACCCAGCCAGGGCTACATCTTAATACATAAATAATAATTTTTATTAATTCTTTGATCATATTCACCCCAATCCCTCTTAACATCTCCCAGGTCTGTTTTCACCTTCTAACCCCTACCCCAACTTCATGGCCTTTTTGTTATTGCTGTTGGAGTTGGGTTCTTTGGGTTTGTTTTGTTTTGTTTTGTTTTGTTGAGACAAGGTTTCTCTACACAGCCCTACAACTGTGTGTGTCCCAGCAAAGCATCGCCTGAGTCTTGGTCTATATGCTGCCAAAGGAAGTATGTACATGGCTAATTTAATGTCATGCTTGCCCGTGACTGGCCTTGGTCACAGTAGGCCTGCTGGCCACCTCACGACCTGGGTATGCCATTCTAATGTCAATGGAAAGCCATGAAAGAATTTTAAACATACTGAGAGGAGGAAGGCAGCTCTCTAGCAATGGTGTAACTGAGGACGAGACAGAGGGATGAAGACTCACACCAAGGACTACCTCACAGACTGAGAACAGCAGAAAAAAAATCACGGACAGCTGTTCTACCTCAGGCTTGAAAACTCGAGGGATGGTACTTTCCTACTATAGGGAAGGTTTCCTACCGAGGAGGTCCAAAGGGGGATGGGTCTTTAGTGACTTATTTTGTTTGTGAAGGGTTATTTGGGTTTTCCATTGGTTGGTTCTTGGTTTATTTTGATTTTTGTTTTCTGAGATAAGGGTCTTGTTTATAGCCCAGGCTACCCTTAAATTCAGTGCTCAGCCAAGTACTGGGACTATAGGTCTATGTCCACGCCTGCCTCCAGCCATTGTGGAAGGTGCCGTTTTACTATCAGAAGATGGACACCCCAGAACAGAGACATGAAAATCAGTTGCTTGTCTGTGGAGCCCTGTGGAGAAGCCTGGATGGAGAATGGGGGGCAGGAGGCGTCACTCTACTGCCTGTGCCCCACCACCCTGCCTCTCCAGAACTCTGCTATAGATCCTGCTCCTGCAGGCTGATTAAGGACAGGGAAGACAACTAGGAAGAGGGCCACCCACCTCTCTCCACTTCCAGCCGGCGCTGCCGCTCTCGTTCCTGATCTGCCTGCACGGCCTTCATGTGCTGTAACACCTGCAGGAGGAAAGAGGCTCTGAGCTACTCAGGTAGCAGGCTTCACAGCTCATGCTTGTTCAGGTCTCATTTCAGGACTCTAGTCTACCACAGGGACTCTAGTGTCCCTGAAGGTGGGACAGAGCCAATAGAGATAATCCGTATCTGAAATGGCAATCTTCCTTGAAGAGTCACATGGGTCCAGTTCATTAAGACTGTCAGAAAAAGGCTTCCTATAAACCACCACCAACTAGAATCTGAAAATGTCTGTCACTCACATCAGCCATACAGGGATAATGTCACAGAATCTACCCAGTAGCTCCTCATCCCCAGGAGACAGGAAGGAACACACCTTCCAACACACTCTCCTGACCTTCTCCTTGGCAGCCATAGGCCCTTCTTCCACTCCTGTTCTCACACTGTAAATTCCCTCTGGTCTGTTGTTGGTTTGGGTTTCTTATAAATCATGATCAGTATCCAAGGCTGGCCTTACAATTGTGACAGTCCTGACAGGCATGAGCCAGCACAGGCTGCAAGCCATTGTAATTCCATGCTACCTTTCTGTCCTAAGTTCCTTCAAAAGCAGGAACTGTTGAGACTGGTTGGAGGCACTGACCAGGTTTCTACTCAAAAGGACTGTTTCTACTCAAGACAGACTGTTGTGCCCAGGACACACAGCAGAAAGCAGCACAACTGAGACCTGAGGAGAGGCCCTCTGAGCAGAAGACAGGTCAAAGAGAAAGGCCCAAACACTTCCCACTGTAGTCAGCACCCAGTGCCCCAAATTCTCAGGCTAAACTCATGAATGATCTTTAACCAAAAGTCACAAATACTCTCACTGTGGACGCAGAGGAGCCAGAATCCTTTTATCTTTTGTTTGTTTTCACAGAGCTTCTGCATGTTAAACACACACTTAGAAGCTTGTGTTCCATGGATCTAACTCAGAGCCCCTGGCAGTCCAAACTCTATGACACTGTGGTATCTCTGCAAGCCATTCAACTCTCCCAAGCCAACTTTTGGATCTGAAAGCCAGGGACAACACACGCTTCTCTGGCCACTCAGCATAGTCAGCAGCATGGCAGACACTCAATAAACACTGCTGCTGAGTCTACCATCTTCACTGCATGAAGGGGAAGGCTTGAACTGTTCTAAAGTAAGACAGCACAGGGACCTGACCCTCAGGACAGTACTCAAGCATAACTCGTGTCTCGCAAACTTCAAGCACACCCTCAGCAGCCAGCCAACAAAACCCTTGCTTGCCCACAGCTTGGTTTGAAGCCACAAACTACTAACCCAGGACTTGAAGCTGCCAGTACCTCTCAAGGGAATCCAACTGATAAGTATGGCTACTGTGGGCACTGGAGGATGGGAGGACATAATGGTGAGGAGAACCCAAAACATTGCAGAGCTCCTGCTTCACTCCACACTGGATACCAAACACAACTGGGCTCAGCGGACTGGCCCAAGGTAAGCTCCTAGGGGCCTGCTGTTTAGAAACCTCTGACCTTATTCTGACTCATCCAAGCCACTCCTCTACAATGCCTGGAGGGGTGCTGCAGCTCCAGGCAGTTGTGCCAGGGCTGCAGCTTCAGTTACCACATCTGCAATGTGCACTGCTACCTGGAACATGTCTGGAAAAGATACATGATCAGAAGGGACCTCTGCACTAAATACAAACTATCTCTGTAGCCATAAGCTATGAAATATCAATGGGTATCAGTGGAGACCAGGCTGGCTTGGAACACGCTGTGGTTCAAAGAAGCCAAAAGTGGCTTTGAATTACTGATCCTTCTGCCTCATTGTCAGTGCTGGGATTGTGGCCTTGGTTTTATGCTGTCCTGGAGATCTCAAACCCAGAGCTTCATGCGCATTAGACAAGTCCTACACTAGGATCCCCTCTGGACAGATCAGTCCCAGACAGTCCCTCATCATCTGCTGAATGGAGAGATAATGATGCGCGCACACAGACTTCACAGGCTGGAGAAAGGAAAACACTTCCCAGGGTCATGGGAAGCATCTATGTAGGGCAGAGGAAGTAGAGGCCATTATCAACCTTCAAAATCGCTCATCAATGCCAAGTTTTCACACAGGGTCTCGTGGACCATGCAATCCTTGACTTCCTATGTTGCCTTGCCTGGTTGGTCATGTTACCTTTAGCTTTGTGTCTTCTAACAAAAAGCACCAGTGATAGTGAGATTATATAAGCTCGGGGGGGGGGGGGGGGGCATTGCCTCACAGAGGAGACCTCTCACACATGTTTAGCTTACACTAACTGTAGTAAAGCGAAGTCTGCCTTATTCCCACAGCCCTGAGACAGTACCATCTAGTAAGCCACTTGGTGCTTAGTTGAAGCAGCAATCTGTCCCAGTGCTAGGGTGGGAGCTCCTGAGGGCACAGTGCTGCTCTTAACCAGCAAGGGAAGGCATCATCAAGGCAGTCGGGCACCAGAGAGGTCTCTGTCTGTCATAAATACCTTTGGCTCCTCTCACTTGTCAGGATGTCTGTCAATACTATAAACGTTTAACTCTTAGCCCCTTTGAAAGAGATGTAACTGTGTGTACATTCCTGTGAGTGTGCATGCGTGTCAGTGTTCATGCCTGAGGAGACCACATATAGCAATCCTCCCTTGAGCAACCAATGTGGGTGCTGACAAATCAAGCTTGGGTATCCTGAGAAAACAGCGTTTATCCTAACTACTCAGCAGCTCGGTCCTTCTCTAGCCACTTAACCCAGTTTAAAAAGTTTGTTTCTCTTTGTGTGGGGAGGAGAGGAGATGGGAATGGGCCATGTCAGTGTGCATGTGGAGGTCAGCAGACAACTCCAGGGAGTCAGGTCATCAGGCATGATGGCAAGTGACTTTATCCACTGATCCACCTTTCAGGCCTTCAACCTTAACATATTTACTGACCAAATTGCTGCATCACAAGGTCACAGCTTTTAACCCTCTTGTCCTAGTAAAACAACCCGTAGGGTTGAGGGAAGGTTGATAGATAAAAGAGCTTGCCTATAAGCATATGGGCCTGAGTTCAATCCCTAGCACTTATGTAAAGTCACTGGGCATGGTGGTAAACACTGCATTCCCAATGCTACCGAGGTGGGAACAAGATCTCTGGGTCTCACTGGCCAGCCAATCTAGCCCAACTGGCCGATGACAGACCCTCTCTCAAAATGTGAATAGCATCTCTCAGGATGCAACCAATATTGTCCTCTAGCCACATACAAATGCATAAATTTAAATTTTAGTTAATAAGAGAGATGGCTCAGCAGTTAAGAGCACTTGCTGCTCTTACAGAGGAGCTGGGTTCAGTTCCCAGCACCCACATGAAGCAGCTCACAGCTGCTTGTAACTCTAGGTCCAGGGAATCCAATGCCCTCGTATAGCCTATGTGAGTACCAACGTGTATGGTACATATAAACACATGCAGACTCACACACACAAATCTTTTTAAATAATAATAAATACTAAGTAACCACAGCAACACAGACCTCTCTCTCCGTCAGGCTCATCTCGCTGGGATCTGGAGCTGTGGGTACCCTGGGAGAATAAACAAGAAGAGGGAGGAGAGGCAAGTCCCAGGGGAGAATGTGAACAAGACCCCTGGGAATTGCACACTTACCTTGTTTGCACACTGCTTACATTGCTTCTCATCCAAGCAATCACCTGCCACCTTGGCCAGGACAGGGTCCAGGGGATTGTCCTTCAGATCCAGCCACTTCAGATTCTGCAGGGATGGAAGAAAGAGGCTGGCTAAGCCTGAGTTTACACAGTCCCTCAAGATCGTGCTACAAGAACACTGTGTTTCACCTAAGAAGAGCTGAGACAAGACCAACAAGGTGGTGTTTCTGGGGTTCCCCTCCCCTGCTCAAGGCTGTGCTCCCACAGTTCCTAAGCCCTTGAGCACACTTGGCTGTGCATCCCGGGGGAATCCTACCTTGAGCTGGGCAAAACTGACAGGCAGGGTGACCAGCCTGTTGTTGAGGAGATCCAAATGCTGAAGGTTAACCAGGCGGCCAAAGTCTGCGGGGAGCTGCTGCAGCTTGTTCTTGCTGAGGTCCAGCTTTACCAGGTGCGTGAGGCCACAGAAATCCGACTAGGAGCCAGAGAAAGGAGACTTAGGCCCAGGGCTCATACACTTTGGTATAAAGGTGTAGAAACCCCCAAGTAAAGAGTACCTGTAAATCCCAACCGCACCTCCTGCCAGCTACTTCTCTTCAAATGACAATGAAGAGAAAGAACACTTGCTATTCCTGGTGGCATTTATCAAGACAAGCTTGTAAAACGGCTCAGCAGAAAATCATCATGAGAAATGCATACAACCAGCCGGGCATGGTAGCGCACGCCTTTAATCCCAGCACTTGGGAGGCAGAGGCAGGCGGATTCTGAGTTCGAGGCCAGCCTGGGCTACAGAGTGAGTTCCAGGACAGCCATGACTACACAGAGAAACCCTGTCTCGAAAAACCAAAGAAAAAAAAAAAAAAAGAAATGCATACAACCCACTCAGGAGGCAGAGGCAGACAGATCTCTCTGAGTTCTAGGTCAGTCTGGTCTACAGAGGGAGTTCCCTCTGTAGAAGTCAGGGCTGCTACATTCAAACAAACAAACAAATAAACAAACAAACAAACTCTGTGTACACAGCAGTCGTGTCCTGCCTTCCTCTTGTCAGAACTGGAGCTCATGTCCCACACTACTACAGCAGTGATGCAGGGCCCTTCCTGTCCTCTCACAGTGCCTGCCTTCATCTTTTCCAAGATTTCTCACTGGACGTAGTGGTTTAAACTTCTACCCCTAGCTACATGGGAGGGTGGTGCAGTGAGAAGCTAGCCTGGGCAGAATAACCAAACTTCATCTCAAACAATGAGGGGACAGGTGTGGCTCAGTGGTGGGGTGGCTGCCTAGCAGGCGCAGAGCCCAGAGTTCAATTCCTAGCTCCATACACACAAAAGCTGTGAGTGAAGCGCTAGGTTCAAGTTCTACCCCCAATATCCCTGCAAAAGAAAAGAAAAGTACATATATCCTTTTTTATAAAAATGGCCAGTACCTGAGTACAGTCTTGGTCTTTGTTTTCTGTAACACTTAGTACAGTACTTTGCACAGGTGCTTAAGGAGTCGTAGGCTAAGTAACTAAATGCCTAGGACCTATCTGCTCAAACTGGCTCGTTCTTGGCACACAACAAAACATCCCTGACACTAACCTTTGCTAAGCACCCATCTGACAGTGACAATCCCACTCGGCCAGTGAGGCACTGCTCCTGTCCTGTGGGGACTCACAAACACCAGTGGGTCTGTGCTGCACAGTGAAGGAGGAAAGCTGCGAGAACAGATTCAGACTGAGAAGTGCACTTAAGGCACTGCGTGACTGCTGCACGGTGGACAGCAGGTGTGGAGCTGCAAGGAGCTACTACCCTTCCTTAATTAGACACAGAATACCTCCCGGAACAGAAACCACTTTTAATGAGCTGTGGGAAGACGGTGCTGTTGACAATAAGAGAAGCCCAGGAGGACCCTGAGAGGGATGGACTAATGAGCCAATGAAGAAACTGCTAACTTCTCAACTCCACCCCTGAGACTGAGCCCAACAGGAAGCTACCCTGGAGTCCAGCAAGGCAAGGCTGGCCATAGTACAGAGCAAGAGGCACACTGATAGCACCAAAAGGCCTGATAGCGAGGTGGCCTTTGCTCAGGAGAGGACCAGGGGCTAAAGGAATCCAATGCCCTCACAGGTGCTTAACACGCCCATAACCTAACCGTGCACTCAGGAGGCCGAGGCCAGCCTCAGGCACACAGTGAAACCCTGTCCTCAGAGAAAACGAGCTGAGAGAAGTTCTGCTAGAAGATGGATTGGGGTGTAGGGGGGGGTGGGGGGGAGGTAGCATATGACCAGGATAGAATTACATGTTATAATGACACATTATTTTCTATACTGAAGAAAGAAGAAATTCCAAAACAACAAAAGGACTTGATATATATTAGGTATACTCCAAAACAAGGAAAAATCTCAAGTAATCGAGTCCTTGTTTAGGGCAATAAAGGCAGGATAGTCTTATCAAACCACAGTCTTTCTTGTTCCTCATTGAAAGATATGTGGGAACCAACGCGGTGACTCAGGCCTGAAATCCCAGCTCTTGGGAAGCTAACACAAGAGGACTGCCTGGGCCACAGTTTATATGATTTCAAAGCAAAAAAAAAAAAAACAAATAAACAAAAAAAAAAAACCAACAACAACAAACCAAAAACACATGCCAGGCATGGCAGGACACACCTACAGTCCCAACACTTGAGGGGTTGAAACAGAAAATCAAGGCCAGCCTGGGCTACCTAAGACCTGGTCAGAAAACAACAAGCAAGAGATGGGGGATCACTGTTCCACAGAATGTAGAGCAAACTGACACAATGGTCTCTATCCCCCTTATGCAACAAGAGAAGTAAACTACTTTTCTCAAAAGATTAAAAGAAAAAAGAAAAAAAAAAAAAAAAAAAACAGGCGCCCAGCAAGTGATTCAGCCAGCTTGCTGCTAGCTTCACTTTTCTATGGCCTGACTCTCCTGCTGTTCTAAAGAATGTACCTGAGGCAAGCCCTCCTCTACCAGTCCCCACCGATAGCCTCAGATTCAGCTGGCCCCTGTAGACCTATCCTGAAATTACACCTTATGCCCAGCCTCGCCCTGGCCACAGGAAGGCTGTTCAGGGCTCCAGGACCCAGTGCAATGTGCAAGTCTTACCGGAAGAGTACTCAGTTTATTGCAGGACAGATCCAATACCGTAGCCTTGGGAAGTGCAGCCTAGAGAGAGAGATGAGAAAAACATGTCAAACATTCAGTGACATCTGCTAATGAAGCATTTTCCAGAGAATGTTCCCACAATTAGCAAAGGCCTTTAAGAACAATAAGGAGGGGGCAGGGTGGCACATGCCTGTGACCCCAGTATTCAGAAGACAAGAGGATACCAAATCTAACTTCTGCTTCACAATAACGCCTTGAGGAGGAAGAAAGGCACGAAAGTATAATGTTCTTGGGTATAAGAAAAAAGCCAGTCAACAAAGATATAGGGAAGACTGGGAAAGGGGGGTGGGGGTGGGGGCTTGACTATAGTGTCCAAGGAAAACCCAACCTTCATAAGCCCCTTAGGCACTTCAAGTTTTCTCTAGTGCCCCGTTATTTGGTTTCAGGGCAGGAACGGGTTCTAGTAAAGCACTGGGGGTTTTATTTACTCATTTGTTCAGGTCTCTGACCACCAACATGTGTTGGTACTGAGTACCTGCTCTGGGGAGGGCTCTGGCTACAGAACAAGAGAGAAGGCCCTCATAGCCCGTCTCTATTTCTCAGTGGTGTCCAGGACTAGAGAGGCTCTGCAGAACTGACCCTTTCTTCACCCTAAGGACAGCACTATAATGACCACATGCCTGTGGTGAAGGGGTCCAGATAGCTTTCCTCGGGACAGACTCAAGTACATGTGGCCATCTTCTGGAGAAGGACAGTGGACATGCAGTCAAGGGTCCTAGGTCCAAATCTCAGAGGTAGGTCTGACCACTTTACATGTAAAGAAGTTCTGGGTACCAGAGCATGGGGGGGGGGGGACACCAGCTATCTTCCAATTCTTTGTCTTATGATTTTTTTTCTTCTTTTTTTTTTCTTTTGTTTTTTGAGACAGGGTTTCTCTGTGTAGCCCTGGCTGTCCTGGCACTCACTCTGTAGACCAGGCTGGCCTCGAACTCAGAAATCCACCTGCCTCTGCCTCCCGAGCTCTGAGATTAAAGGCATTCCCCACCAAACCCGGCTTGTCTTATGATTTTAACCCTCCTAAGTGTATGAGACCGGAACCATTAACACCATCTTACAAATGAGGAAATCTAGACACAAAGGTTGGCTGGTTAGCTTGCCAAGGACATCGAGCTATTGAGCAACGGGGCTGGGAAGTGAACTGGGCATGCCATTCAAACCACCGTACTACACAGCCACAAAGGGGGTGGGGGTGGGGATTCGGCCAATTGCCAAGGCCAAGTATAATCCCTTAACGGCAATAAGAAAAGTGTAGGTCATCCAAAGTGAAGCTAACATGAGACGTTAGCACTAGGGAGCGCAGAGCTGGGTAAGCACTGATGGAGGATGTCGCTCCATGTCGGCAGCAAATTAAGTGTGTGCTGTCCCTAGGGCCTCAGACTTCCAAATGGGATTGGGAGTGGAGGGAGATGGAGGGTGGGGCGCCATTCCGGACAGTTTCAGAGCAGCTGGGATGAGAACCTTTGCCAGTCCTGCAAAGAGATTTCACTTTCTTCAAGGAGAGCCGCCCCCAAGCTGCGAAAGCCAGCTGGGATTGCAGGCTTCTCAGAAAAAGCTGGGTTCGGCGCCACACCCAGGTCTATCTGGAGGCCTACTTCCCGGGACCGGGTCATTCATTCATCCTCAAAACACATCCAGCAACCCTTCCCGCGGCTTTCCACTCTAAGGCCCAGCACGAAGCCGGACGTTGTTGAGAGCTCCCAAAACCAGGGTAAATTCATTACTGGCCCCGAAAAAGCCCAGGATCGGGTAGCTAAAGCGACCCTATCTCCTGGAACTGTGCCAAAGTGACACGTGTGCACCGCAATAAGAATACTGGGACCGACCGCAGCCTCCCTGGAGACCTAGTTTTTTAAAGAACGGGAAATTGAGGCTTAAGAGAGGGGCCTGCCCGCGTGGGGCCGGCGTCAGGAGTAGGTGGGCTCCCGAGGCTCGTGGGGTCGTACTGACCAGCTCCTTGACGGGAACTTCATTCAGGTCGCTGAGGCTCAGGTCCAGCTCATTGCCGTCCAGCTTGTCGCGGAGGTTCCCGCCCTTGCTACCGGCCTTGGTCATGATGACGCCGGCTAAGCGGGTCCCTGGCTCCCGGTTTCCGACGGGCAGGAGAGAGGGCTGAGGGGCCGCTCGTGGGCTCGGCGGACTCGCACCCAACGGACCACGCCTGCGCCTTAAGCCGCCGCCGCCGCCTCCGCCGCCGCTGCGAGGCCTCCACCGCCCGTCCGCTCGCCCGCCGCACTCCCAGCCCAGGGCCCCGCTCCCACCGGTGCTGCCGCGACGACGACCACTTCCGTGTCCACGTCACCTTCCGCGGCCACTGAGATGGGCTGGGCCAGAGAGGCCCGAGCGTGTGCCGGCGCGCCCTCTGCCGTCCAGGCTGGCGAACTGCATCTGCGGGGCGCCACCTCCGCCGGGAGGAGCTGAGTTGCTAGACGTGGCAGTCCGAGGCATCTGGAGCCCGAAAGTACAGAAACTGCACTTTCCATGACCTGGCTTTGCATCCCTCATGAGATCACCCCTATCCTCTGGATTAGGAGCCAACTCTGAGGGTATCCTTCAAAATTTCTCCTAGCTTTCTTCTAAATTCGGTTACTGTAAACTTCCTCTTCCTTCTCGGCTTCAGTCTTCAGCCCTCTTCTCTCCAGCCCTTTAATCTCAGCACATGAAAGATCCCTACCAATTAGAAGCCTGCCTGGTCTACATAACAAGTTCCAGGACATGCAGGGCTACATAGCAAGAACCTGTCTTTAGAAAAAGAAGAGCCAGCGAGATGGCTCAGCTGGTAAATGTGCCTGCCACCAAGACTGCCAATCTCAGTTCCATCCCTCGGACCCACAGAGTAAAAGATAACTGACACCCTCAAGTTTTCCCCTGATATCCTCCATTCGGGCACCCTGGCATGCACATGTGTATGTATAAATAAACTAGATTAATTAATTAATTAACAAATGAAAAGCAAGTTTCTGTGGAATGGATGAAGCATATATACCACTACAAACCTCATTTTGCCCTTTCAGGGGGTGTATCTATAGGTGAATGTGGTATCCGTGCATGTATGTGTATGTGAACGTGTATGGAGGCCCTAGGTTGACACTCCTTGTCTTCCTTGATCACACAGCTGATATACTGAAGGAGGGTCTCTTATGGAAGCCAGAGTTCTCTGGCCAGCAAGTCTGGCTAGGCAACTTGTACCAGAGATTTCCTGTCTCTGCTTCCCACATCCTGGGAGACAAGACTTAAAGCATGTCCACCTGGCTTTGATGCTGTTTTCTGGGGAACCCAAGCTTTGGTCTTCATGCTTGAGTGACAAGTGCCTTTTGCTGAGTCGTTTCTGGGAAGAAAATCATCTATCCTCAGTCACACACATAGACTATTTTGACTTAAACTCCTGTTTTTGTTTTTTAAAGATTTATTTATTATGTGTAAGTACACTGTAGCTGTCTTCAGACACACCAGAAGAGAGTGTCAGATCTCATTACAGATGGTTGTGAGCTACCATGTCCTTGCTAGGATTTGAACTCAAGACCTCCGGAAGAGCAGTCTGTGCTCTTAACCTCTTAGCCATCTCTTCAGCCCGTCCTGTTTCTTTTTAATTTCATCCTATTATTCCTACCCCCAAAGGAGCTTACAGTCCACACACATAATTAGCATGTACAGAACCTGCCATTTAGGGGTTATCTCTCTCCATACTCCAGTTAGTACTGGAGCTAGGAAATATTCCAATAAATTACGTTATGCCATTTCCTAAGGTCTGGGTCCAATATTTTTTTTTTTTTTTTTTTTTTTTTTTTTGGTTTTTCGAGACAGGGTTTCTCTGTATAGCCCTGGCTGTCCTGGAACTCACTTTGTAGACCAGGCTGGCCTCGAACTCAGAAATCCGCCTGCCTCTGCCTCCCGAGTGCTGGGATTAAAGGCGTGCGCCACCACGCCCGGCTCCAATATTTGTTATTGATTAAAGATTCATTTGAGAAGGGAGTCCAGTAGGATGAAATCAGAGCTTTCCACAATGACCTGAAATGGAAGGAGAAGGATAAAATGGAAAACTATTAAGCTTGGGTTGGAGAGATGGCTCAGCAGTTAAGAGCACTGACTGCTCTTCCAGAGGTTCTGAGTTCAATTCCCAGCAACCACATGGTGGCTTACAACTGTCTGTAATGGGATGCAATGCCCTCTTCTGGTGGGTCTGAGGGAGTGACATAAAATAAATAAATCTAAAAAAAAAAAAAAAAATTTTTTTTTAAACTGCCCCTGCTCCCAAAGAGCATCCTCCTTGAAGAGAGAAGTAGGATGAAGCTGAAGGTCCCAAGGATATCCCTCTCGGGAAGCTTTCCTTAGGATGCTGCAGGCTTCTGGCTTTGGCTTGAGATGGACATCATGATGTCCCTTTTTATTCTCCCTCTGTGTTTAAACTGAGTCCCTCCATAATATGTGTCCCCTTTCCTGGGTGTAGAGAATGGCTTTTAGACACTCTCTAATTAGAGAACCGGGCCTCCTTCCAGTGAGCTCCCTGTGAAAGGCGTTGGCTCACGTGCTGTTTTTCTGTTTGAATGAGAAGTGGTAGCTATGGCCGTGAGAGATGACTTGTCACAAGCATTGTAGGAGTAAAGTCCTGGCAGGAATGTGCCCAGTCAAGCAAGCCAAGGACATGCAAGGTGTAATCGTTCCTTCTTCCTTAGACTCTGGGTAGGAAATGGGAAATGTACAATCCATAAAATGTTTCAAATATTCAATGCAATCTAGGGGAGATCCTCTGCAACTAAAGAAGGGTTGTATCAGTTTACGTGTGGAGAGCCTTTGTGGGACCATTTAGCAGGAATCTGACATTGGCCAAGGGCAAGGAAATGGGCGCCCAGCAGAAATCTGACCTTAGGGCATGGCAAGGAAGTAAGTTCAGGCAAGAACCTGATCTTAGGGCTGGAGAGATGGCTCAGAGTTAAGAGCACTGACTGCTCTTCTGGAGGTCCTAAATTCAAATTCCAGCAACCACATGGTGCCTCACAACCATTCCTAATAAGATATGACACCCTCTTCTGGTGCCTCTGAAGGCAGCTACAGTATACTTAGGTATAATAATAAATCTTAAAAAAAAAAGATCTGATATCAGGGTGAAACAAAGAAGTAGGCTTCAGGAATGAATATGACTTTGGGCTACGACAGGAAAGTAGGCTCAGATATCTTGATCATTCTGATAAGCTCTTAGATACAGTGATCACGGGAGTCATCATGGGACTTTGTTTATCGTCTTGCTTGTTCCTTGACTATTTGTGTTTATTGTCTTGCTTGTTCCTCATTGTACCATTCGACCTAAATACTTGTATGTAATTATAAAAGCAGATAAGGAAAAAATAAACCTGCATCAGCCTCAGAACTGGCTGGGGTCATGCTACAATGTTATCTAGTTGTCTTTTTGCTCTTTAATACTTATTTCTGCACTGGAGAACCTGTTGACTAACTGAGCGGGCTTGGTCATTATGTTACAAAGAGACAGAGACATGACTGGAGAGATGGCTCAGTGGTTAAGACCACTGGCTGCTCTTCCAGAGGTCCTAAGTTCAATTCCCAGTACCCACATGGTGGTTCAAACCATCTGCCATGGGATCCAGTGCCCTCTCCTGGTGTCTCTGAAGACAGCTACAGTGTACTCATATTATATTTATATATATATATATATATATATATATATATATATATATAGAGAGAGAGAGAGAGAGAGAGAGAGAGAGAGAGAGAGAGAGATTGAGTCATTGAGTCCTTGGAGTCATTGGATGTAGGGAGTGTACTAGTATTCTGAGAAAGCCATATCTTTGGAATGGAGCAATGAATTGTCTGAAGAAGTTGTGAAAGGCCAATCTATCAAAAGGAGGATAGAAATCATTCTTGATGGCCGCACAGTGACCTAGCAGATAGGTGGATTTATCTGTTTATCTTTTGTTTCCCCAAGACAGGGTTTCTTTGTGTAGCCCTCTGTAGACTATGCTGGCCTCAAACTCAGAGATCCACCTGCTTCTGCCTTTCAAGTGCTGAGTTTAAAGGCTTGCACCACCATAGCCTGCCTCTTTATCTTTTTAATTGCTTATTGACCCATGCAGGCAAGCATAGTAATTACTCAACAAAATCTGAAAGCATGGAAATACATCAGTCTCAGTCTTCCATTGTAACCCAGACCAAAGAAAAACTGAGAGAGATGGGGGGAGAGGGACCAAGGAAAGGGGACAAAAAGAGGGAGAAAGCTTTCCCCTATAAGGCAGGAACAACGTTGGAACAGAGGCAATCTACTTTGTTACATTTCATTTAGTCCACTGAATTCATTGGGTTAGCTGTGAGTTTGTTGCAAGCCCAGCAGAGAAGACACATGTAGCCATCTTACACCTCACTGCCTTCTCCATCCTGGCAGAGTGGCCATCCCCTGTTCTCGTGACACTGGACCTGACATCTCTTGTCCCATTCACCTTTGCCTCTGTCCTCTTACCTGACATCCTGAGAGAAATTTGTATCCATGAAGCAGGAGAGAATTCACTTCTGCTATCTCCAGGATGGCTCAACAAGTGTGTTACTGATGGTCTCTTCTGTTTGTGGATTCTTGACATCTTATTCAAAGACCCCCCAAAAAAGCACACACAAATAGCAAAGCAGCAAGGATTCTTTTGTGGGTTAATGAATAGAACAAGTTGGTTTGCTTAGGGGCAAAATTCAGGTGTTTTTCTGTGTTGATAGATAGGTTTTGGAAGCTTTTGTTATGTCCTGGGTGGTTTGAATGGCTATGGCCCCCACAGACTTATGTATTTGAATGCTTTGCCCATAGGGTCTGGCACTATTAGAATGTGTGGAGCCTTGTTGGAAGAAGTGTGTCATTGTAGAGACAGTCTTTGGAGTCTCTTAAACTCAAGCTATGCCCAGTGTGGCACACAGTCTCCTTCTGCTGCCTGCAGATCACGACATAGAACTCTCAGGTGGACTAAATCTCTGAAACTGTAAGCCAGCCAGTCCAACTTAAGTGTTGTTCTTTTTAAGGCTTGGCGTGGTCATGGTGTCTCTTCATAGCAATAAAATCTTAACTAAGACACATCCCTCTTCATGATGCATCTGATTTGAGTCATACACATGCCTAATTGTGTACAGGTATAAATTAGTAAGTAGGGGGCTGGAGAGATGGCTCAGCGCTTAAGAGCACTGATTGCTCTTCTGAAGGCCCTGAGTTCAAATCCCAGCAACCACATGGTGGCTCACAGCCGTCTGCAATGAGATCTGGCGCCCTCTTCTGGAATGTCTGAAAACAGCTACAGTGTACTTAGATATAATAAATAAGTAAGTCTTTAAAAAAAGAATGGTAAGTAGGGGAAATTTGAACCCCAAATTTGAACAGACAAGTTTGCCTTACTGCGAATGCATTCGAAATCAGTCTAGGCTGGTTTAGCCAGTTTCCCTTAGAATGTGCTTGGCTACACACAGGAAGTACAAAGGGTTACTAGGAAGCCATAGATTGGAGTCACCCAACTGCTTTGCTTGGAGAGAAGTGTACAGTTAGCTACATGCAGATGGGGGGGTCTCAGGTTGCTGAATATATTTTTGGGAGAGAGGTGTGTATGCAGTTTTGTCTTAGTCACTGTTCTCTTGCTGTGAAGAGACACTGTGACCAAGGCAACTCTTATGGGAGTGTGTCACTGGGGGCTTGCTTACAGCCTCAGGACTTGTTAGTCCATTAGCATTGTGGCCAGGAGCAGGGTGGGATGCTTGAGCTGGAACAGTATCTGAAAGCTACATCCTGATCCATGGGGGGTGGGGGAGAGAGAGCACATAGGCTAGGCCTGGCATGGACTTTTGAAACCTCAAAGCCCACCCCCAATGACTTCCAACAAAGCCACAACTATTCCCAACAAGGCCACACCCCCTAAATCTTCTAATCCTTTCAAATAGTGCCACTCCCTGGTAACTAAACATTTGAATATAGGAGCCATTCTTATTCAAACAACCAGACAGTTCAAACCAATCAGGATCCCAAGTCACTAAGCGCCAGGCATGGAGGGGCACTCAGGAGGTGGAGGCAGGAAGATGAGCCCTTCATGCTTATCTTGCGTTGCATGTAAGTCTGAAGCCAGCTTCCATGTGAATCTGTAGGGTTGTATGTGTTTGTATATTGGCGTGTGGTTGTGTTCTACTCGGGGCTGATGAGGTGGTCAGCGGGTAAAGGCACTTGTGACATGAGCCTGACAACCTGAGGTTGATCCCAGGGTTACATGTAAAGACTGAAGAAAGCAACTGACTCCACAAAGATGACCTCTGATCTCCACAAGCTCACCGTGTCACGCACCCACACACATGTACAATGGGCACGGGCACACGCGCTCACAAGTAAGAGGAAAAGTTGCTTTTATGTCCTCTGATGAACTGATGAGATGAGAGTTGTACCAAAGCTGTGCAGATTCAGCTTGGCCTGAGCCCAGAGCTTTTCTACCTAGCTCTCCCTAGGCTTAGGTCTGGAAGCTTCTAGCCTCCAGTGTAATCTTCTGCAAGCCCAGACCTTGAAGGCTTCAGCTTCCAGCCTCCTTCTGCTAATCTAGGCCTCTGAGAACTCACTGCTGAATAAGCTCCTCCTTCCTAGCTCTGTCTGAATTCTGGTTGGCTGGTTCAACTCAGCCTTTCTGGCTCAAACTCCTCTCCAAGGTAACCGATTCAATCTGGCTCCTCTCAGCTTCTCACTCAATTGCTTTGCTTGGACTCAAACTAACTCTGTCCATTTGTTCTAATCGTCTGGCTCTCTCTTATCTCTGGCTTCTATTGCCTCTGCCAACCTGCACTGAACCTCATGAAATCTATTCTCTCTCTCTCTCTCTCTCTCTCTCTCTCTCTCTCTCTCTCTCTCTCTCTCTCTCTCCCCTCTCCCCCTGTACTGCTCTTAAATAACTTTACTTGCTGTTCTAATGAGAGTTGAGACTACCCTATCTCTGACTCATTCTGTCAAAGCTTTCTCTATCCACCACTTTGTCTGCCCCTCAATTAGATGTCACTTTCAAATGTGGCTCCTTAGTTCTATAAACTAGTTTTACCTTACAGGTTTATACTAAGGATGCATCCGCATTCCAGCCAGACCACACACTGTCTTTGGACATGATTAGAGAAGCCATAACGCTGCACTAAAATTCCTCTCTTCTCTCTCTCTCTCTCTCTCTCTCTCTCTCTCTCTCTCTCTCTCTCTCTCTCTCTTTCTCTCTCTCTCTCTCACTTATGGAAGCCAGGTCTTTCTTTCTAGGTAAGTACTGTGCTACTGAACTACATCCTTGATCATCTATTGTTTCTTTTTAACCCAATCCTCTCAATATTATCTGAGTGTTACAGTGACCCAGTCTGAGGGTCAGTCAATGGGGTCTTCAAGGGACAGAGTAGGGATGGAGGGGCAAGAGACTCAAAGAATGGAGACAAGACAGGCAATCTGATCAAGTCTCGAGTCTCGTTTTTTGAAAGGCAACTATGGGTATATAAGCACAGCTGGGGAGTGCAGCAGGAGACACGTGACCACAAGTCCAGGATGTGCAGGAGAAAAACAGGTTGTTACCAGAGTGTGTTCAGCTGTGGTGGCTGCTTGCAAAAACATCATGCTAGGAAAACAAGTCTCTCGTCAGGGTGGAAACGTACCAACCTGTAAGTAAATAGCCTGAGATGGCTGCAGAGATGATAGCCGCTTTCTGCTAGGAGTCAGCTCCCAACATTACAGGAGAGGAACTGAGACTCAGAGGTCAAATCCAGTCAAGGGAGTAAATGCATTGTAAGACAAGGGCTCACACCAGCCTGGTAAGGAAGAAAGGCTTGAAGGAGAGGTGAAATCAGGACAGGCTTCTCTGAGGATGTGGCAGGGTGATGTGTGGGTTTTGAGGATAAAAAACCCTTAGAGGTTTGAACCAGGCAGAGGACAGGCAGCAGGTGCTCTCCTCAAGGAAGGCTGCTTAAATCCCGTTAAGTGTGAAACAGGCGGTGTAGGAGGCAGTAAGCCTATCAGACCTTGGGAACATTTCCCTTGGGAACAAAAGACTTGTCTGGTGCTGCTCTCCCTGCCACAGCCAAATATCATCTTGTACAGGCTTGTGTGTTCCAAGTTGTTTGGGGCGACTGCCTGGAAAACACAAGTCCCAGCAGCCCTTGAGAAGCTGTGGAGTAACAGTTACCAGATTACAACCTTCCATCCCATAGCAAAGCCTGTGGAGGCACAGGGTATTCTGATGGGGGTGGGGGCGAGAGGGACGACCGTCCCATCCTGCAGGGAAGCCCCTTATGTTCAGAAAGCAAACAAGTCCATGGGCTTCAGGAGGTCTGCAAAACTGACTGGATTCGGGGGTTGGAGAGATGGCTCAGAGGTTAAGAGCACCAACTGCTCCTCTGGGAGGTCCTGAGTTCAAATCCCAGTAAGGACATGGTGGCTCACAACCATCCGTAATGGGATCTGATGCCCTCTTCTGGTGTGTCTGAAGACAGCTACAGTGTACTCAAATAAAATAAATAAACCTTAAAAAAAAAAAAAAACTGATCAGATTCGGTAGGTTCCCTCCCCCAAGGAAATATAAGTAGTAATGCTGGCTGGGAGCGGCTCTCAGACAAGCTAAGCTGCCTAGAAGCAGAGACCTACTACGCAGCCAGGAAGAAATAGAGACTAGTCCAGCAGCTGGAGAGTAGCTCAGACCAATAGAACCACCTGGAAGAAATTCTAATAGAAAACATAATGTTACCTGAAATAAATCAGACACCAATAGCTAAAGACTTATACAGCCTGTCTTATTTCTGAAAGCTAAAGGAACACTTGACTTGAATATTGAATAATAATTAACAGACAGGGAGGTGTGTATGTGCAGGGGAAAAGCAGATGTCATGCCTGCCACGCTGCCCACAGGCTGCTCAGTGTACTCCAGGCTCCCAGCTTTTGTGAGCTGTCATCCATGTTGGGGTGTGCACTTGGGATGCAGCTGAGTCATTTCTGTTTCTATAACCAACCTTTCACCCATGATCCTATAAGTTACCTCAATAAAACTCATGGTCCACCAAGTTGGACTTCGGTGGTGTCCATATTTCCTTCAATCATTGGTTCCTTATCCAGATGTTTGTTCATGGCTCCCCAGGAATAGAGTCACACAGGAGAAGCCAAGATCAGGATGCGACAGGACGCTAGGACTTCAAGCCAGCACTACATTAAGCTCTAAGGTCACATTGATAAGTCACTGCACTCCTCAAAGCTTCTGTTTACTCTTCTACAAAATGGCTGCAATGGGAGGCAGAGGCAGTCGAATTTCTGAGTTCAAGACCAGCCTGGTCTACAGAGTGAGTTCCAGGACAGCCAGGGCTTCACAGAGAAACCCTGTTTTGAAAAACCAAAAAAAAAAAATTTTTTTTTTATTTTTTTTCAATAGTTTTTCCTCAGCATGTATCTATTTGAATGGATTTAGATTATATTATTAGAATTATTTATTATCTTTAAAAAATTATTTATCTATTCACTTTATATTCAGATCATAGCTCCCCCCTCCTCTCCTCCCAGTACCACCCTCACACACCTCCCTCCCCATCTCCTCAGAGATGGGTACCAGTATCTCCCACCCTCCATCTCCTTACCCCCAGCACATCAAGTTGAAACAGGACTAAGAGCACCCTCTCCCACTGAGGCCAGACAAGGCAGCCCAGCTAAGGGAAAGGGATCCAAAGGCAGGCAACAGAGTCAGAGATTGTCC
The DNA here is from genome assembly GCF_978045245.1 of Mus caroli. Taxonomy (NCBI): domain Eukaryota; kingdom Metazoa; phylum Chordata; class Mammalia; order Rodentia; family Muridae; genus Mus; species Mus caroli. The sequence goes on from NW_028227268.1 coordinate 27,761,717, forward strand.
CCACCCATTCCAATCTTAGAGGACCCACATGGAGACCAAGCTGCACATCTGCTACATATGTGTAGGGGGCCTCCTTCCAGCCTCTGCATGCTCTTTGGTTGGTGGTTCAGTCTCTGTGAGCCCCAAAGGGCCCATGTTAGTTGACTCTGTCTTCTTGTAGTGTCCTTGATCCCTCTGGCTCTCTTAATCCTCCCCTCCCCACTCTTCCACAAGACTTCCTGAGCTCTGTCTATTGTTTGGCTATGGGTCTCTGCATCTGTTTCCATCAGCTGCTGGATGAAGCCTCTCAGAAGACAGTTATGCTAGGGTTAGCATCTATCTTGTCTACAAGCATAGCATAGTATCATTAATAGTGTCAGGGGTTGGCTCTCTCCCATGGGTCTCAAGTTGGGCCAGTCATTAGTTGGCTATTTCTTCAATCTCTGTTCCATCTTTATCCCTGCACATCTTGTAGGCAGGACAAATCTTGGGTTGAAAATTTTGTGGGTGGATTGGTGTCCCCTCCCTCCACTGGAAGTCCTACCTGACTACAGGAGATTGTCACTTCAGGTTCCAAATCCCCAGTTGCCTGGAGTCTCAGCTAACGTCACCCCCAGAGACTCCCAGGAACTTTCTCAGTCCCAAAGATGGCCCCACCACCACCAATTTCCATTCTTTCTCCCAGCCGTCTCCCTCCCCACCCCAACTTTCTCCACACCTGATTCTCAACCCCATTCTTCTCACTCCCTCTCCCACCCAATGCCCTTGCTTCATCCACTTCTGATGTCTGTTTTATTTCCCTTTCTGAGGGAGATTCAAGCATCCTCTCTTGGGCCCTCCTGGTTATTTAGCTTCTTTGGGTCTGTGAATTGTAGCATGGTTATCTTGTATTTTATGGCTAATATCCACTTTTATGGGGGGGGTGTTACGAGACAGGGAGACAGGGTTTCTCTGTGTAGCCCTGGCTGTCCTGAAACTTACTCTGTAGTCCAGGCTGGCCTCGAACTCAGAGATCCGCCTGCCTCTGCCTCCCAAGTGCTGGGATTAAAGGCGTGCGCTAGCACGCCCGACTTAATATCCACTTATGAGTGAGGACACACCATGAGTGTCTTTCTGGGTCTAGGTCACCTCACTCAGAATGAGATTTTCTAGTTCCATCCGTTTTTCTGTAAATTTGTTTTTAATAGCTGAGTCGTATTCCCTTGTGTAAATGTATATTTTCTTTATCCACTCTTTGGTTGAGGAACACCTAAGTTGTTTACAGTTTCTGGATATTTCAAATTTATTTGTTTTGGTTTTTCAAGACAGGGTTTCGCTGTGAAGAGCTGACTCTCTTGGAACTCTCTCTGTAGACCAGGCTGGCCTGGAACCCACAGAGATCTACCTGCTCCTGCCTCCCAAGTGCCAGGATTAAAGGTGTGTACCATCACTGCCCAGCTTATTAGAACTATTTTTTTTTTTTTTTTTTTTTGGTTTTTCGAGACAGGGTTTCTCTGTATAGCCCTGGCTGTCCTGGAACTCACTTTGTAGACCAGGCTGGCCTCGAACTCAGAAATCCGCCTGCCTCTGCCCGGCTAGAACTATTTTTAAAATTGTCTTGTGAGTTGTTAGTTTGAATTTCATAAGGACTAATCATTAAGAAGAGCTGGAGAAGCCGGGCGTGGTGGCGCACACCTTTAATCCCAGCACTCAGGAGGCAGAGGCAGGCAGATTTCTGAGTTCAAGGCTCGCCTGGTCTACGAAGTGAGTTCCAGGACAGCCAGAGCTACACAGAGAAACCCTGTCTCGAAAAACCACAAAAAAAAAAAAAAAAAAAAAAAAAAAGAAGAAGAGCTGGAGAGATGGCTCAGCGGTTGAGAGCTCTGGCAGTTCACAGCTGTCGGTAACTCCAGTTCCAGGGGACCTGACACTCTCACACAGACACACGTGCAGGCAAAGCACAAGTGCACACAAAAATGAATGAATTAAAAAAAAAAAACATGTAAAGGAAACTGGGCATGAGAACACATGTCTGTAATTCCAGCAATTGGCAGGCAGATGCGTAGTGAACTCAAAGCCAAGCTGAGTTACATGAGGCCCTGCCCTAAAATTTTAAAAAGCACATAGCTAACCCTGTTTCAAAAAAAAAAAGATAGCAATAAATCTAATTAAGGATCTTGAGATGCAGACAACATCTTCAATTATGTGGGGAACCTTGCCATATAACCTCACCTCAAGTGTCTTACTTTCTTTCTCTATTTTTTTTTTTTTTTTGGTTTTTTGGTTTTTTGAGACAGGGTTTCTCTGTGTAGCCCTGACTGTCCTGGAACTCACTCTGTAGACCAGGTTGGCCTCAAACTCAGAAATCTGCCTGCCTCTGCCTCCCAAGTGCTGGGATTAAAGGCGTGTGACATCACTGCCGGATACCGCTGCTCCTTTTGACTGCACTCCAGCTGTTACTTTGTTTTTCAGTCTGGGGCTGCAGAAATAAAATAAAATAAAAGCAATCTTTTCAGAGCCCATCTTCTTGGGTTTGCAGCTTCCTGTGAACTGTGATCGAATTAATTTTATACCAGGCAGCAACACAGGCAAGTTCCTTATTTTTACTTTCAGTTTGAAACCAGAAATATCTGTGGTTTTTTTTTTTTTTTTTTAAATCTGGCTTTTTGTTGTTGTTGGTTTATGGCACATTTTGGTATTAGTGAGTAGATGGATCTATTTGGCTTGATTAACACAATGAAAGCATTGTACTCTAAGTCTTCTAAATCCCTTTGGGAATTAAACCACCGCCTCTTGCATTTCCTCTTACCTTTCTCCCCTTTCTCTCTGCTGGAGATAGAAGTCAAGGCTTTCTACATCTCGGCCAGTGCATACAGGCTAGGCCAACACACAAAGGCTAGACCAGGGGGCTATGAGCAACACTTATTCTCCGGTGTGTGTGCTTGTTTGTTTGTCAAGATCTTGGTTCATAGCCCAGGGTAGCCTCAAACTCTTCATTGTCTGCCTCAGCCCTCTTACTCCTGGGGCTACATCACTAGGATTGTTCTCTGTATTTTACTGTGGCAACCTTATTGAACATCAGTCCATGTTATTAATGGCTGGCATTAAGAGAAAGCCTCCCTTGGGCCTGTTAATAAAACTTTTTATTAGGTTACAATTAAGCTGGAGATTTGTAGCTCAGAAGTGGGCACTTGCCAAGTGAGTGTGTGGCCCTGAATTCATCCCCAGCACACACACACACACACACAGAGCCATGTTTACTGTGTTAGAAAATAAAGTACGAGGGCTGGAGAGATGACTCAGCAGTTAAGAGCACTGACCCTGTCTACAAAAACCAAACCAAACCAAAAACCAAGCAACACAGCAAATAACTATATATATTGTTGCCTATCTCTGAATCTGACCTCACATCCTTTTAACTATCCAGAAAAATCTAGGGAATGAATTCAGACCACTACAACCTTTTATTACCCCAGAAGTTAAGAATGTTGTCAGATAATCTCTGAAACCCATAGCTGTTTCCTGCCCTGTGCTGTACCGTGCTGTTCCCACTGATGTCAGTGGTGATGCCCTAATTTATGATTTCCACTTATTCAGTGTCTGCACTTTGCTGTAACCCCCTCCCATCCTTTTCCCACCAAAGGATGTGGCAAAAGCCTTAACTTATGGCCTTCTGTTTGGTAGCATATTATTCTGGTTTATTTTTTGAAATCGTATTATGTAGCTCATCATATTATGTAGCTTGATACATAGCTGGGACTGTCCCTGAACTCACAGAGATATTCCAGCCTCTACCTCATAGATATCTACCACCTCCCTCAGCAGAATGTTATTCTGAACAGCCCCGAATCCATGTTCCCAGGCCATGGTAACTCATATTTGGCTCAGAATAAACTCTCTTACTTCACTTGAGGTAAGAGCTGAGATTTTATAGAAAAGGGTTCTAAGACCTTTACTATTCCAGGTTGTTTTTAAAAACAGGCTAACTCACTTTATTTTTTTCCCCTCATATAAAAATCCTGTGTTGCTGCAGAATATTTGATCACTCTGTGAACCCCGAGATTGTGTTATTAGTTGGAAATAACTTGTTTCTAGGTGTGGTGTGGCTCGGCCCTTAGAACACACCTTTAATCCCTGTTGTTGGAATACAGATAGGCCCTTAATACACACCTTTAATCCCAAACAATGAAGGTAAAGTTAGTTTGTAGACAGAAGCAGCCATGCTTGAAAGTGATGTCTAAGTGATAGGCAAAGTGACAACTCAGAGAAAGATGTGATAGAACAGGATATGCCCAACTTTCAAGAGAAGGGAGAGGAAAGGGGAGCTACTTAAGGGGCAGGGGTCGGGGAGAGAGAGAGGGAGAGAGAGAGAGAGAGAGAGAGAGAGAGAGAGAGAGAGAGAGAGAGAGAGAGAGAAGGCAGATTTACTGGTGCAGAGAAAGAACAAGTTAGACACAGGTAATGAGAGGTAATGATTAGAACATATTGTCAGAGTTAGTTTGAGGCCAAGCAGAGCAATTCAAAGAGGCCAAAGAGAGAAGTCAGATGGAATCAGTTAAGGGAGAGGAGTTTTGAACTAGAACAACTGAGTTGAACCAGCCAGCCAGGGATCAGAAAGAACAAGAAAGCTTATTCAGCAGTAAGTCTCAGAAGCTAAAAGCATTCTAGGCCTAGGTAAGAGTATACAGAGGCTCGAAGTATGAGGCCTAGGTTAGCAGACTGAGGCAGTAAACCTCAGAGACAACAATTACATCATGTGAGTAAAGGCTACATTTACACTATGTGAGCTGAGTGCTGGTGTCGCATGCCTTTAATCCCAGCACTTGGGAGGCAGAGGCAGGAGGATTTCTGAGTTTGAGGCCAGCCTGATCTACAGAGTGAGTTCCAGGACAGTCACAGAAACTCTGTCTCAAAAAACAAAACAAAACAAAAAACAAAAACCAAAAAAGAAAAACAAAACAACAACAACAACAAAATGCTATGTGGTGGCCAAAGATGGAGCCTGGGTCCTCTGCCCAGAGGCTCTGGTGTGGGTTTTCATGTCATGATTGGCTTTTTCCTAATAGGAAGATTTAGTGAACAGAGTCTTTTCCCAGAAGCCCCAGAGGCCAGGGGTCAGACAGCTGTAGGTCTTGGAGTTGCATCAAAGGTGGCCTTGGTGAAGTTGTCCAGGGTAGGTAGGCCTGCATTCCTGGCTGATGTGTGGCTGTCATTGACACCAGTCAGCAGTAGCAGCTTCTTAGTTGGTATCTTAGTTAGGGTTTCTTTTTTTGTTGTTTTGTATTGTTTTGTTTTAGAGCTTTATTGTAGAAAGGCAGGAAGAAGGAGAGAAGGTAGAAAGAGAAAGAAACCGGCCATAGCCAGGTGGAAAGAGGGGAGAAGGGAGAGAGAGGGGGAGGGCTAGAGAGTAAGAAAGGTCAGAGCTTAAAGAGTTCATTAGGGTTTCTCTTGCTGTGAAGAGATACCCATTCTTACATAGGAAACCATTTGATTGGGGCCGGCTTCCAGTTCAGAGGTTTAGTCTAATATCGTCATGGCGGGAAGCATGGCAGCACACATGGTGCCGGAGCAGTAGCAGAGAACTCCACCAGATGCAGAACGTTTCTGAGACACACCTACTCCAACAAGGCCTCACCCCCTAATACTGTCACTCCCCTCTGAGCTTATGGAGACCATATTCTTTCAGACCACCACAGTCGGGCATGGGGGAAGTGGCAATGCCCATGCCTTACCTCTGAGAGCAGGCATGTGACACACCAGCACAGAGCCACAGCAGCCTGTCACCTTTGCATGGGACACCATGGAGTTTGCCAATCTTGTTCCCTAAGTTGCTTCTCTACAATGGAAAGGTTGGCAAGATAACAGGCTGTAGAAGGGCAGTGGCTAGCTCCTTGGAGCACTTAATACTCAGAACAATATGACTTTTGTAGTCCTCTATAGGATCCAAAGCCTTGAATCTGCTCCAACGGCCAAGCCAAGTCTACTTCTGCAGTGGTATGATCCTTAGAGACTCCATTTTCTCTTTTCTTTTTTAGATTTATTTATTTTGCCTGGCATGGTAGTGCACGCCTTTAATCCCAGCACTCGGGAGGCAGAGGCAGGCGGATTTCTGAGTTCGAGGCCAGACTGGTCTACAGAGAGAGTTCCAGGACAGTCAGGGCTATACAGAGAAACCCCATCTCGAAAAACAAACAAACAAACAAACAAACAAACAAACAAACAAAAAGATTTATTTATTTTATGTTGTGAGTACACTGTCATTGTCTTCAGACACACCAAAAGAGGGCATCAGATTCCATTACAGATGATTGTGAGCCACCATGTGGTTGCTGGGAATTGAACGCAGGACCTATGGAAGAGGAACCAGTGCTCTTAACCACTGCGCCATCTCTTTAGCCCCTAGAAAGTTATTCTCTAAATATTTATTTATTATATATAATCACACTGTAGCTGTCTTCAGACACTCCAGAAGAGGGCATCACATTTCGTTACGGATGGTTATGAGCCACCATGTGGTTGCTGGGATTTGAACTCAGGACCTTTGGAAGAGTAGTCGGTGCTCTTAACCGCTGAGCCATCTCACCAGCCCTAGAAAGTTATTCTTAAGGGACAAAACCTGGAAAAAGTCCCAAACCTCAGAGTCCTTGATGAGCAGGAAGAACAAGTTGATCTTCTCCAGGGATTTGATCTCCGTGTCCTTACCCAGGCAACCTGGACTGGTGGTGGGGTCCACCCCTAGCCCCCAACACTCCACACTGTATTTCTCCTTTTATGTCTGCTGTATTTCAGCTAGCATTTATTTCTTCAAGGTTTTTCTGCACTTGAGAATGTGTCAAAAATGCCCTTTCCTTCCTTCCTTCCTTCCTGCCTTTCTGCCTTCCTGCCTTCCTGCCTTCTTATTTATTTATGTATTTATTTAGTTATTTAGTTATTGCTTTTTGAGACAGGGTCTCTCTACAGAGCTCTGACTGTCCTGGAATTATATAGACCAGGCTAGCCTTGAACTCAGAGAGATCCATCTGCCTCTGCTTTCTGAGTGCTGGGATTAAAGGTGTGCGCCACTACACCCAGCCTGTCCTTTCTTTTTAAGGCTGAATAATAATTGCATATGCCAAGTAAAAATAACATGTGATTATTTCACATTTATTTTGTAAGCTCTTCCCTTCGCTATTATGAATAATTCTGTGAGGAAACTTGGTGTTAGGATTACAGGTCTGAGCCACTATTCTTGGTTTCATCTGAATGACTTGATTTTTTTAAAAATTTCTCTTTATTGTGTATGCAATTTGATTTGTATGTGAGCATATCCATACACTCATGTGGTAGTCAGAGGACCGTTTCCAGGAGTCAGTTCTCACTCTCCACTTTGTTGAGCTCCTCATTGCCCTAACTGCAGGCATGCGCCTGAGGCACTAGACTGCATAATTCAGGGGAAGGTTAACTGGTGGGAACTCCTGCTCTGGCACTAGGATCCACACTCCGGGCTAGCTGGCTGAGCTTCTGGGAGAGTCTCCTGTCTTCACCTCCTCCCTTGCCTTAGGAGTGCTGTGATTGCTGATATATGTTACTACATCCTACTCTCTCCCCCAAACTCCCACCTCTCCTTTGATTTTTGAAAACAGGGTTTCTCTGTGTAGCCCTTGTCCTGGAACTCACTCTGTAGATGAGGCTGTAGATCTGCCTACCTCTCCCTCCCCAGTGCTAGGATGACTGAATTATTCTCAGCTAGAATAACCAGCCCCGGCTGTCCTAGATTCTTTGTAGACCAGGCTGACCTTGAACTCACAGAGATTTACCTTCCTAGTGCTGGGATTAAAGGCATGAGACTCCATACTCTGCCCATTTGAACTATTTTAATTACCTCTGTTTTATCTTCTCTCTTTACTTTTGAGTGGTTTTTTTTGTTTTTTTTTTTTTGTTTTTTTTTTTGTTTTTGTTTTTTTTTTTTTTGGTTTTTCAAGACAGGGTTTCTCTGTACAGCCCTGGCTGTCCTGGAACTCACTTTGTAGACCAGGCTGGCCTCAAACTCAGAAATCCTCCTGCCTCTGCCTCCCTAGCGCTAGGATTAAAGGCGTGCGCCACCAAGCCCGGTGAGTGTTTAATTTTTTTAATTATATTTTTAATGGGTCTTTTGTTACAAATAGGTTTGCCCCTAGAGAAGTAGAAATGCCTATCTTCTCCTTTTAAGGTTCCAATCCTTCTTGGATTGGATTCCTTCCAAGTCTGCATTGGAGGATGAATAAGTGTATTGAACTGTCTTACAGGCATGGACAAGGGGTTGCTTACGGGAGTGTGAGTGTCACCCCCCTCCAAGTTACCAGACTAGGAAGTCTCCACTCAACTTGGACAGAGTTCCCACCAGCTAACCTTTCCCAGACCTACACAGTCTTGTACCTCAGGCACATGCCTGCAATTAGGGTAAAATTCCATATAAACGGAGGAGTGGCTAGAATCTAAGCGACGATCTTATGACTCTCCCCACCCATTCCTTTGAGAAACTCCAGAGTCAACAGTCTTGTGTCAGCAGGCACTGCTGATCTGATGAAGATGGTGGCTTTTACTCAGAAGGCTGCACCCTGCAACACCCTCTAATGATAGCTTTATTGGGGGTTTTTTGTTTTTGTTTTTGAACATTCCAGCTGTGTGGTGGTGGCACTTGCCTTTAATCCCAACACTTGGAAGGCAGAGGCAGGAGGGTCTCTGTGAGTTCAAAGCCAGCCTGGTTTATAAATCTAGTTCCAGGATAGCTAGGGCTACCCAGAGAAACCCTGTGTCAAAAAAACAAACAAACAAACAAAAATCTAAATCCATATTCTTTTCCTTTATGCATTATTACCTGAAGATAGGATATCTCTATTTATTTATTTATTTATTTATTTATTTATTAATTATTCATGTAGAGACAGGGTCTCATTGTATAGCCCTTGCTGGCCTGAGACTTACTATGTAGATCACGTTGGCCTGGAACTCACAGAGATCTGCCTGCCTTTGTGAAAGATATGTGCCACACCCAGCCTTATTTATTTACTGAAACAAAGTCTCAGTATGTACTCCAGGTTGGCTTGGAAGTGGCAGGGGATTCTGCCAGTAGGTGCAGCTGACACCTTAGTTTATTATATTTTACTTATTGTTATCTTTTTGCTCTTGTTTTTTTATTATTATCATTGTTGTTGTTGTGTGTATATATGGTGCTGGGCATTGAACACAGGGCTCTCAACATGCTAGACAAGTTCTCTATCATTTTCACTTTAAAAAAAGATTTATTTTATTTATTTTATGTATTTGAGTACACTGTAGCTGTACTAATTGTCGTGAGCCACCATGTGGTTGCTGGGATTTGAACTCAGGACCTTAAGAGCAGTCAGTGCTCTTAACCACTGAGCTATCTCTCCAGCCCCACTTTTTTTTTTTTTTTCCCAATACCGGGTTTCTTTATGTAGACCAGACTTGCCTTGAACTCAGAGATCTGCCTGTCAACTAACGGTGGGTGTGTGCTGCCATGCCAGCTTACCTTTTATTTTGAGACAGCATCTTTCTAAAATTGCCCATGCAGGCCTTGACCTTTTAATCTTCCTGCTTCAATCTCTCTAGAGTAGCTGGCATTATATATCTATACCATCAGGCCTGCAACACAAAATTTATAGGAATATTGGCCTCTACCTCCTTCCTTCTCCTCCACCACCCCCTTTATCATTTCAGCTAAGACAATTTCCAAGGCTAGAGGCACTATACCTGTTTCACTGGGATTAGAATTTTTGGACACAGGAGAACATGTTGGCAGATTTATAATCTCAGCACTTTGGAGCAGGAGGCAGGAGGATGGGGAGTTCAAGACCAACATCAGTTACTTAGTAAGTTTGAAGCCAGGCTGGGTTTTATGATACCTTGTCTCCAAAAAATAGCAACAGTAGGAGCCCAGGAGATGGCTCGGTAGGTAAGGGTGCTTCCTGCCAAGCCTGATGACCTGAGTTCAATCCCTGGACTCACACAGTGTAAGGAGAGACCAACTTCAGCAAGTTGTCTTCCGATCTCCATTGTGTGCATGTGCGGTGTGCACGTACAAATCACATAAGATTGGCCACAGTGGTGCAAGTCTGTAATTCCAGAAGACAAAAGGAGGCAGGAGGATCAAAGTTCAAGGTCATGCTAAGATTTATACAGAATGAGGTCAGTCTGACCTAGATAAGACCCTGTTTCAAAAGAAAAAAAAAAAGTTACTTGATGTTGAAATTAGAGTCCCTTTCTCTATCTATCTGTCTGTCTCTCTTTTTTTTTTTTCTCCCCAGGGTGGCCACAGACTCCCTGTATAGCTGAAGATGACATTGAGTTCCTGATTCTCCTACCTTTATCTCCCTGGCTGGAATCATGCAGGTCTATGAGTCCATTTCTGAGTCAGAGAAACAAGTGGAAGGTGATAAAGGCTTCCCCAAGCTAGCCCATAGGACAGGCAGAATGGCTTATCTTCCCTTCCCCCAAGACTCACTCAGAGACTAGTCAGGAAGAGAAAGGGTCCCGGGGACCAGAATGTACCCTTCACTTTGCCAGGACAATTATTTATCTAGAAGGTATCAACGATTTGTCCAGGGTCATCCACCAAGCCTTCCAGGCAGGGCTTGGATCCTGAACTTGGGATACCAATCAGCACCCTTCACTCCCTGGGCCTGGCTGTCTGAAACCACTGTATACATTTGATTTGGAGGGCATCATGCCATTTCAAGCCCAGCTTTTCAAAGTCTCTCCTCTTGAGTTGTTCTCCAACAGAACACAGATTCTCTGCAAAAAGCTGTCAGAGAGAGAGGGAGAAAGGGAGAGAGAGAGAGAGAGAGAGAGAGAGAGAGAGAGAGAGAGAGAGAGAGAGAGAGAGAGAGAGAGATATCTGGTCACTCTGGAGATCAGAGAGAGAGTAGTGTATTAGTGATGACCCCAGCTGAACCAGATCAAGGCAAAGGTTCACTAGGCTAACCTCCATCCTCCGCCAACTGTTCCTCTCTGCCTGGCTTTCTTCATTCCAAGTCAGGAGAAGGGAAGCCACCCGGCCGGGGGACCTTTCTTCTCTTCTTTCCCAGATCGTTCAGGACAACGAGGAGCTAGAAAGTGTAGGACTAGTGTGCTCATCTTTGGACACCCAGTGCACAGACTGAGCAGTCACCTCTTGTAGATCTTGTCACTCATCCTCCTTGGATTACATGTTAGAATACATTCCTAAGGGCACAGCTAGAGGGTTGAGTCACAAAGTCAGGGTCCTTTGGAGCCTAGGGGAGCAGCTGAGGAAATTGTGTTTAAGGCTTCAAGCTAGAGCAGAAAGAGGGAAGGTAGGATACAACAGACACGTCCCTGATGCCACCTAATCTTGTCTACCTGGTACTCTTCTCAGAGTCGTCGGGAGGATGCAAGGTCGAACTAAAGCTGACTCTTAGCCTCTGGCCGGACTAGCACCTCGGTCCCCCGAGGTCTCCGAATACAGAGGGGCTTACCCATCAGAGCGGTAGGTCCCAACTACCTTTCCTCTCCCCAGAGGCCCTCTGCTCCAGTTGGCAGGCCTCAGGGGCACTCTGGGCAGATTCCTTTGGCCTGTAGCTCAGCACCCAGGAAGTACCCACGTGACCCAAGCCCTACTGGGCACGTGGGACCAACCAGTCCAGGCATTGTCAACTGGCTCTATATAGACTGTTGATTGTTTTCCCGTTTATGAAACTCTTAGGCCCTCCAAAGTTAGAGTGATGATTGCAGGAAGGCCCTGTATTGTGCTGCAGAGCCGGTCTTGGGAGCCCCGGGAGGGGGAGGGGGGACAAGGGCGGGACTTCGAGGGCGGGCTCGAAGGGCTGCAGTTCCCACGCAAAGGTGGCCAGGACCCAGTCGGCACTTCCCGGCCTCTCCTCGCCCCGCCCCGCCCCGCTCCGCCCCGCGGGGACCCAGTCCTCCTCACCCCATAGGCAGAGCGACCCTCCCGCCTCCCCGTCCGCTTCTTAATTACCCTCGCCTCGTTCACTTTCAAAGTTTACTCCCGGCCCGGACCCGCGGCGGAAGCGAGCCATGGCTGTCTACCTCGGGATGCTGCGCTTCGGGAGGCTGTGTATCGCGAGCCTGGGGGCGCGGGGCCCCCGGACGCTGCTCTCTCGCCCTCGGCCGAACTCGAAGTTGCAGGGTGTCCGTGCTCTCAGGTACCTCGAGCAGCTCTCCGAAAAGAGAGGGGGCTGGGCAGTCCCGAGAAGGGAACTTGGGAGTTCTGCAGGGCTTGGCAGGGGCTGACCCCACTCTGGGTAGCCCTCACACACACTACCCTACCACTTAGGCAAAGGGAAAAGCCAGGCCAGCCCGGGATCTGGGGCTGCTGCTCGTAGCCACAGGAGTCCCAGGCTGAGTTCAAATTCTAGTTCAGAATTCTGTATGCGTCCCATGTGGTACACAGAGCCAGGAGTGGAGGCTTTTTAACAGTACACCCGAGGAACAGAGCTGAATACTGCTAGGGCATTCTCTCAGCTGTATTAACTCTCGTGAAAAACGTGGGGACCGTTTGGGGGGTCCTCAGGGCACTGAGTATAACAGATCTTTCCTCCCTTTGTTTTCTTTTCCTTCCTTCTTTTCCTCCACCACCCCCTCTACTTTTTGGATCAGGGTTCTCTCTGTGTAGCTGTGGTTGTCCTGAAACTCGCTCTGTACACCAGGCTAGCCTTGAAATCACAGAGATCTGCCTGACTCTGCCTTCTGAGTGCAGAGACTAACGACCTGTACCACCACTGCCCGGCTTCCTTCTGTTTTCAGTCATTACCACTTCTGGGCCCGTTTTTCATCTGTCTTCAGTGCAAGATCAGGGAAAGGGGTTGGCAGGAGAGAGTTGGCTGAATAAATCTAATATGACCAGACACGGAGGGGACTGCAGGAGCTTGCTGGGGAAAGGCCAAGCTGGGAGAGTTGGCTGTGCAACAAGGTGAATGGTGGTATCCTCTGCATCCAGTAGGCATGCACATCGCCTATCCTGCTCTACCGCACGGAAGGGCAAACTACTAAGCCTGTTGTCCGTATTATTATGCGGGCTGTAGTCTTGGAAAGGAATAGTGGAGGCACGGCAGAAAGAGGAATTTGTCTCAGAAAACACTACTAAGTTTAAAAGACACTACTAAAGCCGACGACAGTAGTGGTGTGTACCTTTAGGGCAGAGCCAGGGTCTCTGAGTTCAAGGTCAGCTTGGCCTATGAAGTAAATTCCAGAACAGCTGGGGCTAAACAGATAAATCCTGTGCACCCAATCAAAAGACAACCCTGAGAAGAAGTTGGACGGACGAGTTGGAAGATGTCTTTTTGGCTGGAACTCTCAGGTTCTGAGAGTTAAGAAACAAACCTGTGTGTGTGTGCGTGTGCGTGTGCGTGTGCGTGTGAATTAGCCCTCTAACACTGTTAGTACGTGTTCAGCTCCTGTGAAGTGCCGTCTTTCCTGAGGAGACCCAGGGGCTCATGGCTGGGTGCACATGCCCATGTGATTTTTGTTTTTGTTTGTCCTTTCTTTCTTTCTTTCTTTCTTTCTTTCTTTCTTTCTTTCTTTCTTTCTTTCTTTCTTTCTTTCTTTCTCTCTCTCTCTCTCTCTCTCTCTCTCTCTCTCTCTCTTTCTTTCTTTCTTTCTTTCTTTCTTTCTTTCTTTCTTTCTTTTGAGGGGAGGTTTTTTCAATACAGGGTTTCTCTGTGTAACCCTGGCTGTCCTGGAACTCACTTTGTAGACCAGGCTGGCCTCAAACTCAGAAATCCACCTGCCTCTGCCTCCCGAGTGCTGGGATTAAAGGCATGCCCCAACACCGCCCCGGCTGTTTGTTTGTTTTTTAATATGAGTACACTGCAGCTGTCTTCAGACACACACCAAAAGAGTGCATCAGATCCCATTATAGATGATTGTGAGCCACCATATGGTTGCTGGGATTTGAACTCAGGACCTCTGGCAGAGCAGTCAGTGCTCTTAACCGCTGAGTCATCTCTCCAGCCCTCACTTGTGTTTTAAGTGCAGGTGAAGGCAACTGATAAATGTGTTTTCCTTCATTTATCTCTACCTTACCATTTTGAGGTATGGTCTTTGACTGAGCCTGGGGCCCATTGATTCCGCTAGGATGGCTAGCCAGTGAGTTCTAGGGATTTTTCTTCTCTGTCCCCCACCCCCCTAGCACTGAGAAGTTACAGGTGGCTGAGCCATGGTGCCAAGCTTTTGTGTGAAAGTTGGGGATCCAGCCAGTGGTGGCGCACGCCTTTAATCCCAGCACTCAGGAGGCAGAGGCAGGAGGATTTCTGAGTTCGAGGCCAGCCTGGTCTACAGAGTGAGTTCCAGGACAGCCAGAGCTATACAGAGGAACCCTGTCCCAAAAAACCAAAAAAAAAAAAAAAAAAAAGAAAGAAAGAAAGAAAGAAAGAAAGAAACTTGGGAATCCGAACTCAGTTCCTTCTGACTGTACTGCAGTCGCTTTACTGATTAAGCCATTACCCTAGCTGCAACATTCCTGATCTTTGACATTTTTCTGTGTAAACAAAGCAGGTCACTTACTGGCCTCAGGCCTGTGATCTCTGAGGGCTTCAGTGTCAGGCCTCAGAGAAACTATGTCCAGAAGAGGCCTATTTATCAAGAGAGAGAGAGAAAAAAAAATTTCTGAGTATCTGGCCCAACTTCTTTCCATTCCTCTCATATTTGCATCCTTCCTTGCTGGCTTTCATCCTTCCAAACGAAGTATCTGGTTTGTCCCCTACTCTCCCCTGCAGAGGCCTCCATCTTAGGCTTCTCAAATATTCAGCACAGGTCTCTGAGGGCATTGATCTAGCCCTCAGAGGTCAAGCACCTAGGCCCATAGGACTCAGACCCAAACTGGTGGGAGGATGAAGAGAATCGGGGAGCGGGCACTAGATGGTGCTCCAGGCATGGTGGTGTGGGAAGCTGTTGCCCTCCACCCTCTGATTAGGTTACAGGCAGGCTTTGCTGCCGCCGCCCAGCACACCGAGTCCACCATATTTGGGTTTTCTTTTGTGTTTTTGAGGCAGGGTCCTGGTGTATAACCCGGGCTGTCCTGCAACTTGAAGCTATTAATCTTCCTGTCTCAGCCTCTGAAGCTGTGAAATTACAGGCATGGTTTTGCTGAACTGGAAAGAACAAGAATTGGAAGCTAGCTTGTCTTGAGATACACCCCTGGCTGCTCTACACAGACAGCCGAGTTAATGGCCAAGGAGGCATGTTACCTAATCTCTGAGTGTGGTTAGTGTGTTGCTAATGCAGTCTTACTGAAGGCGGAGAGGCAGAAGCTGGTAGCTATTGCTTTCAGCCTTTCCTTTGAGGTGAGACTGACCCTCTTTAGCTAAGATTTAGACTTGATCTGGACCTTAGCAGTTCCATCAAAGGGCAGGTGTGCTGAACCAGCCCCCACCCCACCCCTGACTCCAACCTCTACTACTGACAACTGGGTCCCTGTACAATGGCCTCGGCGGGGAAGCCTGCAACGTGGGTACCTGAACCCTAAGTATTTCAGACTTTAGAAATGTCTCCCAACAGCTGGGTGGTGGGGGTGGCTTGTGTCTTTAAGTCCAGCATTTAGGAGGCAGAGGCAGATGGATCTCTGAATTCAAGGGCAGCCTGGTCTACAGAGCATGTTCCAGGAAAGCCAGGGCTGTTACACGTTGAAAGTCTGTCTCGAAAAAGAATAAAACCCACCACAACTACCACTACCGCCACCACCACCACCATAACAACAACAACAACAAAACCCAAAATCAAAGGGTCTCCCACCAACCTCACCATTATCTTCTCTCTCTCTGTCTGTCTGTCTGTCTTTCTTTCATTCTCTCTTTCTCTCTTGTATTTTAGTGGTACCAGGAGTCAAACACAGAATCTTGTTATGCAAGTGCCACCCTCTACTTGCTCGTTTTGTAGAAAGAGTTTGTTACACTCAAGTGAAGACTTGCATGTGCTTTCTCTTTGTACTCATAAAGGCATATCTACCAGCCGTTCCCTTTGGATGGCAAAAGTGAGCACTCCCTCCAGAGTTGGGGCAGTCCTGGGCTCAAACTCTTTATTGCCCCTAAATAGTTCTTTGTAGTTTGCTTCCTTCATAGGCTGTGGGTTCCTTCAGAAAGGTTATATTGAGTGATCATAGGACTTTATGGTGTAATTACATATGGAAGTTGCACAGGTCTTAAATGTACTGCTCAGTAAGCTTTAATGGCTTGTTCTCTAGTGCTATGACTGACCACCAGAGAACAGAGCCATCGGTAAGCTTCTCTTCAGAGTTCATTTAACTCAGAGTCCAAGGGCACAGTGCCAGCAGGTGCTTGGCACCGGTGAGGGCCATCCCGCTGAGTCATGACATGGCCCAAAGCATCACGTGGTAAGAAGACCCAGAAAACACTCCAGGGAGAGCCATTTCAAAGTCAAGCTATCCCTCTATAACCTATCACTCCACAAAAAGCATGCATGGGTTGTTCCATTCCAAAGTGCAGAGGCCTCAATGATCCAAAGATTCTAAGAATCACGGGTATATGAATTCGTTCGGAGAATCATTTAAACCACGCTTAAACTCATTACTCAGTTTCCAAAGTTACTTTTTTTTTCTCAAGGCTTTTTCCTTCCTCCCTCCTTTTCGTCTTCTTTTCCTTCCATCCTCTGTGGTTTTATTGATTTTATTGGGTAATTTTTATTTTTATTTTTTTTTGTTTTTTTGTTTTTCGAGACAGGGTTTCTCTGTATAGCCCTGGCTGTCCTGGAGCTCACTTTGTAGACCAGGCTGGCCTCGAACTCAGAAATCCGCCTGCCTCTGCCTCCCGAGTGCTGGGATTAAAGGTGTGCGCCACCACGCCCGGCTCAGGGTAATTTTTAAAAATTGACTTTCAGGAGGCAGAGGCAGGAGGACTTCTGAGTTCGAGGCCAGCCTGGTCTACAGAGTGAGTAGCCAGGGCTACTCAGAGAAACCCTGTCTCGAAAAACAAAAACAAACAAACAACAAAAAATTTGACTTTCGTGCGCAGGGATGTCTTTCCTGTCTGTACGTCTGTGTACCACGCTGGGCTTGCCTGCTGTCCTCAGAGCGAGAAAAGGGCATCAGATCCCCCGGAACTAGAATTCAAGATGCTTGCGGAGCCACCATGTGGGTGCTGGGAACTGAAGCTGAGTCTTCTGGAAGGGCAGCCGGTGCTTTTAATTGTTAAAACATCTCTTTAGCTTCTTGCTGTTTTAGTTTTTGAGATGGGATCTCATTATGTTGCCCAGAAAGGCCTCAGACACAGCAATCCTCCAGCCTCAAACTCCGCCCCCCAATGCTGACGTCACAGGCATGGGCCGCCACACCCAGCTCTGCTTTTTTATTTCTTCCTTCTTGTTTATATGGGTCTCCTTTTCTTTACTTAAATACTTGACAAGAACAGTTTAAGGCAGATTGATGTTGGCTCAGGGTTTGAGGTTAAAGTCCATCCCCACAGGAAAGGCCTGGTGGAGAGAAGAGGCCTGAATGTAAGGCAGCACAGGTAAGTGGTCTAATATGGCAAGTTGTCATGTTGTGTTTCCAGTCAGGAAATGGAGAAAAACGAATGCCAACCCTCAGAGCGCTTTCTCCCTTTCTGTGCAGTAGGGAACCCCAGCCTGTGGGTACCATGATTAATCCCCACAGTGTGTGTGAATGTGTGTGTGTGTGTGTGAGAGAGAGAGAGAGAGAGCACCTGTGTGTGTGTATATGAGTGTGTGTGTGTATGAGAGAGAGTGTGTATGTGAGTGTGTGTGTGACTGAGAAAAAGAGTGTGTGTGTGTGTGTGTGTGTGTGTGTGTGTCATGGGTGTGAGTTCCAGACATACGGTCTTGCATATGCCACACAAGTGTTCAGCCACTGAGTTGGTTTCAACACCCTTGGGTCCTAGTTTTTTCTTTTCTTTAAACATTTTCAGAAACACTTACTTGTGTGCATTTGTCCATGCAACTTCTGACAATCTCCTCCCACCATGTGGGTCTCGGGGATTGAACTCAGGTCGTCCTCAGGCTTGGCCAAAAGGACCTTAAGCTGCTGAGTCATCTCACTGCCACCACCGAGGACTAGTTTTAGGAAGAAGGGGTTGTACTTGTTTGTTTGATTTTTACTGAGATAGAGACTCATTCTGTAGCCCAGGATCGCCTCAAACTCAAAACATCCCCTCCTGCCTCAGCTTCCCAAATGCTGAATTTAATATGGGTCATCGCGTCTGCATTTTTTGGGGGAGGGAAGGGGGTGACAGAGGTGGGAGGGACAGTCAAGGTCTCACTCTGTAGCAAGGCTGGTCAAGAACTCTGTGGACCAGGTTATCCTAGCACTTACATCACTCATACTGCCTTCCTGTGAGTTTGAGGCTTACCTCGGCTACATATTAAGTATAATAGGGTTTTACATGTACTCCACCACACTTGCTTTCTGAGATCCTTTTTAAAAACGTGTTAGCCTGGTGGTTGCGGCAGTGGTGGCGCACACCTTTAATCCCAGCACTCAGGAGGCAGAGGCAGGCAGATTTCTGATTCCGAGGCCAGCTTGGTCTACAAAGTGAGTTCCAGGACAGCCAGGGCTACACAAGAAACCCTGTCTCGAAAAACCAAGGGCTGGTGAGATGGCTCAGTGGGTAAGAGCACCCGATTGCTCTTCTGAAGGTCCAGAGTTCAAATCCCAGCAACCACATGGTGGCTCACAACCATCTGTAACGAGATCTGGCGCCCTCTTCTGGAGTGTCTGAGGACAGCTACAGTGTACTTACATATAATAAATAAAAAAAAAAAAAAAAAAAAGAAAAACCAAAAAAAAAAAAAAAAGAGTAAAGCGTTGGTTTCCCGGGGATAAAGTCATGTTAGTGGCCCCATCTTTAGGGATGGTTTCTTACCCATTATTCTCGCTTAAGATCTTGGCCTAGGTTACCAGGAACATGTAAATAAGAAAAGGAATAATAGAAAACAAAACAGATAGATTGCCACGAGAACTACGGCACAATAATTTTTCTCCGACAAGGAGTTCCACAATCGGTTTCAGGAGGCCTCCCTGTTTTGAGGTCAATTGCCTCAGTCTGTGGAACTTGTCACACAGATCCTACTGGAGGCGGTGTGGCAAGAGAGCATTGATTATAGCCTTTTTTTTTTTTTTTTTTTTTAGGCATGATCTGGCTAGCCCAGGCTGACCCAGAACTTAATATGTAGTCCAGGCTAGCCTCAAACTCAGTGATCTTCCTCCCCCGGCCTGCTGAATACAGGAATCAGGCGGGAGCAACCATACTTTGCTTTAGTACTTTTTTTTATTTTTTAAATTTCTTTGTTTATTATATCCCACCTCCCTCTCACTCTGCTAGCCCAGTTCACTTCCAGCTGCCTTCTCCTCTCACTCTGCAAGCCTAAATTCATAGGGTCAAGCAGTTCTAACCACTAAGAATTCTTAAAGGGCCAGGCACACAAGATAAATCACACACCACACACACACACACACACACACACACACACACACACACACGATACATATATTAAGGCAACAGGCTCAGGTCCATTTGTTTAGCTTTCTTTGTTTTGTTTTCTCCCTGCAATATTTTTATTTTGTTAAAGCGTAGAGCACCAAGTTGTCATGTTAACATCTCTAATGTTTTCATCGCACGTGTTAATTATACATAATACTGGGTTTCATTATGGTGTCTTCATACACGAGCATAGCACACATGTCAGCCATAGACATCCCATATTATCTCTTATCCTCCCCCGACTCCCAAGGGTTCTCCCGGCCACTTTCATGGGGTGCATGGGGTTTGGGTTGGGATGAATTGCATTAGGGTTGTTGATGTCACAGGAGCATAGACACCTTACCAGTGGTTACACCACCAAAGAAATGCTCCCCCCCCACCACCTCGTCGTCTGTTATCTTTGTGTAAATCTCCAGGGATGGAGGGAGTGCTCATGAGTCCCGCCTCTGCCCACAGCAGGATGCTGACAGAACCCAGTCTTGCCCAGATCCTGTGCTGGAAATCACAGCTGCTGTGAGTTCTGGCAGCTGAGCATTCCATTCCGGTCGTCTCCTCTGTCTTCCCCAGTTCTTCCCCTCTTCTCCCCTCTTCATCTGAGATGTTTCCTGAGCATCAGCGAGTGGAGGGTCCATCTACAGACAGACAATCAGCTGTCACTTTATTCTCCGTACTTTGACCGGCTAGAAATCTCCGCGCTCTGCTCACCACGGCAGGGAGAGGCTTCTGTGACCCGAGCTGTTGACACAGCTGCACCGGTCTGTGGTTATTCAGAAGGTGCACAATGATCTGGGTTTTGTTTCATTGAGACAGGTTCTCAAGCAGCCCAGGGTGGCCTCAAATTCACTCAGTCTTCAAGGATGACCTTGAACGCCTGACCTTCCTGCCTCTCTCCCTAAATGTGGAATTTCCAGGCCAGAGCCACTGTCCGTGCCTGGCCCATTGGCTCATTCATTTGCTTGCCTTAATCTTACTGCTGGTTTACATTTCCCCTTTCTCTCTCTCTGTTTTCTTTTTGATACTTTTAGTTAAGCCTGGGGGGTGAGAGGGAGGAGGTTGATGTGTGTGAGTGCAGGTTCCCTCCGCAACCAGAAGAGGATGTTGGGTTTGATGGAGCTGGAATTACAGGCAGTCATGAGCTGCCCGGTATGAGTGCTGAGAACCAAATTCTGTTAGAGCCGTATTTGCTCTTAACTGGCGAGCCATCTCCAACAGCCCTGTGTTGCGTTAGGTGATTAATGCTGCTCAAATCCGTGGGAGTATGCGTTTCTTGCTCCCTGCCCCAGTGTTCTGAGTTCCCAAATGAAAGACATACATAAGGGACAGGGCCTCTTCCAAACCTACATGTGGCTAGCACACTATCGCCTACAATAATCCTGAACTATTATTTACTAAAACCTAGATTCCATCCTGGCCACCCAGGACCCAGGCCCGTGACCCTCATGGGCCGAGATCTCAGACTCTTACATTCTGGCTGTCTCTCTGTCCTGCACTCCTCAGGCCTGGTCCTTCTTTGCTGTCCTTCCGTGGTCCCCTTGCCCATGAATCCTAAAGTCCCGCCTCTGTCTTCCTACTCAGCCATTGGCTGCAGACAAATTTATTTACCAATCAGAAGCAACTAGAGGCAGAGACCCTCAGCGTCTTACATACGGATTCTTGCAATTTTGGGAACCCACTGCTCTGTGTTTTTCTTATCTAAGAAACAAACAAACAACAACAACAAAATCAGGTGATCAGTGGTGACATACACCTTTTAATTTCAGGCACTTGGGAGGCAGAAGCAGATGCCCCAATCTGAAAAATCACAGATGCATCTCCCAAACTTAAGTCAACTATTGAAAAGTATTATGCCAACCTCCAGGAAAGCTGTTTGTTTGTTTGTTTGTTTGTTTGTTTGAGACAGGGTTTCTCTGTATAGCCCTGGCTGTCCTGGAACTCACTCTGTAGACCTGGTCTGTAGACCAGGCTGGCCTCGAACTCAGAAATCCACCTGCCTCTGCCTCCCTAGTGCTGGGATCAAAGGTGTGCGCCACCACTGCCCTACCAGCAAAGCTTTTTAAAATACAATAGAAAGTAATTCGAGTTTGAGGCCAGTCTGGTCTATAGAGTGAGTTCCAGGACAGTCAGGGCTGTTACACAGAGAAACCCTGTCAAAGCCTTTCTCAATCATATTTGTGGTGGCGCACACCTTTAGTCCTAGCACTTGGGAGGCAGAAGCAGGCAGATCTCTGAGTTTGAGGCCAGCCTGGTTTACATAGAGAATCCAGGGTAGTCGGGGCTATGTAGCATGACCCTGTCTCAAAACAAAATAAAACGCCAAAATAAATAGATTAATTAATTAAATTAGTAACTAAAATTAAGTTAAGTACATTACTGATGTCTGTGCTATGTCATGAATGTGGAGGTCAGAGGACAACGTGTGGGAGTTGGTTTTATCTGTGTTCATGGATTGATCTCAAGTCTCAGCCCTGAGCTCGCTAGTCCCCTGGCCTAGCAACAGATACCAGCAGAGAGCAGGAACAAAGGTCAGGGTTCGCTCGGGACTTGGGTCTAATCGGCAATTGCTTTCAATTTCATTTTAAAAGCTTTGCTGGCATCTGGCTTGATACTTAAGTTTGGGAGCTGCTTCTGCCACTCTTTGGTTTTGGGTACCTGGCATCAGCCCTGCCCATCTTCCCTCTCTAGTGGTGTCTGAAAAGATTAAGAGGACTTGCCCATGGTCTGGGGCTTTTCAGGCTTACCAACACGGTCCATCTGCTGACCTCTGGTTCAACTTCCAAGGGCCACAGCCAATAGATATGTTTTCAGGAAGTGAAATAAGAGGCTTTCGTCACGGGCCTGTTTGCTCAGGCATTATCCACATCCCTGCTCCATGGTCCAGCTCTGCTGTGACTGTGTCTGACGCAGACAAAATAGAGTAATCCTGCAGGGGAGGGGGAGATTCCTCAGTGGTTAGAGCACTCTTCCTAAGGACGCTGGTTCAATTCCTAGGACCCATCTCTAGGATGACCACAGGATATCTGATACCTCTGGTCTGACATGCACATGTCCACATATCAACATGGAATTAAAAATAAAACAAAAGTCTCCAAAAAATGGCTTCTGTGCCTATGTTCTTACTCACAGAGGTTTTGTTTTTTGTTTTAAGGAAAATTCTTTGTGTTGAGGGTGATGATTGCTAGCCCTACCTTTAGCTGCCCTCTCCAAAATGTGGTGACATGCTACAGATCCCATCTGATGTTCCCAGAGCCAGCCAGCTGTGTTTTCTGTCCAGGTTTTGTGAGGCTGGGCCAGGCAGGGAGCGTGAGACCCTGGGTTTGCCTTACCCGGGGGCTGTGGAGACAGACAGGTTTATGGCTCTGTGCTGGGAAAGAGGAAAGGTGAGCTGCACCCTGAGGTCAGGAGAGTGAGCTGAGACACAGAGTCAAGTGCCATAGATAAATGATAGAAGGAGCTGGTGTGCTTGCAGGCAGACAGGATCCCTGAGGGTGCCGTGGGGAGCTCCTCTGGGTGGAAGTCTCCAGAGACCTACCCTTTTAGTGCGCGCTGTAGCTTTAAATATAATTTTGTTATTGCACTTATCTACAAATTCACACATGGGTTCCATGGCACCTGTCGGAAGGTCAGAGGACACCTTGTGAAAATCGGTTCTTTTCATTCCACTACGAGGGCCCTGGGGGTCTAACACAGGTTCTCAGGCTGAGCACCATACATCTGCTGAGCCATCTCACTGTCCCTGGATATAATATATGGAAGAAATAAGCTAGACGTGTGTGTGTGTGTGTGTGTGTGTGTGTGTGTGTGTACATGTGTTTATATCCTGGTACCAAGGAGGCAAGAAGAATGCATCAGATCTCCAGGGACTGGAGTTACATATGGTTGCAAGCCATGTAGGGCTGTCTCTCCAACCCCCCACACCCAAGACATTTTTTTTAAATTATTTATTTATTCATGCTTTATTCATGCTTTATTTATTTATTTAATGTGCGAGCACTCTGCCGCCTGTATACTCACATGCCAGAAGAGGGCTTAAGATGGCCTTGTAGACGGTTGTGAGCCACCATGTGATTGCTGGGAATTGAACTCAGGACCTCTAGAAGAGCAGCCGGTGCTCTTAACTACTGAACCATCTCACCAGTGTCCACCCCCCCCCTCCCCACCCCCCCCCCCCACCCTCCCCACCCCACCCCGATATTTAAGCATAAAATGACAAGAGTCAAGAGAGAGAGGAGCTCAGAAGGAAAGCAAGGCACACCCCAGAGTGCTGGAGTGAACTTCTCAAAGAGTTACTTTGTTGCTGTCTGACACGGTGTCTCAGATACCACAGGCTGACCCCAGACTCACTGTGTAGCTGAGGATAGTCTTGAACTCCCTCATCTTGGTGTCTGCTCTTCCTTCATGCAGTCCAGGCATGTCCTCAAACTTCCTTCTGCCTTCTGGATGCTGCAAGGGCACATGCACCCCCGTGCTTCTTGATTGGCAGGTCACTTCCTTTCTCTAATTCCCAGGAGCTCTCAGTGCTAGGGCTGAGGAGAGCATCTCAGTGAGGGATGCTAAGAGGGCGTTTCCCAGTCAGTATGGCTCCTGCACCCATTGTCGTCTGGAAATCTATCCATCTGCATTCTGCTCCATTTCTCTGCAACCTAGCCACTGCTCTGCACCATCCAGCGTCCTTGTTTTTTGTTTTGTTCTTGTTTTTGTTTTGGGGTTTTTTTTTTCAATTTTTTATTAGATAATTTCTTCATTTACATTTCAAATGCTATCCCGAAAGTCCCCTATACCCTCCCCTCGCCCTACTCCCCTACCTACCCACTCCCACTTCTTGGCCCTGGTGTTCCCCTGTTATGGGGCATATAAAGTTTGCAAGACCAAGGGGCCTCTCTTCCCAATGATGGTTGACTAGGCCATCTTCTGCTACATATTCAGCTAGAGATACGAGCTCTGGGGTTACTGGTTACTTCATATTGTTGTTCCACCTATAGGGTTGCAGACCCCTTCAGCTCCTTGGGTGCTTTCTCTAGCTCCTCCAATGGGAGCCCTGTGTTCCATCCTATAGATGACTGTGAGCATCCACTTCTGTATTTTCCAGGCACTGGCATAGCCTCACAAGAAACAGCTACATCAGGGACCTTTCAGCAAAATCTTGCTGGCATGTGCAATAGTGTCTGCATTTGGTGGCTGATTATGGGATGGATCCCCGGGTGGGGTAGTCTCTGGATGGTCCATCCTTTTGTCTTAGCTCCAAACTTTGTCTCTGTAACTCCTTCCATGGGTATTTTGTTCCCTATTCTAAGGAGGAATGAAGCAATGAATGTTGCTTTTCCTTCTTGATTTTCTTGTGTTTTGGAAGTTGTATCTTGGGTATTCTAGGTTTCTGGGCTAATATCCACTTATCATTGAGTGCATATCAAGTGACTTCTTTTGTGATTGGGTTACCTCACTCAGAATGATATCCTCCAGATACATCCATTTGCCCAAGAATTTCAGAAATTCATTGTTTTTAATAGCTGAATAGTACTCCATTGTGTAAATGTACCACATTTTCTGTATCCATTCCTCTGTTGAGGGGCATCTGGGTTCTTTCCAGCTTCTGGCTATTGCAAATAAGGCTGCTATGAACATAGTGGAGCATGTGTCCTTATTACCAGTTGTATATGCTCAGAAGAGGTATTGCTGGGTCTTCTGGTAGTACTATGTCCAATTTTCTGAGGAACCACCAGACTGATTTCCAGAGTGGTTGTACCAGCTTGCAATCCCACCAACATTGGAGACCAGGCTGGCCTCAACTCAGCGATCCACCATCCTCTGACTCCCAAAGACTAGGATTAAACGTGTTTGAGGTGTTTGATTTTTTTTTTTAAGAGTTTCAGAACCTCCCCCCCCCCAACCCCCAAGTTGTCCTTGAACTCAATATGTAGTCAAGGATGACCTTGAACTTCTGTTGTTGCCTCTACCTTCCAAGTGCTGGGATTAGAGATGTGTACCACCACAGTGAAGGTTATGCAGCACTAGGGAATCAAACACGGGGCTTCGTGCATGCCAGGCAAGCACACCACCCACTGGGCTATATCCCCAGCTTCTCTAAGGCAATTTTGACTGTAGTCTGTGGGACGGTGAACCATGCCAGGAAGCTTGGTGGATAGAGTGGGTTGAGACCACAGAAACCCGGTGGGTACATACCAGAGACAGTAGGTAACTCCGTGTTATCAAATTCCTGGCCTGGATCATGTGCCACACCACTTCCCACATAGGAAACATGATCTGTGATGTCATGTAGGCCCAGAATTGAGTTCTCCATGCTAAAGAGGTACCTGGAGGCCCTGAAGGTTTATTAGCCAATAGGCTTCCCTTCCTGCCAAAGGTAGTTAATCTCGGGTCCACCCCGAGAAGTTGGTACGCTATGCTTCCATTTTCCATGATGAACAGTCTGGAACCAAGGACTGTCTGTCTCTTTCATCAAGAACCGCCCTGGGGAGCACAGAGCAGACCATCACCTACAGAGCTGATGCTTAATTCTCCCCTAGAAGGCCTCTCTGCGCTCCCAGCCCCAACCACAGCCTAGCTAAGGACCCTCATCAATGAGCTAAGCCAGAGCTTCCCCTCCCCGTTCCCCCCTCCACCTCCTGCTCCCCAGGGCCTGTGGACCCCTGACACTTCATTCTCAACTTCTCCGTGTTGTTCTCCAGCAGTGACTGGAGCCCTGAAACCCAGGGAATACCAGCGTCAGCTTTCTCACATCTCAGACTGAGCTTTCCCATCCCCTGGGGTAGTCAAGATCCCTGCATTTTACCTCCCTAGCAGCCAGGCGGAACACAGACCCACAGTAGTCCAGGCTCTAATCTATTTTAGGATGAGCCAGCATGATTGTGAGGGGTCAGGTCAGTAGGAATGCACTGACGTAGGTCCCAGAATGAGCTGTCAATTACTTGAGCTACTGAATGACCTGGCATGTAACGCTTTTACAAGAATGCTTTTTTTTTTTTAAAGATTTATTTTATTTTATATGTATGAACATCTTGACCCCATGTATGTATGTATGTATGTATGTATGCATGTATGTATATGTGTGCACCATGTGAATACCTGGTGCCCGAGGTCAGAAGAGGACAGCATACTCCCTGGAACTGGGCTTACGGATGGCTCTGAACTAACATGTGGGTGCCGGGAATTGAACGCAGGCAGCCTGTAAGAAAAAAAAAATGTGCATTTTAAAAGTGATTTATGTATTTTTATTTTATGTGCATTGGTAATTCGCCTGCATGCATATCTGCTTGAGGGTGTCAGATCCCCTGGAACTGGAGTTTACAGACAGTTGTGAGCTGCCATGTGGATGCTGGGAATTGAACCTGGGTCCTCTGGAAGAGCAGCGAGTGCTCTTAAATCACAGAGCCATCTTCTCCAGCCCCTACAGGAATGCTTTTACCAAAAGGTTTTATTGGGGTTTTGTTTGTTTGTTTGTTTGCTTGCTTTCCGAGACAGGGTTTCTCTGTATAGCCCTGGCTGTCCTGGAACTCACTCTGTAGACCAGGATGGCCTGGAACTCAGAAATCCGCCTGCCTCTGCCTCCCGAGTGCTGGGATTAAAGACGTGCACCACCACGCCCGGCCGATTTTATTGTATTTTATTTTTGATTTATGTGTATGTGTGCGAATATATACATATGTATGATTGCCTACAGAGGCCAGAAGAGAGTGTAAGAACCCGGAGGGCAGCGTTGGGAGCAGCCTGATGTGGATGCTGGGAAGCGAACTCCCATCTTTTGCAAGAACAGCAAGTGTTCTACCAGCAGAGCTAGATCCCCAGCCTCCTGCTTATCGCTTCCATAAAGGAGAATCATTTATTCCTTGAGTTGCCTTAAAGTCTCTCCGTTGACTCTCTTAGAGATTGCATCATGCAGCTGGTCATCTGGGTGGACTCTCATTTCTCTCTGGAGTGCTGTTCTTGTCTTATCTTCTGGACCAAAGCTTGGTTTCTGGGAAACCTTATGCTAACAATAATCAGTGTGTCCAGGGCTGTTCTCAGCCTTTTTCCCGCAGAATGCATACCTGTGTCTGCGACGCAGGGCAAAGTCACAGTACACAATCAACTCTGCAGAGAGCACACTACCACCATGTGGTTGCTGCGATTTGAACTCAGGACCTCTGGAGGAGCAGTCAGCATTCTTAACCACTGAGCCATCTCTCCAGACCAAAAGGACTTCTTTGGAGAGGAATTTCTTTTCTTTCTTTCTTTCTTTCTTTCTTTCTTTCTTTCTTTCTTTCTTTCTTTCTTTCTTTCTTTCTTTCTTTCTTTCTTTCTTTCTTTCTTTCTTTCTTTCTTTCTTTCTTTCTTTCTTTCTTTCTTTCTTTCTTTCTTTCTTTCTTTCTTTCTTTCTTTCTTTCTTTCTTCAAGACCAGGTTTCTTTCTCTGTGTAGCTCTGGCTATCCTGGAACTTCTTCTGTAGACCAAGCTGGCCTCCAATTTGCAGAAACCCATCTGCCTCTGCCACCCAAATGCTAGGACTAAAGGCGTGGGACACCACCAATCTGGCTTGGATTTTCTAATCTAGAAATCTCTAATAGATGGTGTTTCCTTGGTTTGCTCGGCATTATTTGCTGACGTGTGTACATATTTTACCCAGAAATAATGCATGCTGCTTTAAAAAAATAGCTCGAGCAACATGCTGTTTAGTTTATTGGTTATGACTGTATCAGCAGTAGCTTAATCCTTACAAGGCTTTTTGTTTATTTAGGTTTTTAAGACAAGGTTTCTTTGTGTAGCCTGGCTGTCCTAGAACTCACTCTGTAGACCAGGCTGGACTTGAACTCAGAAATCCGCCTGCCTCTGCCTCCCAAGTGCTGGGATTGGGATTAAAGGTGTGCACCACCACTGCCCGGCCAGGAATTTATTTTATTTTTTTAAAAAGGAAGTATATATTGAAGTATAGAAAAGCATGCTTTTAAATTATTTATTTATTATTTTCTCTGTATGGAGGGGGCCACCCGAGTGTCAGGTGACATGTGTGTGGTCAGAAGACAACTTTGTGGCACTGGCTCTCGCCTACCTTTAAGTGGGTTTGGGGTACTGAATTCAAGACTGTCGGGCTGCTAGGCGTGAGCCAGCTGGCTGGCCCCAGAGTATGGTATTTTAAGTGCTTATTGGAGACCAGGCTGGGCCTTGCAGTCTAGGCAAGTGCTGTATTGTCATTCCTTCTGTGGCCCTTTTACATTTGACTTCCATTTTCTTTTGTTGTTATTGTTTTGAGACAGGATATCATACAGCCAAAGCCTGGACTACACAGGAGTTTCAGGCCAGGCTGAATGACGTTGAAAGACCAAGAAAGGGAAGGAGGGAGGGAGGGAGGGATGATGTAGATGCTGGTCTTGAACTTCAGTCCTCCTTCCTCAGGCTCCCAAATAATTAGAACTTTTAGGACAAAGCTTTCCACTAGCCACTCCAACAGGCCATGTTCACCCACCCAACCCAAATTTCTACATAGGAAATCTAGTCAATGTGGCCATCTTTGGGGTAGTGACATGAGTGTCAGACTTGAAAAGTCAGGACGGCGGTGAGCAGGTGGTGTTGGTGATTACGAATTCCTGGCTGTGGTGTAGCTCTGTTCTTCACCTGTAGCCCTGGGAGGAAGCAAGATCGATTGCTGATAGCATGAGAGAACGAATCTGAGTCCTACAAAATAGTAGGTTGATAGCTCATGGAAAAGCTGGGCTGCATGCCTTACCTTAAGATAAGATGGGAAGGAAGGGGCCACTGTCCTCGGATCTCCATAGGTCACATGTGCACTGTGGCACAAGCATCCACAGAGATGTGTGAGCAAGTGTGTGTGTGCGTGCGTGCTCACACACACACACACACAAACACACACACACACACACACACACACCTGCTCCATTTTGCAGCTTCTCTACCCTTGAAATGGTATCTTGTCTGTGTTTTGTCCTGCCTTAGGCCCTACTAGGTGACTGCAAATTTAGTAGATGAGTGAGTACCTTTGTGCCTTCAACCTTGAAGGGAAATGAGATACTTTTATCTCTGCTTTCTGGTAGACACTTTGGCAGGAGCAAAGAGAGGTAAGCAGGTGTCACAAAGTGAAGGGGACAGGTGCAAAGGGAAGGCAGAGGTGCCAGGCTTTCCTGTGGACCGGAGTCAAAGGTTATTAGCAAAAGTAACTTCTAAACAAACACCTCTTACTAGATCCTAGGTGTGCGCCACCACTCCCTACGCTGTCCCCACCCCCTGTCTCCCTCCCTTCCCCTCCCTTCTCTCCTAACCTCTTCCTTTTAAGCCCCAATACCCTGCAGGAACATGAAACATTCTTAACCCCTGAGACATCTCTTCAGCATTTCTTTGTTTTTAATTTTACTTGCCTTTATTTTAAGTTTTGTTTGTGTTGAGATGGGATCTTGCTGTGTAGCTCAGGGTGGCCTCGAACTCTTGATGCCTTCGGTGTACTGAAATTACAGCCTCACATGCCTGGGTGAATATATCTATCTATCTATCTATCTATCTATCTATCTATCTATCTATCTATCTATCTGTGCGGTACTGGGGATCAAACTTATGCCTTTGCACACCAAGCCAGTGCTTTATCACTTAGCTAAAGCACTATTTTTGTTGCTTGAGTACAGGTTGGACTATGAACCCCAGGCTGTCTCTGAATTCTCTCTGTAACCCAGGCTAGCCGAAAGCTCTCACCAGGCAATGAGTGATGTTTATTAAAGAGAGTTTGTGACAGAGTCTCTTCTATCAAACTTTGGTATGTGGCTGAGGTTGACCTTGAACTCCTGGCTTCCTCTTCCTCGGTGCTGGGATGATCGGCAGGCACCACCACACCCAGCTAGATGTTGGTGACTTCTGCATTCCATTGTTCAAAGGGTTTCTAAGGAATTTTTTTTTCCTTAAACCTTTTCAATAAATGAGGTCAGAGGGTGGCTCCCTGGGTCACGAAGTCTATGGAATCCTTGCTATACAAGATCACAAGAGAGTAGAGTTGCTTTTACTGTTAACAAGGTAATAACCTTGTTTGTGAGAGCCTCTGAGAGCCATCTACAGCAGCCGGGAAAGAGATAAGGTTACATTCAAAGGTCATATGTTCCTTCATTTCATGCATCACTTTGCTGCTCTACCATTTTTACTTCAGATATCTCTGCAAAAAAAAAAAAAAAAAGAATATTTTCTTCACATGAGCAATCTACACTATACCACCACCACCACCCCACCAAGCCAAGACAGAGTTTCTCCTCATATCCCTGGCTGTCCTGGAATTCGCTCTGTAGACCAGATTGTAGTGTTAATTGTTAAGTGTATTGTTAATTGTGATGAAAATTTCAGCTACTAGCAAGGGAGAGATTTCAGATTCTAGCAAGCCACACTCCTGGATGTCACATCCCTTTCCTTTCCCATGATCCTTTCTTTTCTTAGTCTTCCTAGCCTGTCTCACTTTCTTCTATCTCCTGAGTTCTGGGACTAAGACACATCACCATACCTGATCCTAATGTCTTTTATTTATCATTATTTTTATAAGATTCATTCAAATTATCTGGTTCAGTCATTAAGATTTTTTTCTTTCTTTTTGTTTTTGTTTGTTTGTTTGTTTTTCGAGTCAGGGTTTCTCTGTGTAGCCCTGGCTGTCCTGGAACTCACTCTGTAGACCAGGCTGGCCTCGAACTCAGAAGTGTGCCTGCCTCTGCCTCCCGAGTGCTGGGATTAAAGGCGTGCGCCACCACTGCCCGGCTCATTAAGACTTTTGCTGTCCTTCCTATGTGAACTTATGAGCAATAAGTCACTATAAATCTTTTTTTTTTAATTGGTGAACGGGCATTTGGACAGTTGCATACTGGAGGTGGCACAAATATTCCAACCTGGCTTCAGAAATTAGCTTGCTGATTTGTGTGGTCCTGTCTCAACTTAAGTTCTCAGTCTTCAGTGTAGGGGTTGACAGAGCCCAGTAGCTTGGCCATCACTTCCAGTGTCAAGGTGTCTGTCAGCTCAGATACAGGTGTATATTGAAGCCAGTGGTTAGGTCCAATGAGTCTCTAAGGAAGGCACCGCAGCCAAAATCTGTCACCCACATAGCAAATCACAGCAAATTAATTACTTAGTAAGCATTCATCCTTCCGTCTGGTTCTAGGGAGCTAACCCCAGTCTTCATTGAAGGTCAGGCAAGTACTCTACGGTAGCCACACCCCCTTTTGTAATTATTAGAATACTTAATGTATCAGCGTTTTTTTCCCTCTTCTTTTGTTTTTGAGATTTTATTTAATTTTTACTTTATGTGTTTAGACATTTCACTTGCACAGATATGTGTGCACCATCAGAGGCCAGAAGAGGGCATCAGATGCTTTGGACTGGAGTTACAGACAGTTGTCAGTCAGCCACTGTGTCGGGGCTGGGGAATTGAACCTGGAGACTCTAAAAGAGCAGTCTGTGTTCTTAGGCACTGAGCCATTTCTGTAGCCCCTGTTCTTGATTTTTAGAGGTTTCTGGATTTTTTTTCAAATGCTTTTTTTTTAACAAGATTTATTTATTTATTATATGTAAGTACACTGTAGATGTCTTTAGACATTCCAGAAGAAGGAGTCAGATCTCATTATGGATGGTTGTGAGCCACCATGTGGTTGCTGGGGTTTGAACTCAGGACCTTCGAAAGAGCAGTCAGTGCTCTTAATAACGGAGCCATCTTTCCAGCCTTCAAATGCTTTTTTTTTTTTTTTAAATTTTATTGACACAGGATTTTTCTGTGAACTAGGCCTGGCTGTCCTGGAACTTGCTTTCCAGACCAGTCTGGCCTGGAGCTCACAGAGATCCGCCTGCCTCTGCTGGAATTAGAGGCTTCACCACCACCACCACCGCCCAACTTTAAAAGCTTTTTTTTTTTTTTTTTTTGAGGAGTCGGTTTTTTGTTTTGTCTGTTGTGGGATAGGGTCTCACTTTTTAGGCCAGGCTGGCACTAAATTCACAGTAATCTTCCTGCCTCTGCTTTCTCCCAAGTGCCAGGATTCATTCCCAGCCTTTTCAAGGGTTTTCTGTCTGCAGTTGGTTGATCCTTCAGTGAAGAGGACAAGGACACTGGCTGTAGCTTCCCTGAAGGCATACACCACATCATGTAGTCTGGCCACACGCATCCTCTGTCCACACCTCAGTCAGGTTGACCCACATCTTGTCCAGACATGGCAGTTCTGTTTGAACCATTCTCTGTGTAGCCCTGGCTGTTTTGGAACTCACTTTGTAGACCAGGCTGGCTTCGAACTCAGAAATCCGTCTGCCTCTGCTTCCCAAGTGCTGGGATCAAAGACGTGCGCCACCACTGCCCGGCTTCCTCTTACCCTCTTAATAATCCTATGTTCACTTCCTGTCAACTGGTTGCTTGCTCTGCCTCTTGACCGATGGGTGACTTTATTTAATCTTGTTTGCAATACTCAATCAGAAAGCTCTTGGATTAAAGGTGTGTCCTAAGACTGAGCCACACTGCAACTAAAAACAAATTTTTGCAGGAAATAACACAGTGTGATCCAATATCCTGCAACACTCATATACTTAAAAAAAGAGAGAGAGAGAAAACCATTATAGCAATGTTGTTTTAGTTCTTTTTATTTTAAATGAATGAGGCATGATCTCATGAAGCCTAAGGAATCCTTGACTTCTGAACGTCTGCTTCTATTGCCTCAGTGCTGGGATTATAGTCCTGAGCCACCAGGACCTGTTTCTGTGACCTCTGGCTTCAGGCCTGTTCGGCAAGTACTCCGCCTCCAGAAACACATCCTTAGCCCCATCGGCTTAAACTTCTCACCAACCTGTTTTCATTCCTAGGCTACCACATTCCCTCCAGTGAGTGGCAGGCTGCTAGAGGAGGCTGGCTGTGTAAACAGAGAAGCTAAACAGAGAGGCTAACCTAAGGGAGAGCAGAGAACAAAAGCACATTGACTATTTCAAAGCGGCTTTCCTTGTAAAGTTGGATGGAAAGGAACTATGGAAAGAGAACTGTGCACTGCCCCAAAGGTCATGTGTGTGTGTGTGTGTGTGTGTATGTGTGTGTAACAAACCTGTTTAGGAAATAAGGCTATTATCTCATTTTTCTGGCTTTTTAATTTTTCAGGTAAACAGTTGCATTTTATTTGATAGTTGAAAGCTTTAGACAGGATCTCCTGTAATTTCTCATGGGGGTGGTAGGGCAGGTGTGAGTATGTGTTGATGTATGTGCCTGTAGTGGGAGTGAGGGCAGAGGTCAACTTAAGTGTCTTAAATTGCTTTCTACCTTTTGTTTTGTTTTGAGACAGGGTTTCTCTGTATAGCTCTGGCTGTCCTGGAACTCACTTTGTAGACCAGGCTGGCCTCGAACTCAGAAATCCACCTGCCTCTGCCTGAGTGCTGGGATTAAAGGCGTGCGCCACCACGCCCGGCTCTACCTTATTTTTGTGTGTGTATATATGTGTGTGTATGTGTGTGTGTGTGAGTGTGTGTGTGCAGAGAGAGAGAGAGAGAGAGAGAGAGTATCAGAACAAAGCTTGTGGGAGTCATCTCTCCTTCCAGCTCAGGTCACAGTGCTCAGCATCAAGAGCCTCTACATCCTGCGCCATCTCCTCTTTCTGAGACAGGTCTCCCACTGAATCTGGAGCCTGTGGGTTTGTCTGGCTCGGTTGACTCCTTTCCCTGAGAGCTGCAGGCATCAGCCACACACACAGTGCCAGCTTTTTACATGGTGCCAAGGATCCAAATCCAGGTCCTCATGGCTGAATGGCAAGGACCTCACGGACAGCGTTCTCTGCAATCCCAATCTCCTGTCATTTTCACTGAGCAATTATGAGCACTCACCTTGAGTTTCTTGTTTTGGGGGGGCGCATATATTTTTACAAGTACAATTGTTAGGTCACGTGGTGATCCTGTATGTGTTACCTTTGGAAGAACTGCACCCAATTTTCCACAATGGTGGAACAAAATTTTTTGCACTCTTGCCAGCAATGGAGGAGGATTCAGTTTCTGCACAGCCTCATGACACTTAGGGCCGCTTCCTGGGATTCTGTGTCTTACCTTCTACCTTCTCAATTCAAATGGACTAATACCTCATCATAATTGCACATGTGTGTGTGTATGCACACACAGATGTACACATCTGTGCTGTAGGTGTGTTCTTGAATGAACATATATATATATGTACATGCATGTAGAGGCCAGATGACCTCAAGTGTCATTGTCCCCAGCTCTAGCTACTTTGGCTTTGAAGGCAGAGCCTTTTATTGGCCTGTTGTTGTCTGGCTAGCAGTGAACCCGGAATCGTCTTGTCTCTACCTCCCTAGGGCTAAGATAATACGTTTTTCTGGTTTTATTATTGTTGTTGGCTTTGGTTGTTTTGAGACAAGTTCCTCTGTATATCCTTGGCTGTACCGGAACTCAATCTGTAGATCAGGCTTGAACTCATAGCCAGCCAACCACCTGCATCTGCCTCCTGAGCGCTGGAGTAAAGGCATGCACCAACTTTTTACATAGGTTCTGAGGATCAAACTCGGGTCTTCATGCTTGTGTGGTAACCAGTTCCTGGCCGAGCCATCTTCCTAGCCCCTCAGAGAGAGCAGTAGTTGTAATTTGCAGGTTCTGCCCCTGTTGGAAAGGTGTGTGTTTAGATTCTTTGCTTTCTTTCCCCCCCCCCCGGCCCTTCCCCCTTCCCCCTTCCCCCAGTGCTGAGAATTGAACCTGGGGCCTCGCATATGTCAGGCAAATGGTAAATGGTTTTTCATTAAGCTGTGGCCCTAGGCCCTGTTGTCTGTCCATGTGTTATCCCAGTTGTTAGCTGGGATTATTCCTATGTTCCAGACACTTAGCACATGAAGTGTCAATACATCAGTTGCCAACATGAAGAAGTCAAGAGAATGTTGTTTTTTTTTTTTTTTTTTTTTCCTTTTTCTTTAGCTTCCTTGTTGTCTTATGAAAACAGATCTGGGCTTAAGTTCCCACACACCGATTCTCTGGGCACACCTGTGGTCGAGACTGTGCTTGTCCCTCGATCCCTCACAGCACCTCCTTGGCTCAGTCCCACCTGGCCACAGAGGGCCTTGGGTTTTGCAATCCCCAAATGAAGTTGCATTGTTACTTTGCTTTAATTGAGAGAG
This sequence comes from Mus caroli, assembly GCF_978045245.1. Taxonomy (NCBI): domain Eukaryota; kingdom Metazoa; phylum Chordata; class Mammalia; order Rodentia; family Muridae; genus Mus; species Mus caroli. The sequence continues at coordinate 27,797,235 of NW_028227268.1, forward strand.
ATTAATGGGCTCTCCTCCAACTCTATCAGCTTCTCCCATCCTCATTAAGAAGTTAAAAGTTCCCCTCCAGTTCTTTTAAAGAACATTTAAAAAAAAGAAAAAGAAAAAGAAAGAAGCAGCTAAGGTTTGGGGCCAGGTGTTCAGGGCGTGTGCAGAGAGGTAAAACTGCTCAGGTCTTTGACTTGTCTAAATGACTGGGGTGGTTCCTCTATTTATGAGCAAATTATACTGGCATGAGTTCCTAGAACTCGTTTTTTTTTTAATTTTTATTTATTTATTATTTTATGTTTTTACCTTTTATGTTTAGTCTGAGCAGATTTTTTTGGTCTGTGCAGCTTTGTACCATATGCATGCAATTCTTGTGACAGCCAGAAGAGGGCGTATGTTTTCCCCCTGGAACTGGAGTTAACACCCTGTTATGAGCTGCCTTGTGGGAGTTGCAAATTGAACCTTGGAACTCGAGAAAGGGTAGCCATGTGGTTTTAAGTGCTGAGCCATCTCTCCAGCCCTGAGTTTCTAGAACTCTTAACTCCGGAGAAACTGCTCTCCCCTTAACACTGCCCTATCCTCCTGTGTCACTTGGTAGAAGTACAGAGAAAATGAACAGAAGTTAGATACTCTCTGATGATCAGGCTTGGGATGAATACAAAGAAGAAAGGGCAGGTAGAAAAGGCTTGACCATAACATGCGGCAGTTGCGCTGGCTTCCATTTCCGACTTAGCTGTTCCCCATCCTTTAGGACCCTTGGCATCTTTGCTCCTCAGCCTCCTCACCTTGAGAATCTGAGATCCTAATTCTCACCTGTTTTTCATGGTCTTGTTACATAGTAACTGGAGCTGGCCTGCTACTCACATGTAGCTCAGGCGAGCCTTCTCTCATCAGCTTTCCAGCTGCTGAGATTCCAGGGGTGTGCGCCCCCCTCCCCCACTTTAAAAAACAACCCTGTTCCTTGAGGGTGATGGAAAGGAGGTGGAGTTTCTTTTCCAGGGACAGTCTGAGTTGGCTGGTGTAGGACATCTTTACTGGGACACCAGCTGCTCTTCTATAGTCCTATGGTGCTTGAGGTTACCATACCGTCTGAGTACCGTGGTCCTTTTCTGGATGCAATAACCTCTGCTTTGCCACAGCATCTTAAGATGGGAGTCTGAGGGCTCTGCCAGTGGAATGTGGGACTCTCTTTCCAGGCACACAGTTCTTACTCAGACCTTTCAGCAGTCCCTCCTAGTGCCACCATCCGGTCCCTAAACCCCTTGCCTATTCTGTCTTTGGAATTCTGACCCAGAAGAGATAAACTGGCCCATAAAGGAGCCAAGAAACCCAGAGCCCTGGACCCCAGCTCTGGGTCTAACCACGGGCTTCACTGGTTCCCTAAGAAGGACCACAGCATCTGCCGACCTCCAGGAGGCAAGGGCTGGGGCGCAGGTGAAAGTGTCTGCATCAGCTTCTCCAGTCACCCCTCATTGTTTCCAGGAAGGTGCAGGAGGCCCCTTGGCCCCAGCTTAGGATAGCCTGGTCCCCATCCTGCTGCTTGGAGGTTAAAACTCGTGATTAGGAAAGGAGTGTAAAAGAGGATAGTCTAAGTTTACAGGATCTGGGGACGGACTGAGGATGTAGTTCAAGCTCCAGCAAAGAATGTAACTGGACCTGGTAGTGCATGCCTCTCCTCCTAGAAGGTCAGGGGCATCCTTTGCCAAATCATAGTGAATTTGAGGCTATCCTGGAATACAGTAGACTCTCTCTCTCTCTCTCTCTCTCTCTCTCTCTCTCTCACACACACACACACACACACACACACACACACACACATCTAGAGAAAGTCTGTCGGTACTCAACATACCAACATATTATAAACAGCTGAACTCCTAACTAGCTAAGTGTGCCAGAGTGTTGGATCCAGGCTGTCCAGCCCATAGTCCCTCTCTCCCCACAGTTCTGGAATGGTGAACTGCACCAACCCCTTGCCCATCGGAGGCCTCAGCTACATTCAGGGCCACACCGACTCCCATCTTGTGAACACAACTGTGGGTGAGTGCCTCGACGCCACAGCGCAGAGGTTCCCCGACAGAGAGGCTTTGGTTATCCTCCATGAAAACATCAGGCTGAACTTTGCGCAGCTCAAGGAGGAGGTAGGTGCCTGCCGACCTTGAACCTTCAGAGAGCAGCTGCTGGGCCCTAGATGCTGTAGTTGAGTGGAGCTGGATCGTGGGCATGTGGCCGTGGGGCAGTGTGAAAGAGACCCCCGAGGGCCCCTGCTGTGGGCATTAGGAGACAGAGGCAGAAGTGATCTAGATACCTCCTGTCCCAGTACTTCCTGGAATATTTGTTTACTGTGTCCCCACCTTCACTGCACTGAGGAGTCCACCAAGGCCTGGCGATCTTAGTTCCTGGCGATCTTAGTTCCTGGTGATTCCCGGGCCTGAGATAGATAGTAGGAATCAGGGTTCCTTCCTGCTTGTTGTCACCTCACCCGTTGTCCCCTTCTGCTTGACCAGGTGGACAAAGCTGCTTCTGGTCTTCTGAGTATTGGCTTCCGCAAGGGTGACCGGCTGGGCATGTGGGGACCCAACTCCTATGCCTGGGTACTTATTCAGCTGGCTACTGCCCAGGCAGGCATCATCCTGGTGAGAAGGGGTTTACCTAGCACAGCTGGGTATGTGGAGGGATGTAACTCAAGGGGAACCTCTGAGATACAGAACTAAGCCAGTTCTGTCTGGCTTGAGACTTGGTGATACTTTCATCCCAGGCTCACCATAGAGCCCTGGCTGAGTGTCTAGTGCTGCCTTGCCCTTTCTGAGGGGAGCGGTAGGAGCGTGGAGCATCTTTCCAGGACTCTGGTGTATTCTCTCTGTCCCCCGCCCTCCAGGTGTCTGTGAACCCAGCCTACCAGTCCTCAGAACTGGAATATGTCCTCAGAAAGGTACCACTTGCTCTTGGTGGAGAGGGGGCATTTCTGCTGCAGTTTTGTAGAGGCTAATTGGATGAGACAGGGCATGCTAGTATAGTATATGGAGTATTATGAAGTGTCTTTCCTCAGGCTTCATGTGGTTGGAAGATCTTAGCTCCACAGAGAGGGTCAGTCATAGGCTGATAGGGGTATTGTGGGTGGAGTATGTATATCAGGGTAGTGTGTGTGTGTGTGTGAAAGAGAGAGAGAAAGAGAGAGAGAGATTATGTGTGTCTGTTTTTGGACTGGTGTGTGTGTATGTGTGTGTGTGTTTGTTTTGGAGTGGGGTATACATGACTGCATTAGAGGCAGTGGTGCAGGTGTGTGTGTGTGTGTGTGTATGTGTGTGTTGCTACATGGGTATGTCAGGATAGTTATTCATATATATATGAGAAAGTGAACTATTGATTACTGAGGACTGCTAAGTCTGGGGCTTCCTGCTGACCACAGGTCAGAGACTTCTTCTCTCACAGGTAGGCTGCAAAGGTATTGTGTTCCCTAAACAATTCAAGACCCAGCAGTACTATGACATCCTGAAGCAGGTCTGTCCTGAGCTGGAAAAGGCTCAGCCAGGGGCCTTGAAGAGTGAGAGGTGGGTATGTCTTGGTTTTAGGGAATATCATGTGACATTTCAGACTCTTACCTCCTACAAAGGTGGAGCTGATATCTTCCTGGGCTGTCACTATCTTTTCTGTCTCTTAGACTCCCAGACCTGACTACAGTCATCTCGGTGGATGCCCCTCTGCCGGGGACCCTGCTCCTGGATGACATTGTGGCAGCCGGTGGCAAGGAACAGAACCTAGCCCAGCTGCGATACAACCAGCGGTTCTTGTCCTGCTACGACCCCATCAACATCCAGTTCACCTCGGTAGGACAACAGTCTCCAGTCCCAACCTGGGCCCGGCCATGAGGCCCCTCCCTGGGATGAGGGAGAAGGCAGAAAGGTGGGAGCAGCCTTCTCTCGTCACTCTGGCCTCCAGCCCTCCATCTGCCTCAGAAAATTAGCAGCTGGTGTTTCTTTGTTTGGTTTTGTTTAGTCGTGGTCACATCTGCTTTCTGGGTCCTGTTGCTTCCAGTGCAGAGCAGGTTCACACAAATCCCGAGCTCACAGAGCTCCTTAAGGAGCGTCAGGCCCAGAGAGAGAGAGAGAGAGAGAGAGAGAGAGAGAGAGAGAGAGTTCCTAAACCCAGTCAGTGGTAGAGTCCTCTGTGCCAACTTACATGACAGTGTAAACCGAATGAAGAAAGAAGTATTGTGCTCTCTTTTGCATCCGGGATGCTAACATCTGGCCCTGCACAGCTCGTTGTGCATAAACAAAAGGAGGAAGTGGACTCGGGACAACCATATCCTACTCTTCTGACTCCGCCCCCAGCCCCCCTGAGCAGTGTCAGGTCAAGGATGGGAAGGAAACACAGAGAAAAAGAACAAGCTGTCACTCGCTTCTCTTCTCAGGGGACAACTGGAAACCCCAAGGGGGCCACTCTTTCCCACCACAACATCGTAAACAACTCCATGCTGATAGGCCAGCGTCTGAAGATGCCCACAAAGGTGAGGTTGGGATGGGCCCTGGTGACCCTGGTGGTTTATATAGGCTGTGGTGGGGGAACAGCTGGGCAAGGAGTGACACAGCTTGCTGGGCTCTCCCTGCTGGCTGGGCGAACTGGCTGCATGATAGACCCAGCCTCCTGTCTCCATCTCCAGACTGCAGAGGAGTTGCGCGTGGTCCTGCCCAGTCCCCTGTACCACTGCCTGGGCTCCGTGGGGGGCACAATGGTGTCTATGATGCATGGTGCCACCCTCCTCCTGTCTTCTCCAAGCTTCAATGGCAAGAAGGCATTGGAAGCCATCAGCAGAGAGAAGTGGGCATTGGTGACAAGCCGCCCATGGGCTGATAGGACCCTCCAAACTCTCACTCCTGAACCCACCCTCCTTCTCTAAGATGCTTCCTTCCTCCAGCCAGGAGACCTGGGATGGGTGGCAGTGGGAACTAAAGGACCAGGTCCCTTCCCCCCCCCCCCAGGCTTCTGTTCCCCACAGTTTTGGCCCTCACAGAGAGTTCATGAGGGATGGGGGAGAAAGGGGTTCCTCTCACTTCTAAACCTAATTTTGTGTCCTTTCTTTGTGCAGAGGCACCCTCCTGTATGGCACACCCACGATGTTTGTGGATATTCTGAATCAGCCAGACTTCTCCAGTTATGATTTCACAAGCATTCGTGGAGGTGAGGCACTGTCAAAGGCCGCATGGCTTGGGGAAGGTCCGTTTCCACAGCCTCGGGGAAGCCAGGTTTTTATAGAGGAGGTAGGAAAGACACTATAGAAATGTAATGAGAGGGGACAATTCCCAAGTGTCCCCGAATGAATGCTGGGCCAACTTCAGCTTTTACGTGTTTTACCAATGCATGGGGGTCTCTCCCCTTTACAGGAGTAGGTGGAAGGGGTCTAGCAACCAGCCCTTAAGAATGTAGAAATGATGCCGGGCGTGGTGGTGCACGCCTTTAATCCCAGCACTCGGGAGGCAGAGGCAGGTGGATTTCTGAGTTCGAGGACAGCCTGGTCTACAAAGTGAGTTCCAGGACAGCCAGGGCTATACAGAGAAACCCTGTCTCGAAAAACCAAAAAAAAAAAAAAAAAAAAAGAATGGAGAAATGTGTTAGCTTCTCTGTCTGTCTGTCTGTCTGTCTCTCCTCTCTCTCTCGTACTGAGGATTGAACCCAGGGCCTCCTGAATGTCAGGCAAGTGATCTATGACAGAACGGTCCCCAGTCTTCCTGTTTTTGAGACAGGGTCTCACTAAGCTACCCAAGCTGGGCCTGGAACCCACTCTGTGTTTCCAGTCAGAGTTTGAACTTGCAATCCTCCTGCCTCAGCCTCCCAAGTAGCTAGCATTCCAGGCTTCTACCATTGATCCCATCAACCCCTCTTCCTGATCCAGGTGTGATTGCTGGGTCCCCAGCACCCCCGGAATTGATTCGAGCCATCATCAACAAGATGAACATGAAGGAGCTGGTGGTGAGTGGCTATTAGAGCCTCCGTATGGCTGGGAGCTAGCCAGGCCCATAGTGTGTAGGGACTGAGAAGCCAGACCAAACCTGAACCTCCAGCTTATTCTCTGCTCCAGGCAGCAGAGGTAAAGCAAGATGGTATGAGTTAATTAACACATGCTGAGGTATAGGGATAGGTAAGAGGCGGTGAATGTTGAACACACATACATTTATGTTTATAGAAATCTGGAGCGCAAACAGGAAGAATATGCAGCCAAGCGCTACTGGTATCCTGGTAGCATGTCCTGGCAGGCAGGAACTGGCAGAGTTGGGGCATGGGTCTGAAATTCTTTCTGGCAATCAGGGTGGGTCAAGGACCTGTGTTTGTTTCCAAATGGCAGGGGCAGAGGGAACCGAGGAAGGTGGTAATAACGTGGTCATCCCAATGACCACTGCGTTTTAGCTCCGATGGACAGAGGGTGGGAGGTTCTACAAGAGCTTCTCCCAAAGGAGCCATGGCAGAGTCCAGACACAGTGGCTGGGAAGGGATTCTGTGTTCTTCCCTAGGACCCCACTGGGTGGAGCTGGGATGGTGATAGAGAGCCCAGTGCCCCCTGCCAGGATGTACCTAGGTGTGTGGGGGGGGGGGCAGCGCTGTGCATCTGTAGAGGCTGTAGGAGAAGGTGTGGATGATGGGAGGGAACGTCAGTAGTCTCTCCAGCGGAAGGCAGTCACCAGGACTGGCTGGATCAGGACCTATAGTGAAAGAAGATGGGTATTAGGACTCCAGTCACCCAGAGTCATCAAAGGGACCCATGGACGTCCTAGGCCAAGCCATGGGAGAGGGTACCCAGTCCTCCCTCCTTTTCTTGTAAGGCAAGGATCTGATTGCTCCTCTGGAGGTGGTGCCATGGGATATAGCAGCACCCCATCTGGAATCTCCAAAGGTAGACTGTGGTGGCCTCCCTACCCGGCCCCCACCTGTTTAATGGCGGCCAGCTTTCTTGGACCTCTTGGTTGGGGATTTGCAGCTGCGAAGGGCATCTGTGTCACGAATCCGCTGACCCTTGAACTTGGCTGGCGAGGAGCAGGTGGCATCCGGTCGAGAAGCCTTGGCTTCCAACCACCTACAGAGACAAAGAGTTGCTGGGCTTGGAAAAGCTGGGTGGGAAGGCTTGGGAAAGAGGCAGTGACCGGGATGGACTATGGCCTTAGAAATATCTGGAGTTGTCATCTTCATTTGACAAATGAGAGAACGGAGCCACTCAGTACCCGACGTGCTAGGTAGCTGACTAGGATGTCCAGGCTGTTCTCCTGCAGGACCGTCCGTCATGTGGACGGCAAACTGGGGGTTATATGGAGGAATATTCTCACCGCCGAAGGCCACGGAGCTGGCAGGTGCATTTCCATGGGTTGTTGGTGAGAGTGAGGGTCTCCAGGTTGTCAAAGGGGAAGGAGGAAGGCAGTTGGTTCAGGCGGTTGTTGTCCAGATGGACGTGTTTCAGTGTGGTCACACCCGTGAAGGCAGCATCTGAGAACTGTGATGTGAGGGAGGCAGAGTGAGCACCTCAACTCAGTCTCCTGGCTCCCTTCTCAGAGGACCAGGGTCGTCTTTCCCTGGACACACGCCCTGGCCTGTTGAGGAGCCACAATTTTCCAAGCAGAATGACCGAGTTGTCTGAATGATGTCATCCACAACACCTTTTTTTTTTTCAGAGAGAGGGGGGGGGAGGGGTCCTTCCCAATGTGTAAATGGAAAAAGTTCAGTCCTCTGGACAGGGTCACCTAGCTAGTAAACAGTAGCTGCAGGACCACACCCTGTCCCCCACCTCCTAGGCAGCACCCTCCCTGCACAAACACTGGGTCTGGGGAGCAGGCAGAGCTTGGCTTTGAGTGCCCGGGCAGGCACACGATGAACCTGGTCAGGGTTTGGTGGGATGGGCAGTGAGCCCAGGCTTCCCACAGCCCCCGGGTCCCAGGATTTCCCCCAGTAGTGTCCTCATTGCTCTGCCTTCTGCTACATGCTATTTGTAGAGCTCTCTGTGGGCACTTTGGCCAGGATGGATGGCTCCAGAGGAAACATATTGGTGCCCTCCTCTGAGCCCTGGTGCCAGTTTCTCTCTGGCCTCCTCATTCTTTTTTTTTTTTTTTTTTTTTTTTTTTGCGAAACAGGGTTTCTCTGTGTAGTCCTGGCTGTCCTGGAACTCACTCTGTAGACCAGGCTGGCCTCGAACTCAGAAATTCGCCTGCCTCTGCCTCCCAGGTGCTAGGATTAAAGGCGTGCACTACCAAGCCCGGCTTTGGCCTCCTCATTTTAAATCAGCCTTCGTATGCTGTTCTACTGGCCACAGTTTTGGCACTAGGGTGGTCTACATTTAGCTGGGGTAAGGCCAGGCTAAAGAAGATCCACCCAGAAGGCTCCATTTACCTAGACAAGGTTGGCCTTCTGTCCTCAGCTCCATATCTGTGACCTCTCACAGACCAGATTGGGCTGTGACGTTCTCTACAAACAAAACTATTACACCTCGCTCTGGTCTCTGCCTGAACCTTCTGGCTGAGACTGTGATGTGTACCAGGGTGATTCCCTGAAAAGGACTCTGCTCCTAGACAGCCCCAACCAGGCTAGCCTGAGCATCCCAAGGGAGGAAGGATTGAGGAGCCTGGGATCTGGTGACTGGGGAAAGCAAAAGTCAACAAACTGTCTTCGGGACAGTGAGACAGTCAGTCTGTGCTCTGAGGAGACACTTGGGGGCATGTGCCAAGGATTGCATGTGTTCATTCACAGGCTGCAAGAGTACCAAGCCAGCAACTCGGTGAAGCCAAGTCAGGTCTCTGTGTCTTGGTTTCCCGTACTTATTTGAAGTCGACCTGAGGTTGCAATAAAATTGAGTGTGTTCCGACCCACGAAGGGAATGGGTCGAGGGTATGGGAGATTTCTCCTTAAGGTACCTGCTCCCCAATTCATCCTCCGGCCTCTCACGTTACCTTAGCAACACAGGCCAGCACCCACTGGGAACAGGCACTCTTTGTGTTCTCTCAGCTTCTGGAAGGTGCCTCAGTAGACAAACCTTCCTTTATGAAATGGTAGGCTTGCTGGAGACTGGTAAAAGAGGGGTGGAAAGTCCAACAGGAAGAGGTGTCTGCTGTTCACCGTGGGGTCTGGGGCAGATACCTCCCCAGAGGCCATTTGTGGGACCAGAACAGTTCCATCTCTTACAAGGAGTCCCAAGAGAGCCCTGCTGAGAAGCCTCGGGACCAGGTAAGGGTGAGAAGGATGGGAAGGGGTGTGTGTCAATGCAGAGAGAAGTGGCAAAGGCCCCTTGCTTTGGAGGATAATCTGAGTGACAAGGAGTCCAGGAGGAGGAAATGCTGTCCTGATTTGGTCCTGGGGTGGCATCCTAGAAAGAGCCGGGAGAACTGCAGCTGGGGCACTTACCTTCTCCAGGTTGGTGTTATCCAGCCAGAGGGTCTCCAGGTATCTACCGAAGGACTGGAAGGCATTGTCTGGGATGCTCTTCAGAGGGTTGTGAGACAGCTTCAGCTCCTCCACCACCCGAAGTTTGCTCAGGGCTGCTGAGGGGTAGCTAGACAGCTGGTTCTTGTCCAGGTGGAACTTGGCTAGGTTCTCCACATCATCCAGGGAACCAGGCTGCAGGGAACTGAGGGCATTTTCTGACAGGTAGAGCCAGCGCAAGTCCTTGGCCCCCTGGAAGGCTCCAGCACGCAGCTCTCGGATTTTGTTGTTGTTGAGTTGCAAGATGAAGAGGTTGACCAGTGGGGAGAGCAACCCCCGGGGCAGTTCTGACACTTTGTTGTGGTCTAGATAGAGGTAAGTGAGTTCAGTCAGGTCATCGAAGGCTCCAGCTCGCAATACCCGGATGTCGTTGTGGGACAGGTACAGGTAGATGAGCTGCTTCAGGCCTCGGAAGGCACCAGCCGCCACCTCGCGGATGTTGCAGTGTTGCAGGTGCAGGGAGACCAGGTTCGGCATGGTCCGAAACGAGTTGGCAGCCAGCACCGGGAAGTTGTTGCGCTGGAGATTGAGCAGTTTGGTTGTCTCTGATACCTTGGGGATCTTCTGCAGCCCCACCTTGTCGCAGATGACATGCTGCAGATCTCCATGGCAGTGGCAGTTTTGGGGGCAGGCGGCCAGCGCAGGCAGGAGGATGGCAAGAAAGACCAGACTGAATAAGAGCGCGCGAGCCATGGTTGGGACGCCTTGAGCCGGGGCTGGGGGCTAAGGCAGCGACAAGTCCTCGACTCTCGGGTCTCCCGGCCCATTTATAGGGCAGCCTTGACCGCAGTTGGCAGCGGAGCCAGCTACTACGTGGAGCACCGAAGCCACTGATTTAACCCCTTCCCGCCCAGAGATGCGCCCCCATCCTCGATGGCTGGGGGCCCTCTTTTCACAGCAGGAGACCATGTGTAGGGCTGAGGGTCCTTCCTCTGAACCCCAACCCCTTGGTTCCTGTTTGCAAACATTATGCTGCACTTTCCCCTACCCTCTATCTGGACCAACACCCCGAGGTGGGGTGGACGGTGATAGGTGTGTCGAGGGGCCTCTGAATTTCCACTGGGCAGAGGGAGGTGTTCCCAGAACTTATTTATTTGCTCAAGTTTGAGTCTCTACATCTCCCTCCCCCATAAACCCTTGGCAGACAGGTCACCCTGGACTCCGGGAGGGAGGAAGTGGGGCCCGACAGCCGGATGCGTCTCACCGCGGTCGGCCAGCCGGCGGCGCTTTAATGGAACTGTTGTGCCGCGCAGGCGGAGCGTGAGAGCTGCTGTGGGTTGGGCTCCCGCTTCTGGGTTCCTCAGTTATCCCAAGGAGGTGGGGGAGCTGGTTGCAGAGGCTAGCTGACAGCCCTGCATTTGGCTCTGCCCCTTCTCGGAGCCCAGTGGCACCAGGCCTGTAAGAGCTCCGGATTGTGGGCTTATCCACGACCCCTCTTAGCTCTGGGCTTCCTGTTCTATCCTTTGTACCCTCATTCCCTTTTCTAGGGATGAAGGCCACACAGAAATGTGGGAACTGGTGTGTGTGGGGAGTGAACCACAGGACTGACTGGCAACAACACACCTGGAGACCACAGGCCGCTGAACAAGCATGGTTGCACAGTCTCCTTCTTAATCTCCCCCAAATATCCTCATCTCCGGATCCTCCCCTCACCGGTGGTTAGAACCCACCCCTAAGGGGGGGTCTCAGAGTGGCAGCCTAGTGGCGCCAATGTGTACTTGGCAGAGGCCATAGCTGGGCAATGACCCCAGGACTGTGAGCTGGTGGGAGGTGGGGTGTTGGCTACAGGCAACCAACTCTGGCTAGCCAGATGCTAGGTTGTGGGCAGCCCCACCCTGGTGGACCAGGCTTCTGTTCACTTGCCAGCCACAGTGTCTGGAGTCCTGTGGACAAGGGAGGGTGAGCAGGCAGGTTACAGCTTTGGCCCAGGGTGAGCTCTGGGTTGCTTGGCCAGAGATGGCTTCTGTTTTGGGGAGGTGGAGGACGAGAGTCATACCTCAACTACGCCAGAACCACACCACCTGATGGTGTGCAGGCATGGAGGCCACCAACAGAGAGCTGGTAGAGGACAAGGTATCTAGACCTTCTCATGACACTCAATACATAGATGTGGGATTTGGGCTCCAAGCCTGCACTTCCCCTAAGCCTCTCTTACTCCTTGTCTCTAGAATGGGGTGTGTGTGGGTCATTCTTGGCCTAGAATGTTCTCGGATGGTATTTAGGGTGGCTGCTAGTTTTCCTGATGCACAGGATGTTCTAACCCCTGGAGGTTGCAGGGGTAGGTGTGTGTGTGTGTGTGTGTGCGCGCGCACATACACACACGTGCCTGGGACTGCCACAGGCCTTTTAAATTCATGCTCTGGCTATATTTTTGTTTTAATGAAAATAAACACACAGGATCATCTCCAGAGCTTGCAGGGCACCCACCCTAAGGCCAGGCACTTGTCCCAGGTTGGAGGGGAGTGGTGTCTGTGTGTCTGTACCACTCCCAGCTCAATCACAAGCCAGGCTGCCTTTCTCATCAAGTTTATGAGGCCTTTGGCTAAGAAGAGAGGGAGGGAGGCTGTTGTGGCCTGAAATCAAGACGGAAGGACCAAAGCAACCTGGAGATGGAGAGAGCAGCCATGGGTATCAGTGATGCCAGAAGCCACAGGCATCACAGGGCAGTGTCGGAACCTTGGCCACGAGAGGACTGGCTTCTAGTCTCAATTTGGTTTCTGACCAGGGGCCCTGCAGAGAGCTGCACTTCTGGCTTCTGACCTCTGGCTCTTGTCCCCTTGCTTACCTCAATCCTCACCATTCAGCTATCTAGGGTGGGTCACCCCAGCCCTCCTCTGTCCCTCACTTCCCTTCAAGCCATCTTTTTTGGCCCCTCTAGGTTGTTTATGGAACCACAGAGAACAGTCCCGTGACCTTCATGAACTTTCCCGAGGACACCCTGGAGCAGAAGGCTGGAAGTGTGGGCAGAATTATGCCTCACACGGAGGTGAGCCCCCGACGGATGCCCTCAGAGCCCACCTCCCACCGCGTGAGGACAGTTAGGGCTTTCCATCAGACATCTAAACAGCTCACTCAAATATAGAGGGCCCCAGCGCTGGGGGCTTGCTGGAGCTGGCCGGGGGTGGGGGGGTGGGGGGGTGGTGGTGGTGCTGGGACAGCAGCCCTGAACAGCAGCCAGCCAAACCTCTCCTCAGCCACCCTTCCTGTCTGAGGTGTGTTTTTGCCAAGCCCACTGTCTGTCTTGGGCAGCTAGGCCAGTCTCAAAAAGGAGCCAGAACACAGGGAATTTTTTCCTCTTATGTAGCTTTCTTCCCCCAGGCCCCTGCCTCTCATTCTTCTTTTGTCTGAGCATGGACTCTTCTTTTCTCAAGGTGTATATCCCTTGAAGGTCCCTTACACTTCAAAGACCCCAGAATACTCCTCAGTCTCAGACTCCTAGCTGTGACTCCTCTCTGGCTCCGACCGTGCAGCTTTATTCAGATCTTACTTAGTTTCTGTGCCTCTCTGGGGCAACTTAGAGGATGCCCATGCACTGGTTTTCCACAGCATCTCAGCCACCCTCTTTGGGATGTACCCTGAGGTTTGTCAGAGAGACAGCCTTCTTCCCATCCCTCAAGGGCAGACATGGAAGTACCCAGACCCACCTTCCCTTGGCCCATTGGCCATGGCTCTTGGTCTGCTAAGATTTTGGGTTCTCCCGCTCCTGATCACGTGGCACTGCGGTCATCTTCAGCTTCCTTGTTGCCTTGTGGGAAAAGAGGGGAGACAGTGGCCGTCCCTTCTGCATGGTTTATAATTCAGCATCTGGCACAACACTCCAGCAGGCCTCCTTTAAGGCTGCTCACTACCCAGCCCTGTCCTCAGTACCCTGTGTAAAAATACAGCCAGGGCAGGAATTTAAAAGGCATGTGGCACCCCTTCATAGAGACATAGCCTCCCCGTGGTTCAGGCCCAGTGTGGGTCTCTTCATGGCAGTGGATCTATTCAAGCTTCTCTTTCCTTTCCCTGGACTTCGATGAGTAGAGCCAGCAGCTTCATTTCTGAGAGGGTAAAGGAGAAAGAAAAGCCCCCTGTTCCCCCCCATCCCCCCCCAACCCCCCCCCCCCCCCCGTCTCCAAGGAACCTATCCCCAAGGCAAGAGAGCTGGAGGCTCAAGCTGAAAACTCTCCCGTCCCAGGCCCAGATCGTGAATGTGGACACGGGGGAGCTGACCAACCTGAACGTGCCTGGGGAGCTGTATATCCGAGGGTACTGCGTCATGCAGGGCTACTGGGGTGAGCCACAGAAGACCTTCGAGACGGTCGGACAAGACAAGTGGTATCGGACAGGGTGAGATACCAAGATGGTGTGGACACTGGCTACCAATTGGGGCTAGGGTTCTAAGGTTGAGCTGGGAAAACTTAACAGGATCCCCCTTGACCATGAGACTTGGTTTCCAAAATTTGTGTGGGGCTGTAGCTTAGTAATAGATCTAGTTCTTGGACGCCATATGGGAAACCCCAGTGCTGGGGCAGGGTGGGCAGGGGGCACCTCCAAGACTTGCTGGAGATGTATCTTAGTTTTTAGTCTCCTTGTCTACTAAACTTGAAGTACTGGGTTCAGTCTTCAGCACCACATAAACTGGCATGGTGAACGTGCCTGTAACCCCAGCACGCGGTAGAGAGGAGTCGTAGGATCAGGGCTTCAAGATTATCTTTACCGAGCAGGGTGTGGTGGTGCATGCCTTTAATCTCAGCACTTGGGAGGCAGAGGCAGGCGGATTTCTGAGTTCGAGGCCAGCCTGGTCTACAAAGTGAGTTCCAGGACAGCCAGGGCTATACAGAGAAACCCTGTCTCGAACACCTCCCCCCCAAAAAAAAGATTATCTTTACCGATATAGTGAGTTGAGAGCTAGCCTGAGCCCCGAGAGACCTTGTGTCCAATAAGGGGAAAGAAATGGGTTGTAGAGGCAGCCTGGTGGGTAGAGTGCTGCTTGTTCAGCATGCACGTCGCCCTGGGTTCTATCCCTAGTGTCTCATAGTCCCCGGGGCATGGTGGCGCATGTGTTTGTCAACATAGGATTTGGGTGCAAGCAGGTTACTCCATGTTCAAGGTCACTTTCTGTCTCAAAACATGCAACAACAACAAAATTTCCCCAAGTCAAAATGTGTGTCATGGGATGAACCTATTTCTCTCAGAGATAAGACACTAGGACACAACATTTTCATCCCCAGAATCGGAGCCAGTTTTCAGTGTTTATTAATGAATATACCAGGACAAGAGCAGGCAGAACTTTTACCCTCTGAGCCAGCTCTCTGGTCCCTAGATTCCTCTCCTCTCCTCTCCTCTCCTCTCCTCTCCTCTCCTCTCCTCTCCTCTCCTCTCCTCTCCTCTCCTCTCCTCTCCTCTCCTCTTCTCTTTTTCCTTCCTACACCCAGCCCAGAGCTGAGGACTGAACCCAAGGCCTTGTGCTTGCTAGGCAAGTGCTCTATTACTGAGCCAAACCCCTGAGCCCTACATCCATCCTTTATTAGATCTGCACATTCTCCACGTATATCTCCTATGTGCCATTGTGGTTTCCCACTGGATGGGCCAGTAGGGAACAAGATGAGAAGGGGCTTGCTTCTCCTTCCCACATGACTGGTGAAAGGAGACAGAGAATTTCAGACATCAAAAAAATCAAATGGGGTCACAGGAGAGGAAGTGGCTATGGTGGAGAGAGATGATTTTCTTAGACCAGGGTCAGAGAAGAAGGCCTCTGGAAACATTTGAGCTGAGACCTAAATGATTCACAAAAGAAGCCATAAAGACAAGGGAATATATAAATAGGAATACAGAGAGGACGTGATGGGTGCTATACTGATTGATATATATATATATATATATATATATATATATATATATATATATATATATATATAAATTTCCAGCCTGGCCTGTAGGCTCCAAAGTGTTTTTGTTCCTGTTGGTGCTCCTAGAGTCTAGAGCAGTGGGGTGGGGTGGCACATAATAGATGCTCAATAAATGATTCTGTGACTGAGTGAACAGGGGAACTAGTGGGCTAGCCCAATAAAGCAAAGGTGAGAAGTCACTCCTGGGTTTCTTGTTTACAGAGACATTGCTTCGATGGATGAACAGGGCTTCTGCAAGATCGTCGGCCGATCGAAGGATATGATCATCCGTGGTGGCGAGAACATCTACCCTGCAGAGCTAGAGGACTTCTTCCTCAAGCACCCACAGGTGCAGGAAGCGCAGGTGAGTCCCTGGGAGTCCAGTGACACTCTGGGGTTTCCTGATGAAGGGGTTCGTCTTAGGTCTCTTGCTGCGATGAAACACTATGATGAAAAGCAGCTTGGGGAGGGAAGGGTTTATTTCATCTGATACTTCTACATCAGAGTCCTTCCTCAAAGGGAAGTCGAGGCTGGAATTTAAGGCAGGACCTGAAGGAGTGCTGCTTACTGGCTTGCTCTCCATAGCCTGCTTTTTAAAACAGTATCCAGGACCACTAGCCTAGGGATGGCACCACCCACTGTGAGCTATCTCTTTCCATATCAATCATTAATCGAGAAATGTAGCATAGGCTTGCCCAAAGGCCCACATGGTAGGGGCATTTTCTCAGTTGAGGTTCTCTCTGTCCCAGATGACTTTAGCCTGTGTGTTGAGTTGACATTAAAGACTAGCCCTGGCCAGGTTTGATGTGTGGTATCTGTCTCTGACCTTGGATAGGTGGTTGGGGTGAAGGACAAGCGGATGGGGGAGGAAATCTGTGCTTGCATTCGGCTGAAGAGCGGAGAGACCACCACAGCAGAGGAGATCAAAGCTTTCTGCAAAGGGAAGGTGGGAGCCCCAGGCACCCCCACTCACTCACCCACCTCTTCCTGCCAGTCACCCTGGGTGGCTGTGGGGGTTGGACTGCCCTGATGGATCCCACTCCCCAGCCAAGGGAGCACTCTGATTTTGTCCAGCCTCATGCTTCCTCTCTCTGGTCTGCAGATTTCCCACTTTAAGATTCCCCGATACATCGTGTTTGTTAAAGACTATCCTCTCACCATCTCAGGAAAGGTGTGTGAAGTGGAGGAGACGGGAGAGGGGCAGGGCAATGTGGGGTCGTGTGGGGCTAGGTGCAGAAGGCCAGGGGGGTGTCACCTGGGCCTCCCTCAATGAGCCAATGATGAGCTTGACAATAGGAGGGCCCAGAAGTCACTTCATCCTGATTTGCCCTGGGCTTTCTTGGGTTTAGTACTTGTCCCCCTCCCCCATCATTCTTTCCAGGCAAATCAAGGATGGTTGGTTACCATAGCACCGCAGTACAGACTCTCACTCTTACTCTTATCTTTCTTCTAGATCCAGAAATTCAAACTCCGAGAGCAGATGGAACAGCATCTAAAACTGTGAAGCAAAGGAGGGTCCTCCCAGCCCTCCCAGGGCCCCTCAGCCCTCCCACACAAAGGAGAGTCCTCCCAGCCCTCCCAGAGCCCCTCAGCCCTCCCACACAAAGGAGGGTCCTCCCAGCCCTCCCAGAGCCCCTCAGTCCTCCCACACAAAGGAGGCTCCTTCCCAGAGCCCCTCAGTCCTCCCACACAAAGAAGGGTCCTCACAGCCCTCCCAGAGCCCCTCAGCCCTCCCACAAAAAAGGAGGGTCCTCCCTAGAGCCCCTCAATCCTCCCACAAAAAAGGAGGGTCCTCACAGCCCTCCCAGAGCCCCTCAGCCCTCCCACACAAAGGAGGGTCCTCACAGCCCTCCCAGAGCCCCTCAGCCCTCCCACACAAAGGAGGGTCCTCACAGCCCTCCCACACAAAGGAGGGTCCTCACAGCCCTCCCAGAGCCCCTCAGCCCTCCCATAAAAAAGGAGGGTCCTCCCTAGAGCCCCTCAGCCCTCCCACAAAAAGGAGGCTCCTCCCAGCCCTCCCAGAGCCCCTCAGCCCTCCCCCACAAAGGAGGCTCCTTCCCAGAGCCCCTCAGTCCTCCCACACAAAGGAGGGTCCTCAGCCCTCCCAGAGACCCTCAGTCCTCCCACACAAAGGAGGGTCCTCACAGCCCTCCCAGAGCCCCTCAGCCCTCCCACAAAAAGGGAGGGTCCTCCCTAGAGCCCCTCAGTCCTCCCACACAAAGGAGGGTCCTCACAGCCCTCCCAGAGCCCCTCAACCCTCCCACACAAAGGAGGGTCCTCCCAGCCCTCCCAGAGCCCCTCAGCCCTCCCACACAAAGGAGGGTCCTCACAGCCCTCCCAGAGACCCTCAGCTCTCCCACACAAAGGAGGGTCCTCCAGAGCCCTGACTCAGCCCTCCCACACAAAGGAGGGTCCTCCCAGCCCTCCCAGAGCCCCTCAGCCCTCCCACACAAAGGAGGGTCCTCCCAGCCCTCCCAGAGCCACTCAGTCCTTCCACACAAAGGAGGCTCCTGAGCCCTCCTCAGGCCCCTTGTCATCTTTGTGACTTGGTGTAAAGACGTCCCTGTTTGGCCAGTGTCTGGCTGGTGTGCTCCTCTGTAGCTCCTGTGTGATGGAGAAGGGAAGAGACAGGAGGGCAGCCAGCGCCCTCAGACCTAATCTCCCAGCACTTTGCTGTCTGTGCGTTAGTTACTTAATCTAAGCCCCACTCAGTCCTCTTGAAATTCCAAGCCACCCTCATTTTTTCTTTATTTTTGGTTTTTTGTTTTGTTTTTGTTTGTTTGGTTTTTTGTTTTGTTTTGTTGTTTTCCCTTGAGACAGGATCGTCCTCTGTACCCCTGGTTGCACAGGGTAGATCAGGCTGGTTTCGAACTTACAGAGATCTCATTGCCCCTGCCTCCGGGGTGCTGGATCAGTCTTTTGTGCTACCATGCCTGGTTTTTGTATGATTTATTCATTTAATCATTTTTCAAATTGTGGCCACAGATCAGTCCAGAAATGAGGGTTCTGTTTTGCTTGTTTTCCAAGGCTGGGAACCTTAAAGCCCCTCACGAATACATAAGCACCCTTCCCTGGCCTGCACTCCCGGCCCAATAATTATTGTTTTGTTGTTGAAATAACAGTTTTGAGTGCTGGAGAGGGGACTCAGTGGTTAAGAGGACTGACTGCTCTCCCAGAAGATCCGAGTTTGACTCCTAGCACCCACATTTGGCAGCTCACAACTACCTTTAAGTCCACCTACAGAGGGTGGATGATCTCTTCTGGCCTCTGTCCCCCCTGCCCCCTAGCATGTGGTATGTGCTTACATAGACACATGCAAATAAATCAAAACAAATCCGTAAAGCCTGATTGGACTGTAACTCACATACTCACACCCTATCCAGCACACACGTTTTTAAAGCACACACCCCCCACAAGCATTTTAATTTGCATATATGTATGACAAGTACCAAAGCCAACTTTAATCATTGTTGTCAGTGATGTCACAGCCAGGTGGTGGCAGCACATGCCCTTTAATCCCCAGCACTCAGGAGGCAGAGATGGAAGGATCCAGGAGTTTGAGGCCAGTCTGGTCTACAGAGTGAGTTCCAGGATAGCCAGGGCTACACAGAGAAACTCTTTCTCGAAAACCAACAACAAAAACCAGCCAAATTTGTCATCGCCTCCTAAAGAGACCCTGAAGAGGCCGGAGAGACGGACCAGTGGTAAGAGCCTGCTCTTGTAGGAAACCTGAGCTTGCTTCCCAACACCCACATGGTAGTTCAAAACCATCTATAATTCCAGTTCCAGGAGATCCTGCACCCTCTTTTGGCCTCTGTGGGCCACTTGGTAAGTGCACAATACACACACACACAGTCAAAACACTTGTATACATTAAACTATTCTCTTTTTTAAGATTTACTTATTTATTTTATGAATATGAATACATCATATCTATCTTTAGACACACCAGAAGAGGGCATCAAATCCCATTATAGATGGTGGTGAGCCACCATGTGATTCCTGGGAATTAAACTCAGGACCTCTGGAAGAGCAGTCAGTGCTCTTAACCACTGAGACATCTTTCTAGCCCTAAACTATTGTTTTGTTTTGTTTTTTGAGACAGGGTTTCTCTGTGTAGCCCTGGCTATCCTGGATCTCATGCTGTAGACCAGGCTGACCTCAAACTCAGAGATCCACTTGCCTCTGCCTCCTGATCGCTGGGATTAAAAGCGTGCATCATCATCACCCAGTTCCATTAAACATTTTTTAAAAGGTTTATTTTAAAGAAAGAGGAAGGGAGGGAGGGAGGGAGGGAGGGAGGGAGGGAGGGGGGAGAGGGGAGAGAGAGAGAGAGAGAGAGAGAGAGAGAGAGAGAGAGAGAGAGAGAGAGAGAGAGAGAGAGAGAGAGAGAGAGAAGACATGGAAGCTCACACCTTCAATCCCAGCCCTCGGGAGGCAGAGGCAGGCGGATCTCTGAATTTGAGGCCAGCCTGGTCTACACAAGTTCCAGGACAGGCAGGACGATACAGAGAAAACCTGTCTTGAAAATCAACCAAACAACAAAAAACAAAACTAAGCAAAAACTCCCCACAAAACAACAACAACAACAAACCCCAACTCTGGTCTTGCTGGGTGTGGTGGCATAAAGCTTGTAATTTCACTACTGTAAAGACAGAAGCAATGTGATTGTTGCACATTCATGGCTAGTCTAGGCTAATGATGACTGGTGGCTTGAATATGCTCAGCCCAGGGAGTGGCACTGTTAGGAGGTGTGGCCCCCATAGAGCCTTGTTGAAGTGGGTGTGGCCTTGTTGGAGGAAGTGTGTCACTGTGAGGGTGGGCAATGACACCCTCCTCCTAACCACATGGGAGCCAGTCTTCTCTCTGCCTTCAGATGAAGATGTAGAACTCTCAGCTCCTCCTGCACCAGGCCTGCCTGGATACTGCCATGCTCCCACCTTGATGATAATGGACTGAACCTCTGAAACTGTAAGCCAGCCCCAGTTAAATGTTATTCTTTAGAAGAATCACCTTGATCATAATGTCTGTTCAGAGCAGTAAAACCCGAAGACAATGACTTTGTCTTAAAAAACAAAACAACGACAAAAAGTGCAAAAGCTTTAACATTAACCCAAGAAACCTTGTATTTATCTTTCTCCACTTTTATTTTCTACAATTTTTGATTAATCAACCTGGGATTTCTCTAAAGAACAGACCCTGCATCAAAAAACAAAAACTACAGCAATACAGAAGCAGTATGAGAGCTGGAGAGATGGCTCAGTGGTTAAGAGCATCGACTGCTCTTCCAGAGGTTCTAAGTTCAAATCCCACCAACCACATGCTGGCTCACAACCATCTATAATAAGATACAGCACTCTTCTGCTGAGTCTGAAGACAGCTACAGTGTACATAGAATAAATAAATCTTAAAAAAAAAAAAAAGAATCATTTAGGACATGGGGCAAGACTGGGTGAAGGTCAGTGGCCTGCCAGTGCATAGCCAATCTTCGTGACTCTTGGAAGGTCACTTGTTCAAGAAGAAAGGAGATCTACACCATGATCTCTGGGTACAGCATTCTATCCTTTGATGCCCAGAGGTCAGCCACAGAATACTTGACCAGGCTGAAATAGAGTCAAAGACAAACTGCAGGTCTCAGGAAAGTAACACAGACAACAGTGATCTTAGTTCATAGCGCCGACTACAGCTATTACTAAAGTTAATTATTAAAGTTATTACTAACACTACTCAGTCATGTGACCCTAAGAGTTAGTGGGTTTTTTCCCCTTTGTAGTGGGGATGGCACCCAGAACCTCAAGCATGCTTGAGCAAGTCTTCTCCCGCTTACCCACTTCTTCAGTCTAATTGTTGTTTGTTTGTTTGTTTGTGGCTGCGTCTAGTTTAGTAAGCTACTCTCAAACTCTGTGGAAATGAGGATGGCTGCTTAAACTGTATCCTCCTGCCTCTGCAGTGAGGGGTGTGAACCACTGTGCATGGCTCCTGATTATTATTGTTATCATTTTCATCATTATTGATTTTTTAAAAGGTTTGGGGTATAGGTGGAGTTTGTTCTCTCTACTTTCTTTTTTAAAGATTAATTAATTAATTAATTTTATGTATATGAGTGCTCTATCTTCATGTACACCTGCATGACAGAAGAGGGCACCAGATTCCATTACAGATGGTTGTAAGATGGTAATGTGGCTGCTGGGATTTGAACTTAGGACTTCTAGAAGAGCAGTCAGTGCTCTTAACTACTGAGCCATCTCTCCAGATAGTCCCCGGTTATTGGTTTTAAAGCTGAGTAAATGTAGGGGCAACCAGAATCAAGTGAAGCAAGACCAGTGTCTTAGTCGGGGTTTTACTGCTGTGAACAGATACCATGACCAAAGACAGCATTTAATTGAGGCCAGCTTACAGGTTCAGAGGTTCAGCCCATTATCTTCGAGGCAGGAACATAGCAGCATCCAGGCAGGCATGGTGCGGGAGAAGCTGAGAGTTCTACATCTTCATCAGAAGGCTGCTAGCAGACTACTGGCTTCCAGGGAGCCAGGGTGAGGTCTTAAAGCCCACACCCACAGTGACATACCTACTTATAATAGTACCACTCTCTGGGTCAAACATAACCTAACCATCACATTCTGCTCCCTGGCCCCCATAGGCTTGTCCAAACAGGAGTCTATGGGGACCATACCTAAACATAGCATAGTGTAAGATACATTTAGTCCCAACTTCAAAGGTCCCCATAGTCTATAGCAGTCTCAACAGTGTTAAAAGTCCAGAGTTCAAAGTCTCTTTTGAGATTCATCCAATCACTTAACTGTATCACCCAAGGCAAGACAGGAGACTAGCTGGGCAAACTCCAAACTCTGCATCTCCATGGCTGATGTCAAAGCGGTCTTCAGATCTTCAATTCCTTTTCATCTTTTGTTGACCGCGACAAACTTTTTTCTCCTGGGCTCCACTCCCTGTTAGCAGCTTTCCTCAGCAGACATCCCATGGTTCTGGCATCTTGGGGTTTCCAAGGCAACTTCAATGTTACAGGTTCTTGTTTCAATGTCTGGGATCCATCCATGATCTGTGTTGTTGTCACTTCTCCAGCTCTGCCCTCTGTAGCACGCTAAGCTCAGATTGATCCACTCATTTGCTGCTGCTGTTCTTGGTGTTCATCTCATGGTACTGACATCTCCAATACGTTGGGGTCTTCTGCTGCAACTTGGCTTCACCAATAGCCTCTCATAGGCTCTCTTCAGGGTGCCAAGCCTCAACTCCTTTGCATGACCCCTTCAGTCCTGGGCCATCAATTGCAACTGAGGCTGCACCTTCACCAATGGCCTCTCACAGTGCAGAGCCTCAGCTGCTCTTCATGCCTTCAAAACCAGTACCAACCGCCTGGGTGACTCTTACACATTACTAAGTACAGCTGCTTCAGGAGGTACAACCTTGGCTATATCTGGAACACAGCTTCGTGCTCTTGGAAAACACTTCCCAGAAGATTTCTCCTCGGTGGGTAATGCTGGTCTCTTCTTAATTACCACTAAATTCTTAGCTCCAGCTAACCAGCATCAATGGTCCCAGTAGTCCCTTCTATTTTTCACTCTAACGCCAGAGCCACATGGCTGAAGCTGCTGAGTTCTGCTGCTTGCAGGAGCTGGAACATGACTCCCTTGTTCTATTACATTATTACTCATTTCTTCACTGCCTAAACTCTGCTCTGTAGATTGACCTTGAACTCAGAGACCTGCCTGCCTCTGTCCTCTGTAATACTGGAATTAAAGGTGTGTACCAGCATGCCTGGATCTAGATTTAGCTGGATGGGATCTTGCCCCCAGATCCCTTACTCTGTTATCTCCAAGAACATAGGATTCAGCTTCATTTTACTTCCTGGTGCCCCTTTAATACTTGAACCATTTATTTTACATTTTTTCTTTTCTAAGTTTCCTACGCTTGTTCAAAAAGCTCTTCATGAGACTTAACCAGAGAACAAAGTCTCTGCTGGGCTTTTTTGAGACTTCCTATGTCAGTGCAATTAATATAACTCTCTTTACCTTAGACTCAGGTAGACTTTTCAGTCAAGCAAAAAGCAGCCACATTCTTCACCAAAATACCACAAAAACAGTCTCTAGGCCACATATGAAAGAAATTCTTCTCCACTGAACCCTCTTGGGCCAGGTCTGCACAGTTCAAATCATTCTCAGTAATGAAGTCTTCCATATTCCTACTAGGATGGCCCATTAAGCCCCAATTTAAAGCATTCCACTGCTTTCCAAATCCAAAGTTCCCCAGTCCACATCCTTCCAGACAAAAGCATAGTCAACCCTATCACAGCAATACCCCACTCCCTGGTACCAACTTCTGTCTTAGTTAGGGTTTTACTGTTGTGAACAGACACCGTGACCATGGCAACTCTTATAAGGACAACATTTAATTGAGGCTGGTTTACAGGTTCAGAGGTTCAGTCTGTTATCATCAAGGCAGGAACATAGTGGCGTACAAGCAGGCATGGTGCAGGAGGAGCTGAGAGTTCTACACTGTCATCAGAAGGCTGCTAGCAGAATATTGGCTTCAGGAAGCTAGGAAGAGAGACTTACAGCCCATACCCACAGTGACACACCTACTCCAACAGGGCCACACCTCCTAATAGTACCACTCCTTGGATGGAGCATATACAAATTATCACACTTATTGTCCACCCTTCGGTGGGTTTGCATTCCTTTCTACTTTAAAAGATGCATAAAAGGAGACGGTGAGAGGGATCGGTGGGTAAAAGACACTTATCAAGCTGGATGCTCTGAGTTTGACTTTTGGGACCCCCCAAAATAGAGGCAAGGAACTAAATCCCTTGGTTTGTCTTCTGGTCTTCACATAAGCACTGTAGTATGGGTGCCCATACACATGCACACACAAATAATCAAAATGAAAAAATGCAAAAAAAAAAAACCCACAAATATCAGTCATAGCAAGATGGTAGCAAAGGGATTTTGACCTGCCGTTTCTCAAGCCAGCTCTCTTCTAACACCGTCTGCCTCCTGAGCCATTAGATCATTGGCAGGAGATGTGACTCTCTTAGACCTAGCTGTCTGAAGTAGGTTTAATTTGCACTGGCTTAGCCCCATAGACAGAGCATTCAGTCGTGTTACATGAAGAGTGTATTACAGCAAGGGAGAGAAGGCCAGGATGTCCTGAAGCTGGTGCCCTAGGCTTGGGAGGGCGCCTGGTGTAGATAGAGCCTCATCTGTGTGTGCCCCACTCCAACCGCAGCTGAAGGACAGGAAAACAATGCTCCCTAAGTTGTATGCTCTAGAGCCACATAGTGCTGGGCTAACACACTGAAAGACAATCCTACTTCTAGAGGGGACCAAAACAGAGAGAGTAGCCTGTTCTGACTGGTTCTTCCTGGATGCTGTACTCCGGACACCTCACTTTCTTGAGGAAGAACTGCCCTACGATAACTTGTGACTCCAAAGTCCATGATCGTTCCATTCTGGGGCATAGCCCCTCCAAGCCTCTCACACGTGTCCTGCCTCTCCTGCACACACCATTGCTGCGACCTCTTCCATCTGATGCCAAGGACTGGCCTGACTCAGAGACCACAGACCACCCTCCCTGCCAAGCTAGTTCCCAGTGGAATTCTTTTCTTCTTCTCTTTCCCCTCCCTCCCTTCCTTTAAAAAAATATTTATTTTATTTCATGTGTTTTGCCTGCATATGTCTGTGCACCATGTGCGTGCTGGAGGAAGTCTCGAGTTTCCGACTTACAGATGGTTGTTAGCCACAGTGTGTGGGTGCAGGATCCTCCTCAAGAGCCGATAGTGCTCTTAACTGCTGAGCCAGCTCTCCAGCCCTGCTTCCTTTTTTTCTGAAACATTGTCTTATGTAGTCAGCCAGGCCTGGATTATAGGGCTGTTCTGCCACACATGACTTTTTTTAAAACAAAGTTTTATTTATATTTAAATTTTATTTATTTTTAAATGTATGTGTTTGTACGCCTGCGTGCCAGAAGAGGTCATTAGGTCACTTTATAGATGGTTGTGAGCCACCATGTGGTTGCTGGGACAGCCTCAGGTTTCTCTCTCTCTCTCTCTCTCTCTCTCTCTCTCTCTCTCTCTCGTTTGTTTAAACATAATTGGGTATTTTGCCTGCCTGCATGTATGTATGTGTACAGTATTTATGCCGCAATTATTTATTTTATTATTGTATCTGTGTGTATTATGTGCACACATGCGTTTGCTAGAAGGTGCACCTATGGAGGCAAAAGGACCACTATGTGGAGCAAGGCTTTCTCCCACTACATATTTGGCATCCAGAGACCATTCAGCTTTGTAGGGCAACTGTCCGTTCCTTGCTGAGCCATCATGTCTTCCCCCTCTTTTGTTTCTATGAGACAGGCTCTCACACTGTACCCCAGGCTGGCTTGGAATTCCCACAATCCTCCGGGAGTTCTAGTATTCCAGGTGTGAGCCACCGCCCCTGGCTTCCAACGATTTTCTGTTCCTCTAATACCCAGCCCGTGAGCTTCCTTTCCGCTGACTCCCACGCACACTTCTGTAGGCCCACCAGCTCACAGCCAGTTACCTAGCATCGAATTAACTCTTGACTTGGTTAGTGTCTCCCCTGCCAGTTAGACTGACCTGATTTTAGTAGGCACCTATGTCGGCCTGGCTTTCAGATCTGAGCCAGGTACACACCAATCTAAGTAACTGACTGGAAAAAAAAACAAATTAAGAAATCTTGCATGGGTCAATAAAGTCGCTCTGACACAGGGAGCCAAGAGGCTGGCCGGGCATCCTACGTCCTTGGCAAAAGATAGACTGGCTGTGTCCTGGAGAACGAATAGGCTGTGTGCAACAGTGTCCACCAGGTGGCGCCGCAGGCCCGAGGCCGTGGGCTCTCTAGCCACTCCGGGAGAGGCAATACGAGGTCACGCAGCCCCTTTGACTTCCGCCGGGGCGATCCACGCGGCCCAGCCCCGGGCACACCCTTGCTGGGCACGCTGTCGAGGTCTCGCATCCCTCCTTTCTGCCGCCTTGCTCGCCATGGTTCCCTCCCGGGTCCGGACCGGCAGATGGGTGGCAGCGGCCAGGGCGGCCCAGCGGCGCCCCCGTGTGGACAGCTTGGGACAGCCTCCGAGTCCTGAGTCCGCGAGCACGCGCGCGGCGCTTTACGTGCACGTGAGTGGGCAGGGGAGAGCAGAAGGAGGCGGTGGCCGTGGCTGTTCCGTTCATAGCCCACCTGCACGCTGTCCGTGCCTAACATCACATCTGGTACAACATCTGCCCACGTCATTCGCCACCGGAATAAGTGTTTGGCCAAAGACCTCAAGTCTGGTGCTTACTAGCTGGGTGTCCCTCTTGGAACTTGTTTTGTCTCACGAAAGTGGGCATAGTAATCTCATCGCCATCTGCCCACGGGGCGCAAAGTGGCTTAGTTGTCGCAACCACCGCTGACCAACCTCAGAATGGGAACGGGGATGTGTGAGAAACCCTGGAAGTGGCCTGGGCAGCCCAGAGCCCCGCCTTAGCTCACACACGCATCCCCTGTCCCCAGTGGCCTTATTGCGAGAAACGCTGCAGCTACTGCAACTTCAATAAGTACATACCCCGCGGCGTGGAGGAGGGGACCGTGCGGAATTGCCTGGTGACTGAGGCAAGGACGCTGCTGCAGCTCAGCGGGGTGCAGAGGTCGGTACTGGGGACAGTAGACAAGGTCTTGGGCGGAGAGGACACTACAGGAGGATGTTCCCCAGGGCTTTCCTGGGTTTTATGTCTCCATCCTCTTCCTCCAGGATAGAGTCTGTGTTCTTTGGTGGAGGAACCCCGAGTCTGGCCAGTCCCCACACTGTGGCTGCTGTCCTGGAGGCTGTGGCTCAGGAAGTCTACCTGCCTGCCGATTCGGAAGTCACCTTGGAGGCTAACCCCACGTCAGCCCCAGGTCCTAGGCTGGCAGCTTTTGGAGCAGCAGGAGTGAACAGGTTGTCCATTGGTTTACAGGTGACCTACCTCACTCACCCTACCCCAGTGCTCCCAGATCCTAGGATGGTGTTTAGTTATTGGGAAAACATTTCTGGGCACCAGGGTCTAGTACACAGTAGACTGTGTAGTGACACTTTTCTTACTGTTTGTCTCTTGACATATTGGCCCATACACTTCCTGAGGCAGGCTTTGGCATTATTATTATTATTATTAATGTCTTCGTTATTTTGAGACAGGGTACCCTATAGCTCAGGCTAGCCTCAAATTTTATATGTAGCCAAGGGTTGACCTTGCGCTCCTGACTCTTCTGTCTCCATCTTAATACTAGGACTACAGACGTGTGCCACCGTGCCCAGTTTGTATGATAATTAAAATCAAACCCCAAGGCATGTAGGCAAGCATTCTACAAAGAGCTATATCACTAGCTGCCATTTTATTATTATTATTATTATTATTATTATTATTATTATTATTATGACGACAACTTTGAGACAGGAACTCACACTGTAGCGCAGGTTAGCCTTAAACTGCCAGCAGTCTTCCTGCCTCAGCCTTTCAACTCCTGGAATTACAGGCCACAAGGCCCAGCTGGCTTAACCCTTTATAGTCTAGGCATTTCATGTAATACCTGCCACATGGTAGGTGCTGCCCAGGTGTGGGTAAGGGATGGTGCAGTGGTTAGAGCACTTACTGGGCAAGTGTAAACCAGCCCTTGGATCCTCACCCACCCACACAAACGCTGGCTGGGTATGGCGGCCTGCCTGCAATCCCAGCACTTGAGGGCACAGATGAAGGAATCCTCCCTTTCGCCTTGCTTAATGCTGGCTAGCCAGACTTAACCGTATCAACTGTGGTTTCGACTCAGTGAGTAAGATAGCAAAAAAATTAAGGAAGATGGGCTGGAGACACAGCTCAGAGGTTAAGAGTGTTGTTGGCTGCTCTTCCAGAGGACCTGGGTTCAATTCCCAGCACCCACATTGTGATTCATAAGCATCTGTAATGAGATCTGGTGCAGGCACAAATGCAGGCAGAATACTGTATAATAAATAAATAAATCTATAAAAAGTTAAAGAAGACCCCCATTATCAACCCTGAGCTTCCACAAACAGACACACACACATTCACCCCTGCCCTCACACACATGTGAACAAATATATACATAGGCACACTTCACATATATAGACATGAAAGAAAGAAAGGGGAAAAAAAAAAAAAAACCCAGGATGTGGCTTGTTCTGTGATTGGAGACCTGGAACAGGCTGGCAGCCGGACCATGGCATGGTAACTGCTACCTCCAGAGGAACCTCCGAAGGCTTATTAGAGTACCGAGGGGAGCCCAGCCTGATGAAATCCTGGAAGCCTTCCTGGAGGAAATGATGTGTGAGTGAGACAGAGCAGGTGTTGACCAGGTTGGAGGGGTGTGGGAGGAAAGGGCACAGGATGTGGAAGAACTTTGCATGTTTGGAGGAGAAGCCGTGTCATTCCTGTGACTGGAGAGGCAGGAGACAGGCTGCCAAACAGGACCGAAAGCCTTCCGCTCCTGTGGGAGTTTGGGGTTTCTCCCATTGGAGAGCCTCTGAAGGTGTGTTTATGAGTCAGGAGAAATCTCTCTAGGTTGACCTCTGGTGACTTCTGGTGTTTGGGTATCTGGGATTGCCATCCCTACCACGCCCATAGGTGCTTCGCTTCTGGTGAAGTGCTCCACCTAGGGTTTAGGGTCGTAGAAGAGCTGCAAGGGGGTGTACCATGTCTGGATGCTCTTGCTCAAAACGCTTCCTTTTTTTTTATCCCCCACCCTCCCTGTTTGATTTTTTGAGACAGGGTTTCCTCGTGTAGCCCTGGCTGTCCTAGAACTCACTTGTAGACCAGGCTGGCCTCACACTCAGAGATCCACCTGCCTCTGCCTCTTGAGTACTGGGATTAAAGGCCTCATGGGCCACCACCACTCGGCTTCTCTCTTTTTTATGACAAGGTCTTACTGTCTACTCTGGCCTGAGACTTGTTATGTAGCTTCAGGAAGCTTTGAACCCCTGATCCTCCTGCCTCCACCTCCCCAGGGCATGGGATTACAGATGTCCACCACCACGCCTGGCTTCTCCTTATGAGAAAACATCTGCTAAAACTAAATTAAGAGACCTTTGGGTCTGGATGTGGTGGGCACACAATTGTCATCTCACTACTCAGGAGGCTGAGGCAGGAGGGTTGCCATGAGTTCAAAACCAGCTTCAGCTCTTTACTGAGACCGTGTCTCAGAAGGAAGCAAGTAAGCCAGCCTTCTGGAGACTGATGGTTGTGCTGTGTTGTGCATAGATGGGGACCTTACTGAGCCTTTATGCTTAAGCTAATTGCAAATGTAAAAAGTTAATTTAAGGGCTGGTGAGATGGCTCAGTGGTTAAGAGCGCCGACTGCTCTTCTGAAGGTCCTGAGTTCAAATCCCAGCAACCACAAGGTGGCTCACAACCATCCATAACAAAATCTGATGCCCTCTTCTGGAGTGTCTGAAGACAGCTACAGTGTACTTACATATAATAAATAAATAAATAAATCTTTTAAAAAAAAGTTCATTTAAAAAGAAGGGCCATAGAGATGGCTTAGTGGATAAAGAGACTTGCCGCCAAACCCGATGACCTGAGTTCTATTCCCTGTCAGAAGGAAAGAACCAACTCCTCCAACTTAACCTTTGACCTCTATATAATCCCTGTTGTGCACCCTCAATAATTAATATAAACATATTATAAATAAGTAAAAAATGTTTGCTTTTACAATAAATATTAAATATTTGCTTTAATAATAAATGCAATAAAAACATCTTCTAATACATGTAATAGATATAATGACAATATAATAAATATAATAGAAATAATACAAAAGTAATAATATAATAAATATAAAAACATTAGGAGGGAAAAACCTGTTAGAAGCCGGAAAATCCCAGGCTTCTACATTCCTGGTTTGACACTGCAGTTACTATCTCCGAACCTTCAACCTTAGCTTTCTCATCTGTCAAATAGAACTGATGACTGAGCACTGTGGCTCTCCACCCAGCACTCAAACAGGCAGAGGCAGGATACCCCACAGGCTTGAGGCCAACCTGGGCTACTTAGTGAGTTCCCCGTCTAGTCAGCACTATAGTAAGACCCTGTCTCAAAAGGAAAGAAAACAAAAGGCGGGGGGTTTAAGGGTTCAATGCACCGTTCCTTGAAGAGTAACTCTCTGGGTCTGCCTTGACGCACTCTATCTCCTGTTCTGTGTCCAGTCGCATCTGTGCCTTAAGGCTGAATGTTGCTGCCTCCCTCTGGGACAGTATTTACACCAGACCCTCTCTCTGCAGTCCCTGGATGACACGGAGCTGCAGCTGCTGGGCCGGACTCACTCAGCCAGCGACGCTTTACGGACGCTGGCGGAAGCCAGGCTCCTTTTCCCTGGCAGAGTGTCGGTGGATTTGATGCTGGGGTTACCGGCGCAGAAGGTGGAGCCATGGCTTCAACAGCTTCAGAAACTGCTGTACCACTGTGACGACCACCTCTCCCTCTACCAGTTGACCCTGGAACGGGGCACCTCACTCTTTGCCCAGGTGCAGCAGGGTACCCTCCCGGCCCCTGACCCGGACCTGGCTGCTGAGATGTACCAGGAGGGCAGGACAGTCCTTCGAGACGCTGGCTTTCGCCAATATGAGGTCTCCAATTTTGCACGGAACGTGAGTGAAGGCTCATGAGGGGTGGGGATGGTGGTGGAGTGGAGTGGGGGTGGAGTGGGGAGTGAGAGTGGTGGTGGTGTACAGAATTAGAGGGTTGAGATTGACCAAGGGACTGAGACCTTTTGAAGAGAAGGGTTCCTGTTGGGTGCTCTGAGACCTGAGGGGTTGGGAAATTCTAATTAGATGCCTGGGACCTAAACAGAAGCCAACATCACTTCCTTCTGTGCTGACGATTCCCATCTTCCCCACAGGGGGCGCTCAGTACCCATAACTGGACGTACTGGCAGTGCGGTCAGTACCTTGGCATTGGGCCTGGTGAGTCGATCGATCGTGAACAACCGAAAGCATGATTCAGGGGAGGAACATTCTGGTTGTGTGAACCTGGGCTGCTCCTTTCACCACTCAGAGCCTGCATTTCCTCATGCAAACCTACCCAAAACCTCTCTGTAGAACCGTGGAATGTGAATTTTCAAGCCTGGTACCCTGGTTCTTTCTGAGTCTGGCATAGATGAGAAGCCCCTAGGGGCTTGTTACAACCCAGAAAGCCCGGCTCTACCTCCAGGACTTCTTATGGGCAGGGCTGGAGCGGGGCCTGAGGATTTACATTTGTAGTAGTTGCTTCGGGGAACACCCTTGGAAAAAAACCCCCATTTTAATCTGGTAATTCACCACATTAGCGTCTATTAATGTGTGTGTGGTGGTTGTTCACTGCTATCCCAGGAGCCCATGGAAGATTTGTGCCTCAGGGAACTGGAGGCCATACCCGGGAAGCACGGATCCAGACACTGGAGCCAGACAATTGGATGAAAGAGGTGATGCTCTTTGGTCATGGCACGCGGAAGTGCGTTCCCCTGGGAAAGCTGGAACTGTGAGTACCAGAGTACACAGGGCGCTTCCCTGGGGTCTCCTGTACCCCGGAAACGCCTCCATGTTGGTACATCTTTATTACCTGCTTTGCCCCTCCCACTTTGCCCCCCATACCACGTGATTTCTAGGCACACTATTACATCCCAGCATTGCATTTAAAGAATGTGAGGTCTCATCTCTAAGGTCCCGTGGTGATTTTTCTTCCAGGCTGGAGGAGGTTTTGGCTATGGGGCTACGTACTGATGTTGGAGTCACTCACCAGGTAAGGGACTGGGGGGATCTCAGATATTATTAGCTCCTCCTAGGGTCACTTCCCAGGCCCTACTCCCTCCATCCTCTAGGTTGGCAACTAGAAGCTGGACCTGGTGACAGAGGCAGTGGGTAGTGCTGTATGCCAGTTAAAGATTGCACCTAGAGTTCTGTGCTGGGCAGGTGCTCTACCACTGAGCTATTATTCACATTAAATCCAAGTGTGTGTGTGTGTCCAGCCAACCACATGGCCCTCGGCCAGCTCATTGCGCTGACTTCTTCTGATTCCTAGCACTGGCAGCAGTTTGAGCCCCAGCTGACCCTGTGGGACGTGTTTGGAGCAAGCAAGGAGGTGGAGGAGCTGCTAGCGCAGGGTCTGCTGCTGCTGGATTACAGGTATGTTGGGAATATTGTGTGGAGGGGGCTTCACAGACCCTGGGAGCTCTTGATTACAGATTGGGGCATGGCAGGACTGCCATAATGAGTGTGTCACAACTAAATGTGCTCCTCCTTTTCAGAGTGGTAGAAACAAGAAAGACCAATAGAGGAGGGCATGGGCTGCCAGGGGTGGGCAGGAATGGGCCTTTATGGTAAAGTTAGAGTCATATCCAGACCTCTCGGTTTTCCAGGGGTCTCCGGTGTTCCTGGGAGGGCCTAGCTGTGCTGGACTCCCTGTTATTGACCCTCCTACCTCAACTCCAAGAGGCCTGGCAGCACAGGCCTCCCTCACCCGTGTCAGGAGGATGACCAGACATTCTTGTATCATGAGTAAGCACCAGTTGGACTTGGAGGGCTGGGCCAGATGGTGGGCATCTGCTGGTAGGTGCCATCTCTGCTCTGAGGTACTATTGCTTGGCTCTGACACCCCCATGGGAATGGATGTGGTCAGTTGGATGAATGGCTGCCTCTGTTCTGGGGACTGGTATCCCTCACAGCGTCCCAGGAGTCACAGGTCAGCATGTGTTCCCTGCCTAGGATGTCCTCACTACCCCCACCCCCATCCCCCACCACTGGCTTTTGTTGACGTTTTTGGACACCAAATAACACAAAATCTTCCTACAGGGAATTGTATCTATCAGAGAAGCCTCATTCTAGAGAGAAGCCCTAGCTTGTATGGTTCAGTAGAACTAAATCCCCTCCAGATACCTTACACAAGATGAAATATAGGAATGAGATGTTTACAAAACCATTTGAAGGGCTGGAGAGATGGCTTGGTGGTTTGCTCTTCTAGAGAACCAGGGTTCAAGTCCCAGCAGCCATGTGACAGCTCACAACCATCAGTAACTCCCATTCCAGGTGATCTGGCGCCTTCTTTTCACCTCTGCGTGTACCAGACACCTGTGTGGTGCATAGATACTCATCTAGGCAAAACACTCATATGCATAAAATAAAAAGAAATAAAAAAAAAGATTTGTTGTACAGAAATGTAACCTATACTCTGTGTATGTCTCATTATTTCCTAAGGGTTGAATTCAGGTTCAAAGTTTTAAAAATTATTTTAATTTTTTTTTTTTTTTTTTTAGTTTTTCGAGACAGGGTTTCTTTGTGTAGCCCTGGCTGTCTTGGAACTCACTCTGTAGACCAGGCTGGCCTTGAACTCAGAAATCCGCCTGCCTCTGCCTCCCAAATGCTGGGATTAAAGGCGTGTGCCACCATGCCTGGCTTATTTTAATTTTTATTATTTATTTGGGTTTTCAAGATGGGGTCTCTCTGTGAGGCCTTGGTCCTGGAGCTCACACTGTAGACCAGGCTTATCTAGAACTCAGAGATCTGCTTGCCTTTGCTTTCCGAATGCAGGGATTAAAGGCTAGCACCAACACTGCCCCAATTTTTTTTTAAGTATGTGTGTGTGTGTGTGTGTGAGTGTGTGTATACGCGCATGCGCGTGGCCATGGAGGCCAGAGTAGAGTGTTGGATCCTCTGGAGACAGAGTTACAGAGGAATGTGAGCCATCTTTTCTGAGCACCACACTCTGGTCCTTTGGAAGAGCAGGGAGCACTCTCTCCTGCTAAGTTATTTCTCCAGCTTCTATTTTTAATGTAAAAAATTGTGTTTTTTTTTTTTTTTTTCCCCTGAGACAGTGCCATATGTACCCGAGACTGCAAACTCACTGTGTGGCTGAGGACAGTGTTTAGCGTCTGATCCCCTGCTTCTGCCTCCCAAGTGCTGGGATCACAGGCATGCACCACCACACCCATTTTTCTGTGGTCTTGGACTTCATGCGCTGAGGCAAATACCACTATCTAAATCCCCGACCCTATCAGGTTCATTATTATCTTTCTAAATTTAGATTTATCTTTCTTACTATTTAAGTTTAAGTATTTTGTGTGCATGCCTTTGAATGTGCACACCATGTGTGTGCCTGTTGGATCCCCTGGAACTGGGCTTGCGGATGGTTGTGAGGCACAATGTGGGTGCTGGGTATTGAATGTGGGTCCTCTGCCGGATCAAATAAGTGCCCTTAACTGTTGAGCCATCTCTCCAGCCCCGAGGGTAACATTGCACAGCTGCACCTTTTCTTTGAAATTAAGGAGCTCATTATCTTGGCTTGAGACCATGAGACCAAATGTCCATCGCCTGATAATCATTTGACCAGTAACTTTAGCACCTACTAGTGATTCTTTGCCAAATTACTTTTAAAATTTACATTTGTATTTTTAAACATTTACTTATGTCTACAATTGCTCAATCTGCATGTATACCTGCATGCCAGAAGAGGACCTCAGATCACACTATAGATGGTTATGGGCCATTACATTGGTGCTGGGAATTGAACTCAGGACCTCTGGAAGAGCAGACAGTGCTCTTAACCACTGAGCCATCTCTCCAGCCTCAAACTTATGTATTTTATGTATATGAGTGCTCTATTTGTATATATGCCTGCATGACAGAAGAGGACATCAAATTATATATAAATGGTTGTGAGCAACCATGTGGTGGCTGGGAATTGAACTCAGGACCTATGGAAGAGCACCCTGTGCTCTTAACTGCTGAGCCATCTCTCCAGCCTAGCCAAATCATTTCTTGTTTTTTTTTTTTTTTTTTTGGTTTTTCGAGACAGGGTTTCTCTGTGTAGCCTTGGCTGTCCTGGCACTCACTTTGTAGACCAGGCTGGCCTCGAACTCAGAAATCCGCCTGCCTCTGCCTCCCAAGTGCTGGGATTAAAGGCGTGCGCCACCACGCCCGGCTTTTTTTTTTGTTTTTTGTTTTTTTTTTTCAAATCATTTCTTAAATTGAGGATTGCAAAGTATTGGTTTCTGATTCTATTATTCCTTCCATTTTCCCCATAAAAAAGAACTTCCCTCTGTTATTGTTACAATGCTAAGAATCAGACCTATGGCCTTGTTCAAGCCAGACAACCTCCTTCTATGGTAGGAATCTCAAACCTGTAAGTCCCTAACCCTGTAACAGGCTCATCCCACCGCATAGACCTTAGGTTGTCAGACTCCCTGGACATAGGGGATGGGGGGCTGCCATAATGGGTATGTCTTAACTAGATGTGTCCCTGCTCTTCAGAGGGACATATTTCTTCCTGATAATGCAAGACCTTTTTTCTCCTTCCCTGCCGCCTGCAGGGGAATCAGAGACAGCCTGGTGGTGTAAAACCTTCCCCTTCTACTGAGATCTATAGGAAGGGGCCCCCCACTCTACCCTGGGGAACTTGGATCCTCTTCAGAACCCCAGCTGTGTCTATGGCACTGGGGCTTGAATGTTCCCGCTACTCTACACTGTGCTGCTGTATGCCTGTGTGTCTGCGGCAGTGATACGTCTCTTAATAAATCTCTTACCCCAAAAGACAAACCTGCGGAGCTCCTCCTTGAGCCGCTCCCAACCTTTCATTCTTGACTTGGAAATTGTCATGCCATGCATGCAAGTATGTGTGTGTGTGTGTGTGTGTGTGGTTTGTTTCATTGTGCTAGGGCTGGAACTCAGGACCTCCTGATATTAAGCAGTCCTCTGTCACTGAGCTACTTCCTCAGCCTAAAGCTCCTTAACTAATTCCTTATTGTGGCAAAGGGTACCACGGTGCCAGAAGTGATTTAGTAACCCTGCAAGTGGAAGCATGCTGACTTCTAGTGGATGATAAAAGGCCAGGGGACCCCCCCCGCCCCCCCCCCCGCACTGCTTAGGAGTAAGCACGTGTATTTCCCATGTGCCAGTGGGTGTGAATGCCAGTCCTTCTTTGACCCTGTGGTAACGTGGTAACTGTTACTTTATTCATGAACCAGTCACCTAGCACCAGTGGTCTGCCAGGCACCGTGCTGGGCATGAACAGAGGAATAAGACCTGTCTGTGCTCTTGAGAGCTTGATGCCGCATTGACAGATGTTCAGAGATAAAGCGTTGCTGGTTAAGGTGTTTCAGACAGCTATGGGAGCCTGGAGGGCACTGGTTTTTGAGGGGCTGAGAGGAAGAAAGAAGGGGAAAGGTGTTTGTCTTATCAAATCTTGTACCCCTAGAGCCCTGGTGAGTCTAGGCTTAGAGCAGCTGGTGGGTGGCTGGGGCCGCTCAAGGGTATCCCTGACCCAGCCTTCCCCTGATCTTGATATTCGAGAAGCTAGCACAGGGCTAGGGGAGGGGCTCCATCAGATAAACCTCGGCCACTCGGGTTTCTCCTAACTGCCAGGGCTTGTGCCACCTGAGATGTCTGAGCCTTCCCTGCTCAGGCACCTCAGGGAGCCTGTGTAGGGGCTGGATGGGAGCCAGGGCCAGATCTGGGTGCCCCCCCCCCCCCCGTCACCTTCCTTGACTCAGTCTGGTCCCACCCTTTTCAGATGAATCAGAACGTCCTGGAGGTGGGGCCCAGGAATCTAACTATTGAACGCTTCCTCAAGGCTCCTGGGGTAGGGACAGGAGGCATATGGCTGCTTCCTGACACGGCAATATGGGAGTGGGGTCCTTCCACGGCTTTGTTCACCAAATGGGTAGTCTTCCATTTTGGGACATGGGTCGCTGTCTTCTCAGTAATGTTGTGTGGTTTTAGATGGGGTTTCATGTAACCTGGCCTGGAGTTCTGTGTAGCTGAAGGTAACCTTAAACATCTGATTCTGCTGCCTCTACTACCTCCCAAGTGCTAGAACTTACAGTCATGTCCTACCGTGCCAGGGAAGGCCCATTTAAAAGAACTCTAGGTTACATGTAATAGCTAATACGGAATAAATCTGGGTAAGTAGGGCTAGTGAGATGGCTCCGTGGGTCTAGGCACTTGCCATCCAGCCTGATGATCCTGGTTTGATGCCCAGGACCTCCAGGGTAGGAAAGAGCTGCCTCCTGAAAGAGTGCCATGGTGTGTGCAAATGCCCCACATAGTACATGCAATGCTTAAAAGAAGGAGTGGCTGGAGCAGTGGCCCGTCAGTTAAGAGCAGTTACTACTCTGGGAGAAGACTTGGATTCCGTTCCCAGCACTCACTTCATGGCTTGCTCCAGGGGATATGACATCTTCTGGCCTCTGCAGGCACCAGGTATGCATCTGGTACACAGACGAGCAAGTGAACATTCACACACATAAACTTTTTAAAAAATAATTTTTAATAAAAAATACAATATATAATATACACTACTGTATTGTTTAAGATATAATGATCAGGAAGAAAATATATAGGTTGCTTAACACAGAAGCAATTTTTGAAAATTCCCCATTGGGAACTTGTTAAATCTGCAGGTAATAGACCCACAGATATACCATTCAAGTACCTCATTTTGAGCAACTCTAATGAAGATCCATTTTATTCTGGCCCTGCTGTGTGGCACCGTCCATTCCCTGGAAGCACATTTTCCTTTGCTTGATTCAGCAAAGGAAGCCCCAGAGTGAGATGCCTGAGTTTTATAGCTGCTCAGTATTTGCTGCTACTCCTTGGAGTATGGAGGGACCATAGAAAGCTGTGAAGGGGGCTGGTGAGATGGCTCAGTGGGTAAGAGCACCCGACTGCTCTTCCGAAGGTCCAGAGTTCAAATCCCAGCAACAACATGGTGGCTCACAACCATCCGTAACGAGATCTGGCGCCCTCTTCTGGAGTGTTTGAAGACAGCTACAGTGTACTTACATATAATAAATAAATCTAAAAAAAAAAAAAAAAAAAAGAAAGCTGTGAAGGACCATGAGACATGCCCAGCTCCAGTTGTATGAAGTTACGGGTGAACCACTGTCCATGTGTCCCTCTGTCACAGGCACCTGCATTGTTCACACAGAGAGACTGTTACAGCTGTCTGGTCTCAGAGTGGAGTCAGTGGTGGATGAGCAGAAGGACATTAACGTTGGCTTTGCAGCTAGTATATTTTCAGATAGTGCAGCAAAATTGAGACTAAGTTGTCAGGTATAGTCTGTAGTTCAAGCATTCAAAGATTAGCCATTTCTAGGCTGAGTATGGTCGTGTGGCTCAGTGGTAGAGTGCTTACCTAGCATGCACTGTCCCTGAATCCCATCTCCAGTACTGAGAGATTTACCACTGTTATGGTGCTCTGGATAGGATGAGGATGTAGCTCAGGTATCAGAGGCTTGCCGAGCATACACTGGTGGGATCCCCAGCACTGAGTGAGCCTGCCAGGTGTCCAATGTCTGCGGGAACTTCAGGAGTTCAAGGTCAGCTTCAGCAGCATCGAATTTTGGAGGACAGCCTGGGCTACGTGGGACCAAAACTCCACACTAAAACAAAACTGACTTTGTGACAACATTGAATCTTCCTAAACCCTGGGCATCGGTCTCTCCATTGATTGAACTCTCTGCTTTCCTTAACCAGTGTTTATAGTGTGCCTCTTATAAATATTATAAATACATGCATACGTAGTCAGTTTCCTAGAACCCAGGAGAAGACTCCCAGATCTTCAGATCTCCTGTCTTTTCTTTTTCTTCCTACCTTTTATTTCCCTGAGGGGAATTTTAAAGCCAACTTTTAAACCACTGTAGACAAGCAACACTGGAAACATTAGGTAGAATCGTAAATGGAGGTGGCGGGGTGCGGGGAAGCACGGTGATGTTCACACTGTTTTTATCTGCTCATGTTTCCTTCCTGTGCGTGTCCAGCAATGAGCCATATTTTTGCTGAGTACCCAGGTGCAGGTCTAATTTTGTACCGTGTCTCTTTCCGTTCTCATTTTTCACGAGCCATTCTCCCCTGAGCACCGCGGTCCTCATCTTTCTCTTCTTAATTGTTGAACAGTGTTTCAGTGAGTGAATCGTCTAATAATCATCGCCCTAATGTAAATCGCTCACACGGTTACTCACGATGACTGATGCCGTGGCGTGTGTTTTTATGGCTGTCTTTGTTTCCTTCCGGTGGATTGTCTCCTCAGGTTGGTGCCCCAGAAGGAGATAGTGGAGCTAAGGGTTAAAAAGGGCATAAGTGCTTTAATGATCCTTGGTATGAATTACTATATTGCTTTCCAAAGGGTTTTCCAAAAACAAAAAACAAACACTCCTGCTTTTAAAAAAATACACATCTCTTTTTCTACCACAAAAAAGAAAAGCAAAAAAAAATTATACTACAGAAATTTCCACAACATCCGGACAAAGATTGTTCCAGACAGCTCGTGATGTGTAGATATATATGTAGATGGAGAGATAAAAATAATTTTTTCACAAAAGGAATCGTATTTCTATGCCAGTTTTGCAGCCTGGTGTCCGTCTTTCTCTCTCTCTCTCTCTCTCTCTCTCTCTCTCTTTCTAGATGCAACATGCTCTGGGGTTTCTAGCTGGTTCTTTCCCTAGGTGTGCCTTGCCTGGGTGCTGGAATGATGTAGCGGGGTCATTGCTATAAGCCTGAAGCTGTTCCAAGGATTTTTATCTGAGTTTAGTTTGTTGAGGTGCAACAAAACCCAGTGAGAGACTGTGCCTCTTTTACAGACAAAGTCACAGACTCAAATTGCCCAAGGTCACTTGGCTAACCCGTGCTGGGCACTGCTGCTCCAGCCAGATTCTTTGACTCCCAAAACATATGCTCATGCTAAGTAACGCAAGAACATATTTTAAGAACGTCTTTGTTTGATTGTTTTTAATTAACTTTTTTATTGTGTCTTTTTTTTTTTTTTTCTTAAGTGAAGATCCTTTGCGGGTCTTGCTTCTAAGTGCCTACAAGAGCCAGGAGGGGAGGAGGAGGACCAGGGAGGGGTCGTTTCCACAGCATGGACTTGCACACAGACAAGCACCAAGTCAGCACTGAGCTTAGGTGTCAGCACAGGACCAGGAAGGACAGAGGATGTGGGGAGTCAGGTAGCATTTAAAAAATCTAGCCATTCCAATCTGGGGGTCTTAAGGGGACATGGTCAGCTCTAAACCAAGAAGAGTTAGAAGACGATTGGAAGGTGGACGACTCAGCAGCTGGGATCAAAGGATCACCCCCAAATCCCCTGTAGGATCCCTCTTCCCAGCCTCACTGATCTGGTGGGAAGGGGACAGATCTGGGGCTACCAATGCTCCAGACAGGGAGGGGCAGGAGGCAAATCAGTTTTTTTGTTTGTTTGTTTGTTTGTTTGTTTTGTTTTGTTTTGTTTTGTTTTGTTTTGTTTGGTTTCTCTGTGTAGCCCTGGCTGTCCTGGAACTCACTCTGTAGACCAGGCTGGCCTCGAACTCAGAAATCCGCCTGCCTCTGCCTCCCAAGTGCTGGGATTAAAGGCATACGCCACCACACCTGGCTGGCAATTCACTTGTAATTCATGTTTGAGCCTTGTGTGTTGTTGTTGCTTACTGACTGCCACCCCCATCACCACCTCCTCCTCCTCCTCCTCCTCTCCCTCCTCCTCTTCCTTTTCCTTTTCCTCCTCTTCCTTTTTCTTTACATTCCTTTTCAATTATATACATGTATATGTGCTCCTGAATGCAGATGCCCCCGGAGGACAGAGGCTGTAAATGCCCTGGAGCTGGAGTTACAGGTAGTTGTGAACCATCTGACATGAGTGCTGGGAACCGAACCTGGGTCCTCAGCAAGAACCGTGCTTGCGCATAATCGCTGAGCCATCTCTGAAGCCTCCCATCAGCTTCTTTTTGATGGAGTACATTTTCAGGGGGTCCAAAAGATGAACCCCAAGTCCTCTTCCTTGCTCTTAATCTTGAGGGTTGCATCATGGAGAGCATGGTGGCATACTGCTCTGGCTGCATCTTGACAAAGGTGTCTTGGGGGTTATCCACAGTCCACCCTGTGTATCTGTTAGCGTCTCTTGAACATCCTCCAGGAACACTGCTTTCTTGTTTCTTTACTCTCCTCTGCTGCTGCCGGCTCGTCCATCATCGACTCACCGAACTCGTTGATGACATATCAGAGACAGCCACTCGAGTGGCTGTGTTTCTGCAAGTGAAAGAAAGACAGAGAACAACAGAAGAACAGGGCCTTTGCAGCTGCTACTGGGGTTAGACTGTTTGGGGTTGTCGGTTTTGAGACCGGGTCTCATGTAACCGCATGTAGCATCCCGACAAGCTGTGTTGCTGAGGATGGTCTTGGGTTTCCCATTCTTCTCTTTCCACCTCCCCAGTGCTGGGATTAGAGGTGTGGCCACCGTGCCTGGTTTGTGTGGTGCTGGAGGTCATCTGAACCCCAAGGCTTCATCTATGCTGGATAAGCACACCATCTCTTCAACCCCACCCTCGGCCACAAGCAGTGCTTTCTTGATGAGGTGGCACAGGATATCTAGCTGGGCAGACAATGCCAGGCACATAGATAATTACAGTCACACTAACTCTGCCTTACTCGTTGGAAATAGCACTTCCAATATGCTACCAATATTGTTGTGTTTGTTTGTTTGGAGGCAAAGCCTCACTCTGTTGCTTAGGCTGACATTAAACTCAAAATCCTCCCATTTCTGCCTCCCATGAGGTAGAATTTATAGTTCTGCTTGTCTCTCAATGCCACCCTTTTATCCCGCATACATTTTTACTCTTTTGGAAGGGAGTTTTCTAGAAATTTCAACTATATTTATATAGTCGAGTCCATCTGTTGTTTCCTTGTGACTTTTTCTGCTCATCTCAGGCTCATATGTCCATTCCAACTCCCGAGGTTTGGCAGTATAGAAGCTGGCTCCGTCCTCCCAGGAAAGGCTACTGTTGCTGGGTGGGTCCCCCTTGGGTCTGAATGCCCTCCTGTTTCCCACCTTTATGACTCTGCACTCTCTGAGTTCTGGGTTTCCCAGCTGGTAAAGGAGTCGGACCAGCCCCAGGCCCTCCAATTTGACTATGCTTAGGAGCACCATAAGATGCACTTTCCTGCCTGCTCCATCAGACCGCAAGACTCCAGCTCTCCAAATCTAGGAACATGGCTCTCCATCCCCTTCCCCTGCTACCTCCTACCCCTGAAAACTCTCGCTCAGACCTGCTTTAGAGTCACAGGAAGCCAAGATCGTCAGTGGCTCCTAGGAGTAGTCAGTAGTGATGTCAGTCAGCAGCCATGACTGCCAGGCTCCAGGAGCTCGTAGCCCCATCTCTTCTTAGGGCCTTCCTACAAAGCTGTTGTAAGAATGACAATGACAGATGCGTGGGTGCAAAGAGCCCAGAGCTGTTCTTGTGTCCGTGGGCATGGCTCACGTGCGGAGGACATCACCAGCAGTGTTTCCATTGTCATTACAGCTGTAGGAGGGAGAAGGGTTTACCTCTGCTGTCCTGAGGTTTGTGGGCTGGAACTGAGAAGGGAAACTGGCATAAGGCAGATTATCAGGAGAAGGCATGCAAAGTAATGCTGAGTGTAGCACAGGAGAATGCGTAAGGAGCCGAAGGCCCGAAGACACGGCACTTTGTTTGGACAAACTTAGTAA
This sequence comes from Mus caroli, assembly GCF_978045245.1. Lineage (NCBI taxonomy): Eukaryota > Metazoa > Chordata > Mammalia > Rodentia > Muridae > Mus > Mus caroli. Next base: position 27,840,042 of record NW_028227268.1, read on the forward strand.
ATTAGGAAGATGTCATAAGGCAAAGGGGCATAGGTTAGCAGGGTGAGATGGGTGGGGTTAGGTAACGGCGAGCTAGAGGAGGTTTGTACAGGTTTCCTTGGGCTTCACAGTCCCATCGTAGACACTGAGAATGGTGCTGCCCTTCTGGGACAAAGGGGACATTTTTCAAATAAGATTATCCGTTAAAGACAAGGTGTCATTATATAGCCTTGAATGATCAATCCCCCTGCCTCAGTCTCTAGAGTATCGGGATTGCAGGTGTATATATGTCTCTATGCCTGGCTCACGAAGGTTCACATGTGCTGAAGCTGAGTCTCTGGACTCATGCATGCTAGCTAGACAAACATTCTACCACTGAGCTATCTCCCCTAAGCCCTCACCGGCTACTTTTAAGAACAAAGAAGGTCACCGGTCAGTGGTGGCACACACCTTTAATCCCAGCCCTTGGGAGGTAGAGGCAGGCGGATTTCTGAATTCGAGGCCAGCCTGGTCTACAGAGTGAGTTCCAGGACAGCCAGGGCTACACAGAGAAACCCTGTCTCAAAAACAAAACAAAACAAAACAAAACAAAGAACAAGGAAGTCCCAAAGTGCTCCTCTTGCACCTGCTGTTTTTCGAAGGCCTTTAGCTGAAAATTGTCAAGATGCCAGAGTGGTAGATTTGGGGGCAACATGTTAATAACCACTCACTGTACACTGAGTGTGCTGGCCCTAGGGAATGCAGCCCTACGACTAGAATTCCTGGAGTCTGACAACACACGGATCTGACAACACACATTTCCCTGTCACCAGGGAGTTCAGGTCTCCTGGAAAATTTTTTCTTCCTGGCTCAGTGGAGAACTTGTCTCCTGGGTAGCCGAGAGGGTGTGTGCCACCAGGTGACCTGCAGCCTCCAGGTCTCGGGCCACCAGTGCATCACCTGTGTGACTCCTCATACGCATGTCCCTTCCCTTCCCCCAACAGGTCTGACAGGAATGGCCCGATTTGATTTCTCAGGTGGCAGGCAGATCTATCCAAGCAGGAACCAACCCCATCTGCCTCCTAGACCCCTGATACCTGGGGTGCCCCGGGACATGCCTTTCCTTTACCCAAATCTCTGCATTTTCTCTCATCTGGTTCCCTTCTAGAGACTTTAGGCCATTTTAACGCAGCCTGGGGCTGCCCTCAAACCTGACCAACTTACACAGGCCTCAAGCGCTTTGCTGAGCTTTCTTGTAATTAAGACCCCAGGGAGAAGCCAGAATCCTGAGGCTTGGCAGCACGGAAGAGAGCTTAAAGGTAGGCAGGCGTGGTCTCAACTTTTGGTCATTAAGGAAGTCACCATGGAAACTCCCCTTCTTCCAGCCTCCTTCAGATTAATAATAATGAACAGTAGGGACCGGAAAGATGGCTCATATGTTAAGAGTGCATACTGCTCTTCCAGAGGGCCCGAGCTCCGTTCCCAGCACCCACATCAGGTAACTCACAACTGCCTATAACTCCAGCTTCAGGGAAATCTGACACACTCTCCTGGCCTCTAGAGGCACCTGCACTCACAAGCATACACCCCACTCCAAAACATTATTTAAAACAAACAAACAAATAAAAAGATAGGTGGCCAAGACAGGTAGGAGTTTGAGGCAGCCTGGACTACATGGAGACTATCAGTACAGCCAGGACAACACAGAGAAACCTTCTCTTAAAAACAAAAACAAAAATCAAGGGCTGAGGCTATAACTTAGTGTTAGAACACAGCCACATATGGAAACAGAAAATAAATGCTCGAGGGGACATGAAGAAACCAGCCTTGGCACACACCGATGGAGAAGGCACATGGAGTGGTGGCTGTGGGGAGCAGTCTTGCAGTTCCTTGGAGAGTTAAGCATAGGGCTGGGCATGTGGCTCAGTCCACAGAGTACATACCTATTATGCTAGGAGCCTGGGTTCAAACCCCAGCACCTGTAATCCAAGCTCTGGGGAAGGGCAGACAGGAGGAGCAGACGTTCAAGGTCATTCATAGCCACATAAAGTGTTCAAGGCCAGTCTGTGCTACATTTGAGAACTTACCTCAAAATGAATGAATGAGTGAATGAATGAATGAAGTAAGTCAAACTTATAGTTACTATACAAGCTAACAATTTTATTTTGGGTTGTATACCCAAGAGGATGAAAACATACGGCCATACAACAGCTTGCGCACAAATGTTCACAGCAGATTAGTGTAGTAGCCATGCCCATCAGCCAACATTCATACAATGTAGTGTGTTCATACAATGGAATACCAGCCAACATTCTAAAGAGATAGAAAAGGGGGGCATTGAGATGGGTCAACCAGGAGAGGTTCTTGCCACCAAGCCTGAGGACCTGAGTTCAAGCCTTGGTAGAAGAGAAAACTAACTCCTGCAAGTTGTCCTTTGACATCCTCATGTGGCTATCGAATGTACACATACACACACACATACACACACACACACACACACACTAAATGCAATTTTTTTTTTTTTTTGGTTTTTCGAGACAGGGTTTCTCTGTGTAGCCCTGGCTGTCCTGGAACTCACTCTGTAGACCAGGCTGGCCTCGAACTCAGAAATCCGCCTGACTCTGCCTCCCGAGTGCTGGGATTAAAGGCGTGCGCCACCACACCCAGCCACTAAATGCAATTTTAAAAAAGATACATGAGGTCCATACTTTGTAGTAGGACCTTGAGCCCGCTATAAAGACATAAAAGGCTACATATTGTATGATTTCGTATACATGAAATGTCCAGAATAGACATATTTACAGAGACAAAAAGATCGGTGGTTTGTGGGTAGTAGAATGGAGGCGGGAATAGGGAATGACCAACAGGTGTAAGGTTTCCTCTAAGGTGATGGGAATGTTGTAGAGTTGGAAAGTGGTAAGGACTGTACAGCCTTGTGAATGATCTAAAAACCACTGAACTATGCACTTAAAAATGAGTTCTATGTCCTATAAAGAGGAAAACATCATTCTGACAGGATATGGCCCTGAGATGTTGTTTTATTATTAGTTTAAACTTTTTATTTATGTTTTATGTGTATGGGTGTTTTACCTGCATATATGTCTAGGCTAGAAGAGGGTGTCAGATTCCCTGGAGCTGTAGTTAAAGATGGTGTGAGCTGCCACGTGGGTGCTGGGAATTGAACCTGGGATCTCTGGAAGAGCAGCCAGAGTGCTCTTAACTGCTGAGCCATCATCTCTCTAGCACCTTTATTTATAAAGGTTTATTTACTTTTGATTTTTGGATGCATGTGTGAGCCTGCATGAGTTGGTGTGCTCTGTGTGTGCAGGAGCCAGCAGGACCTAGATCCCCTGGAAGTGAAGTTAGTCAGTTGGGAGCTGCCTTGTAGATGCTAGGCACCAGGTCCTCCACAACACCAGTATGTGCTCTTAAACGCTGAGCCATCTCTCCAGGCCTAAGATTATTTTATCTTATTTATTTTGAGACAGGGGGCCATGTGGCCCAAGCTGACCTCGAACTGGTTATATAGTTAAGAATGACTGTGAAATCCTGATTCTTCCATCGACTCCGTCCAATGCGGAGATCTCAGGCCTGAAACACCATGCCTGGCCTCTTGTGGTTCTTGTTATTGCCAAACGACCACACCTCATCTAACAACCGGAGGTCAGAGGTCTGGAGTGGTCAGCTCAGGTTGTCACAGAGTTGTGTTCCTCTGTGTTCTAGGGGCTCTAGGACGAGCCTGTTCTGGCCCATTTCAACTTCAAACTGTGGCCTTTCCTGGCTCTGGGCTGCCATTGTGTGCTGACCCCACCACAGTCAACCCCTGACCCTGGCTCTTCTCCCTCCCTCTTTAGTGAGTTTCTGATTAAAGGGGTCAATGGATAATCTGAGATAATCTTTCAGATCTCAAGATTCTTAGTCACATCCCTTTTGCCATATAAGGGAACACATTTCACAGCTTCCTGCAATTAACCACGGGCACATCTCTGGGAAGTCTCCCCAGCTGCTTAAAAGAGAAGTTATCTAGTGGATTTGAGTGTTCTGGGCCTTAACTGTAATCCCTTTCATCTGTACAGGGTTTAGACTCCTTCTGTATGACACTGTTTTTTTTCTCCTTGAATTGATCCTGGAAAATCGATGTAGTAAGCACTGAGCCCACACTGTAAGAGAAAGTGCAGTACTCAGAAGAGGCACGGAGCCAGGTGGCACAGACACGGAGAGACTCAGGTCCGGAGCTTTTTATTATTTTGTGTTGTGTGTGTGTGTGTTTAAAAATATTTATTTATTTATTTTGAAACAGGGTCTCACTATGTAGGTCAGGCTGGCCTGGAACTCACAGAGATTCACCTCTACCTCCCAAGTACTGGGGTTAAAGGTATATGGCTCCATGCCTGGCTGAATTTTTTTTCTGACAAATATATTTTATACATTACATTGTGTGTGTGTGTGTGTGTGTGTTTACACATCAGGAGACGTGTGTGTGTGTGTGTTTACACATCAGGAGACCAGAGGGCAGTCTGCAGTAGCCAGCCTCTCTTTTCACCATGTGGATTCCAGGGAATGAGTTTGGGTCTTTGAGCTTGGTGGCACATGCCTTTACCCATGGAGCCATAGAAGTGGGTTTATTTATTTATTTATTTATTTATTTATTTATTTATTTATTTTTGAGACATGGTCTCATGTAGTCCAGGTTAGTCTCACACTCACTACGTAGCAGAGAGTGATGATGCTTGAGATTACAGTCACACCAGCTTTACGCGGTGTTGGGAGTGAAGCCAGAACTTCATGCGTGCTGAGCAAGCATTCCATCAACCGAGCCTCACCCTCAGCCCCCAAACTAACGATGCCTCCCCCCACCACCACTTTCAGTACTGGAACTAGAACTTAGAGCCTAGTGCACGGTGCACGCTAGGCAAACACTCTCACCTAGGAGGATCCCAGAGGGTTTCATTCAGTTCTTTCTCCCACAATACCCAGCTCTTCCCTTCCAGAGCAAGGCGCTCCTGGTGCGTCTAGGTGTCTCCTCAGGCACCTGATAACCTAGAGGACAGAGCTCCTCAAGATGAGCTTGCTCCCCGGGGCCAGGATGTGTCCTCGGCAGGCAGTCCTGTGACTTGAACTCGGGGTGGGGTGGGGGAGGGGAGAGGCAGAAAGGCTGTTTTTGTTTGTTTGTTTGTTTTGTGGATATCCTTGGCCAGAGCTCCAGAACTTGATGTCCATCATCTGGGGCATGCCCTCCACAGCAGCCGAGGTTAGAGCTCTGTTTGCCTGGAGCATTCTTGTTCTTAGAAAAGTCTTAATAAGAATCTCTCCTAGGGCTGGTGAGATGGCTCAGTGGGTAAGAGCACCCGACTGCTCCTCCAAAGGTCCAGAGTTCAAATCCCAGCAACCACATGATGGCTCACAACCATCCGCAACAAGACCTGGCGCCCTCTTCTGGAGTGTCTGAAGACAGCTACAGTGTACTTACATATAATAAATAAATAAATCTTTAAAAAAAAAAAAAAGAATCTCTCCTAATCACTCCAGTGTGGTTTATGGTTTTGTCTTGGGCACTGGTGCTTGGGAGGAGAGCTCTCCCAACCCCTACAGAGGTGGGGGTGAGGGTGGGGGTGGGGGTGGGGGCAGCAGCTACCATGGAGGATGCTGATGTCTTTCTGAGCCCCCTCCCCCACCCCACCCACCACGATGATCTGTCATCCCATTCCAAGAGTGGGTACATTGGATCGGAAAGCAATGCTCTGTTCTCTGTCGCATCCTCCTCATGGAAAAAGATGGAACCTATGTGACAAGAGATCAGAACTGTGCTGCTATAAGGGCAGGACAGAAGGTGACAGCAGCCTTGTGGTAGACAATGTCCCTGCCCTAAAGAGGACAGCCCAGGTTGGGGCAGAAGTGACACATAAGCATGGGCTTTGCTCCAGAGTGTCTGGAAGCCTCATGTTCACTCTTGATGCCCTCCCAATCCCCCCCCCCCAAGATTCGTTAGGTCCTTCCTGCTCAAGAACGGAAGAGGAATATGGGCATGGTGGCTCTCATCTGTAATCCTAGTCCTGAAGTAGCTAAACTAGAGACAGTGTGGCTTGAGGCCAACCTGGACTACAAGGGACGTTCAGAAGAGCCACATAGTAAGACCTTGCCTCAAGGAATTAAAAAAAAAAAAGGAGGGGGCGAGTTTGTGGCCAGGAGGAGTGGTCTGTGTGTTGCCTCTGATGACAGAGTGACCCCACTCTGCAGACGCTGTGCAGACACTGTCTTCAGGGCTGAGAATGATGTAAGGTCCCACTGAGTGTCAGCTAAGCGAGGATACCGTGAGGAGACAGTGGCCTGATGTCAACTTTAATAAGGGTGGCAACCAGATGTGAGGCCAGCTGTGGAGAACAAATGAGCTTTGTGTGTGGGTGGCCAGATGTAAGGAGGCATGGGTATAACCAGGGAGTGGGGCAAATGTCTTTAGAGGTGTAAAACAAGTGGGGAGCCAGAGGGTGAGCCATCTGTGAAAGGCTTGAGGTCAGGTGACCCCGTCTCCAGCTTTGGGAGGTGACGGTCCCCTGAGAAATTAATGATACAGCTGGTGGGTTTTTATTCAGGGAGGCTGTTTAACCTCTGGAGAGAGTAGCTGACAAAATACTTTACGCTTTGCTGGGTGGAAATAAATAGGGACAGGAAGCAGGCCCTTCCATCACAACTTCTGTAAGCCCGGCCACCAGCTGCTCTTCCCTGGAAATGGCTCAGAGTTGGTGTCTGGGAGGGAGCCTCGCTGGCTAAATGCTACGCGCTGTGCCTTTAACTGGTGCTCCCTCACCTCGTCCTTCTGGGCTTTTGGAACCTGTTGTGTCCTTGTCTGGAGTGCCTGGCACCAGTCCTGTATACTGCACTCTTACCTGGGTGGCCCACCTCAAACTCTGTGTCCTCTAAGGCTCAGTTGTTCTCCTCCTGCAGTTCTCAAGATGCACTTGGTCATGTCTGCCGCACTTCCCAGCGTGTATGTTCTGTTTTTAGGACACCCAGTTCTAGCTCCAAGGCACACTGACCTTGTCCTCTTCCCACCCAAGAGTATGAGAATGAGCTTCAGGGAATCCCTGTGGTTGAATGGGAAATAATGTGCAAAATTAAATAAAGGGCCTGTGGGATGGCTCCCAGGGGTGAAAGCTGTTGCTACAGAGCCTGATTCCCCGAGTGTGGTCCCTGGGCCCCACATGTTGGAAGCAGAGCACTGACTTCTGCAAGTGGTCCTCTGAACCTCCACACATGTGCTGGGGTACACTTGCCCACACACGTACATACACACACACAAGAAATAAATGAACCGGGTGGTGTTGACACATTGCTTTAATCCTAGCACACAGAAGGCTTCACAGCAGGCTCTCTGAGTTTGAGCCCAGCCTTGTCTACAAGACAAGACAATTCCAGAACAGCTAGAAACATTTCTATACAGAGAAAGCCTGTCTTGAAAAACCATATGAATAAATAAATAAACAAACACGATAAAATGTTAAAAATAATGCTGGACAGTGTTGATGGACACCTTTGATCCCAGCACTCAGGGGGCAGAGGCAGGTGGGTCTCTGCTAGTTTGAGGCCAGCCTGGTCTACAGAGTGAGTTCCAGGACACCGGGGCTACACAGTGAAACGCTGTCTTGAAAAACCAAACAAAAACCAAACCTTAAAAATAAACGTGAAGATGAATGAGTTAAAAACAAACAGACAGACAGACAGACAAACAAACAAGGAAACGATTCCTAATGCTATTCTGCTACACTCATGGATAGGTACTTAGCCCCGTCTGTCATCAGAGCTTCCTCTGGAAGCTGACAAGAGTGAAGGCAGAGACACCCAGGCAAATGTGAAGTGGAGAGAGAGCCCGGTTGGAGGTCTCCATCAGCCTCTTCCATCAGGTCTCTCCTCTGGGAAAGAGGGAGAGGAAGAATTGTGGGTGTTGAGGCCACCGGGAGAGCATGGCCCTCAGAATCATCTAAGCAGGCCTCGTGGGGCCTCACAAAGACTGGAGCAGCTATCATGGAGCCTGCGTGGGTCTGTGCTAGGTCCTCTACATAGATGTTATGTTTGTTGGATTGGGCATTTTTTTTTTTAATAATTTTAATATTGGTGTGGGGACTCTGGATAGTGGAAGTATCTCTGACTCCTTTGCTTGCTCTTGGGACCCGTTTCCTCTTACTGGGTGGCTTCATCTAGCCTTGCTGTGAGGGTTTGTGCCTGGTATTATTGTGTCTTGTTGTGCCATGTTTGATTGATGCCCCTGGGAGGCTTGTTCTTTCTGGGGAGGAGAGAAAGGGGAGAAGTTGATCTGATGTTAAGGGGAGGTAGGGGGAACTGGGAGGAATAGAGGGTGGGGAAGCTATACAGTTGGGATGTATGGTATGAGAGAATTTAAAAAGAAAAGAAAAGATAGTTTACAAAGCAAGTTTAGAACAAACCTAACAGACTTAAAAACTGTTTTAATAAATGAATATGCAGATGAGTGCATAATCAAAATGTGGTATTCAATTGAACATTGTTCAGGCATGAAAATGAAGGAACCGTGTGCTAATCAAAACAAGAGCAAACAGCCTGTGGCTTATACACAATATCCAGAATAGGCCAAGCATATGGCCAGTCTGTAGTTGCTAGGGCCTGGAAGAGAGAGAATGGGTGGTGGGTACAAACTTTCTTCTGAAGAGTGAAAATATTTTAGAACCAGATGCAGTGATGGTCACTAAATGCTGCCAAGCCATGCAGGTTAAAATGGCAAATTGTATCGTCACCCCTGTTTGGTCACATTAAAGAAAGTCAAATGTACATTTCCAATGGGAAGAGTTTTAACTTTGACCAGGTTCTGAAAAAGTTAAGAAGCCCTGGTCTGGTCCAACGCTTTTCTGAGGCAGAGGCAGGGAGACCCATAACAAAGGGCGGTCACTTGGGCTGGTGGGTGAGCCAGTCAGGTTGCCTACCTGCCTTCCCTTGCCCTTTGATCCCACTGAACTGCCCCAGCTGGGCTACCCACGAGCCGTGTAACTCCACAAACTTAAAAGGCCTTCTGGGAGCTAGGTGAAGATTGGAGTAACAAGAATGTTTGATTTTCTCTTGTGGACTCCCAAGCATCTTGAGAGCAGGAGGAGGCATGTCTTACCTTTCCCCATTTTGCACAGAGCTCCTAAGTAATGGTGTGTTCCTTGGGAGTGAATGGCCCCATCTCCCTTTGGAGGGTACTCGGTCAACTGCGTCTGAGGAATATTCTTTATCCAGAAGACATTCTGGGTTGGCCTAGACTGTTAGGTCTGTAAGAATTTGAGGTGCTCTTAGCTAACACGTTCATATATTTTTTAAAGTTATTTCATTCTTTTTGAGATAGATAGGGTCACACTGTGTTAGTTAGGGTGCCCTGGAACTCACTATATAGCCTAGGGTGGCCTCAAACTCACTACTCTCTTGCCTCTTGCTCGACAGTGTTATTCCAGACATGCATGGGCAGTCTTTTAACTGGCAAGTAATGATTGCCTATGTTTATAGGGTAAACGTGATGTTTTTGATACCCTTCCCTTTCATCCTTCATTAGCTTTACAGAAAATGCGTATGAGCCCCCAACACTGAGACCCGTTCTCAGAAATCTCTGTTGGTTCCTGCCCGCTCTGTTTCTTACAGGTTAATGCACAATGAAGATAGTTAGGAATGCACAAATCCTCCCTTCTAGGACACTCCCTAGTCCCAAGTTATGAGAAAAAGACACACACGGAAGAGTGTCTGCCAGAAATGCTAACCACAGCAAAATCCGTATACCAGTCACTTTAACCAACTCAGACACTTGGGTTGTTTTTCCCTCCTTTCCTTTTCCTCTTTTGCTCTTTTTTCTTTTTCTTTTTTCTTGACATGGTTTTATATAGCCCACGCTGGTCTAAAATCCACTGCGTAGTACAGGGTGACCTTGAACTTCTGATCCTCTTGCCTTTATCTCCCAAGTGGGAGGTCTTCTTTAGAGCCACACTAGTCTACCGCTCTCACCACCCTGAGCAAGAGATAAGATGTAGAGCCCACCACATTCCAGAAGGGCTATTTTTGTTTTTAAGCATTGCACAATTGAAGTGACTACCTGCCTGGTACCTACATACCTTCCCTTGACAAACCATACCAGCTAGGGACTAGCTCAATGACAGAACACTTGCCTAGTGTGTACAAGGCCCTGAGTTCAATTTCCAGTGTTGGAAAACAGAACCAAACAAAGTCTCCTTTACCGAAGCTTGGAGATGCAGTACATCTGTAGGCTCAGTGTTGGGAGTTAGATAAAGGATCTGGATTAACCCCAGCTTTAGCTGTAGTAGTAAAGTTTGAGGATAACACGGGTTAAAAGAAATGTCTTTAAAAAGAAAAGGAGAAAAACAAAAACCATGAGCCCTCCTCGGGGAGGTTGCCACGTCGCCTGCCGTTTTGCTGCTAGAAGCTCTTTCCTTCTCCACAACTCAGTCTGTCATTCATGCACACCGCATTTCCCAAAGATGCAGTAGATCCAACACGCACTCCCTAACCCCCCCATACCTCATTTTCATAACCTGTCCCCTGGAGGACACAGGTGAGAGAGCATCTCCCTGGAGTGTCCTAAATGCCCAAGTGTCCCTGAAGTGAACTGAACCAGAGATGCTGTGAGGGTGACTGAGAAGGGAGGCTGCCCTTGGAGCATGTGTAGGTCACAGGGAGCGAGGTGGGGAGGAGTTTGTAGTAGTCCTGGAGAGGGATCTAACCTCAGAAACAAACCTGATCATTTCTGAATGCTTTAGAGCTCTGGGTGAAAATGAATAAAGGAAGGAAGGAATGACGTGGATACACTTAGAAAAGTGAGGTAACGGGAAAGTACATCTTTACTGGAGAACCAAAGGCAGCATGTCTATGCAAAGACCCCAAATCTGGGAAAAGTTTCACTGGCCTAGGAAGTGATGACTGATTAGTGGGCAGGGCAGATGGCAGGCCGGTGGAGGCGGAGTCTGGGGCACTTAAACTAGGAGAAGTAGTCAATGCATGGTCAGCCTGGTGTGAGATGAGGATGCCGGAAGCCTGAAGACTGGTCAGCAAGCGGTGACCCAGAGCAGAAACATCTGGGGAGTCTAGGTGGGAGATCCTATGGGCGGCCGAGGTTGCTACTGTCCCCATTCCAGTCACTCAGCTTCGGCCAGTTCCTACAGCAACCCTTTGTCAGGCTCAGTCGATGACGCCTTGGCGCTCTCTAGCGCCTCCTGTGACGTCAAGAGTCCGACCTGAGCATTCTCGGGGTCTGCGAACAAGCCTAAGGAGCCGCTTGCGGTGCGGGAGCGCGTCATGTTGAAGAAGATTACTGAAAGGCAGTCCCCGCCCAAGTTGCTCGGTGGGTGCGCGCCCCCCGCGCGGGGTGCTGGTTGCTATGGACGCTACGGCGGCCGCTTGAGGGCAGGATCGCGGGGGGGGGGGGGGGCTGCCGCGCTGCGCAGTCATCTTGGGGGCGGGAAGCGCAGGGCCAAGGCTGGTAACCCCGGGCGGCACCATGAAGGCCATCAAGAAGGAATCCCGTCTCAAAATGCCAACCAGCAAGATCCTGGAGAACGCAGAGAGCGTCAAAGGTTGGCCCTGGAGGCCTTGGGTGCTCAGGAAAAAACAAAACAAAACATACAGGGATGCTTGGGCTGGGATTAGGACGCAACAGATGCCAGGGAGGGTCACTGTAACCTTGGAGTACAAAACATGGGCAGAAATCTCAGAAGGGAGGCACAGGGTCCTGGTATTTGGTGGAGGTAACATGGCAAGTGAGGTACTAACAGAGAGCTTCCGGGGTCAGCGGCAGGGGACAAGCCTTGGACAGGACGAGTAAGAGAGCTCCAACTCAAATCATATATTATAGGGTGGTACAGATGGCAGACTCCTGGGATGAGATGCCAAAGAACCAGGGAGCACCTGATGAGGTTCTTGGGAATTGAAGCAGGGGTCACCTAAGAGTCTTGGGGGGGGGGGCAGGAATCCACAAGTAAAAATAACACCCAAAACTCTTAACTCCATTGGTTTCAGAGTGCTATTTACTTCTTACCACTTGGCCTTTCTAGCCTTGTGACAGATATCTAGTTTAACGTGGACTAACGTGGACTACCGTGATTGTTTCCATGGGCAACCACTCCCTTTTTTGAAAATTTCCAGCTGGGGATGGAACCCAGGGGCCCTGTGTATGCTAAGCAAGCATTCTGCGCCTGAGGTATCCCTTGCTCTGTTTTTTATTTATGGAGGTCTGACCTGTGCGGACACTGGTAGACACTGGGATTGTGATTCCAATCCTCAAGAAACCAAATCAAGACCAGGAGGAATAGCAACAAACTTAGCAGAGCAAATAGGACACCTATGGAAGTTATGGGTGCTCAGAGCTTCTGAACTAGGCCTGGGTTGGTAGATTTAGAGGGAAGGGTTTTCTGAAGTAGATGGCATTAAAGAAAAAGATAACTAAAAAAAAAAAAAAAAAAAAAAGGAAGGGCTTGCTTCCCTGGGCTCAGAGAGCAGTGCGAATTCACGGATCAATGAACATAGGATCCAGAGAACTCAGTGTGACAAGGCAGGGGCCAGACCATGAAAGGGCTTCCCATGCAAAGTCAGAAAGTCTTGGTGTGTGACCTTGCAGGCCCTGAGGGGACCCAGCCTCCTAGAGCTGGTACAGCACACAGTGAAGAAAGGGCAGGCCTAGAGTCAGTAGAATCCCCTTAGGAGGCTCAGAGAACTAATAAGACTCTAGTGGGTTTTTCTTTTTTTTTGGTTTGGTTTGGTTTTTTTTTTTTTTTTATTTGTCTTTCTCTTATGTCTCTTCATAGTATAAAAAGCTGGTACTGTTGGTGCTGTTTTATGACATACTTTTAATAGTTGAGAGAGAGAGAGAGAGAGAGAGGAGAGAGAGAGAAATCAGTTTCCTTTCTCAAGGGCAGCCAAGGGCTCTCCTGGCCATTGCCTCGTGCTCACCTACTTTCAGGGAGATCTTAATCAGATTTGAACTTTCTGCTGTAAACAGATCAAGGAAGGATTTTTTTTCACCGAGTGTTTGTTTTTAATAAGGCAAGGATTCAGTTTGTTAAATAGGCTTTGAGTTAAAAGCATACACCAGAGTGAGGAGGAAAAAAAAATTAAAATGTTTAACATGCAAGGTCCCTTGAACTTTTGGGAGGTAGCGTGCCTGCCTCCCCAGTGTCACGTGTCCAGCCCACAAGCATGATCTTTTAGCCTTGTGCTGTGTGTCTCTGAGTCTCTGATCTGTGAGCTTTATAAAGGCAATCAAACATATCTAGGAACCTGTTTAAGCGGCCTGAACTCCCCACTGAGTCCTGTGGCTCTCCTTGGCCTTGTTGCTAAGCAACCAGTAAATCAGATGCCCCTGGACCCCAAGACTCCAAGGACAGCTCTGCTCTTCCTGCCTTGGTCCCCCCAGCTCAACCCTGAAGTTGGTTTCCCAAAGATTTTCAGCTGAGGAACATTTGTGTAAGAAGTAGGGAAAAAAAAATCAGATCCCATCTCTACCCTGTCTGTTACTCGCCCTCTTCCTGACCCCTTAACAACTCTTGCCTAAGCTCCAACAGAAGTATCACCTGACTGTCCCATTCAAAGGGGCTGTGTCTGACCCCCTCAGCTGTCAGGACAGAGAAATGTTCACCAACAACCCTGTTAAGCTTGCGTTTCCAGAACAAAGCATATGGGCCTCAGGTTCAGGGTGGCCCTCCTTTAGCCTGTGTGGTCCTCCAGGACACTGGAGCTGCCCTCAATCTGAGGACTGGTCCTTCCTGACTGGTCTGCCTCCAGTCTGTCTATCTCAGTCACTGGATTGGTCATTCTGAAATGCCACTCTGAACACTCCACTCTCCTGTACTGGAGGGTCACATGCCTGATCTAGACTTCATTTCATATCCATTATGAAGATTATACATATATATGGTACTCAGTGAATTATCATCTCTGGCATAAACTTAATATATATATATATATATTATATATATATAACAATATATATGTATATATACACACACATGTATATGTATATATACATACACATACATATATATATACATACTTTTTACTGTTTGAAAGTGAAATCATTTTTGTATGTATATATTTATATATATTATATATATACACACACACATATATACACACTTACACAAAAATGGTGCTCAGTGAATTATCTCTGGCATAAACTTTATATGTATATATATATATATATATATATATATACACACACACACACATTAAAATACACATATACACACATTTTTTTGTTATTGTTGTAGTTTTGACTTGGGACAACGTCTCAAAGTCCCCATGCTCTGTTTTCCCTCATCTGGATCAGCAGCCCTGCTTCCCCAGCTGGCTTTCCGGTCATCATACTATACACACCTGCCACATTCAGCTTTGCTCATGCCACAGCCTTCCCTGGAACACCACTGTCTGCAGGTCCACCTCTGCAAAGCATTTGTTTCCTTCCAGCTCCTCCAGGTGGGGAAGCTGTCACTGCGCCACTATCCTGAGAACTTTCTTTTAGGTCTTCAACTCTGTTGATTGGCATGGTGGTTCTTTGAACATCCCATCTGACCTACTAAGTGTGATTTTTGGATGGTATTAACATTACCACTGTGTGTTTGTGTTTGCTTTGAGAAGAACCATATTGCAACCTTTCATACTACCTCCTCTGTCTTTTACAACATGGTAGAAGGTGCTTGGTGAGCCCGGCATTAGTAGCTTACACTTGAAAACCAGAGAACTGAAAAGCTGAGAAAGCTGAGGCAGGAGACTTGCCGTGAGTTCCAAGGCAGCCTGGGCTAGAAGGAGGCCTTGTCTGAAAAGAAAGCAAAACGACAAAAGAAGGAACTTGGCGGATAGTCTTGAGGACAGACCTCACTTTAGAAACACATGTGTTGGTCTAGTTAATCAAATACATACCATCCCCCGACTGTGTAGAGTGACAGCATTTATTGTGATGTGCTCAAGGTAGTTCAAACTTGAGGGCAGAGCTATCAAGGGCTCCTTTAGTCTCAACCAATCAGGGTCTGGGTTGCTCCCTGAGCATGGTGGGAGCTTTGGCCCCAGGAATCTTCAGCAGTGTTGAGTGCTTGTTATTTATATGTTTCTTCCAGTGATTCTATACCCATCAGTGGAAAGCACATTGGAGCTGTTTAGTCCCTAGGGAAGATGTAGACCAACCAAGGTGATGGGCAGAAGAAACAAATGTCCTGAAAGCATAAATAAACATTCTCTCCCTCCCTTCCTCCCTCCCTTCCTCCCCCTTTCTTTCTTTCTTTCTTTCTTTCTTTCTTTCTTTCTTTCTTTCTTTCTTTCTTTCTTTCTTTCTTTCTTTCCTTTCTTTCTTTCTTTCTTTCTTTCTTTCTTCTGTCTGTCTTTCTCTCTCCTTCTCCTTTTCTCCTTCTCCTCCTCCTCCTCTTCTTCTTCTCCTCCTCCTCTTCCTCCTCCTCCTCCTTCCTTCCTTCCTTTCCTTCCTTCTTTCCTCCTCTCTTCTTTCCTCCTTCCTTCCTTCCTTCCTTCCTTCCTTCCTTTCCTTCCTTCTTTCCTTCTCTCTTCTTTCCTCCTTCCTTTCTTCCTTCCTTCTTCTTTCTTTCTTTCTTTCTTTCTTTCTTTCTTTCTTTCTTTCTTCTGTCTGTCTTTCTCTCTCCTTCTCCTTTTCTCCTTCTCCTCCTCCTCCTCTTCTTCTTCTCCTCCTCCTCTTCCTCCTCCTCCTCCTTCCTTCCTTCCTTTCCTTCCTTCTTTCCTCCTCTCTTCTTTCCTCCTTCCTTCCTTCCTTCCTTCCTTTCCTTCCTTCTTTCCTTCTCTCTTCTTTCCTCCTTCCTTTCTTCCTTCCTTCTTCTTTCTTCTTTCTTTCTTTCTTTCTTTCTTTCTTTCTTTCTTTCTTTCTTTCTTTCTTTCTTTCTTTCTTTCTTTCTTTCTTTCTTTCTCTGTGCAGCCGTGGCTGTCCTGGAACTTGCTCTGTAGACCAGGCTGGCTTTAAACTTACAAAGATCTGTCTGGCTCTGTCTCCTGAATGCAGAGATTAAAGACGTGCACCACCACCACCCACCATGAAAACGTTTTTAAAAGCAGATCTTCATCTGGGCTGCCACCTGCTTTGATGTTTGTATAGGAGGGGAGAGAAGTATAAATCAGAATCTATGCCCATCTAGATGGGGGCCAATAATGTTAGCACTCAAGAGGCTGAGGCAGGAGGATGGCAATTTCCAGGCCAGTCTGGGCTTCAATAGGAAGAAAGAAAGCTAAATCAAAACCCAAGGCTGCCAGGAGTGGCGGAAGATCAGAGTGAAATGGGGTCAGACTGCTCAGCTCTGCGTGTGTCTCTGTGTGTGTACTTTGTGCAGAGATGCCCCTGAGCTGCTTCTGTGGAGGAGATGGATTTAAAGTTATGTTTGGAACGATTCTTCTTCTTTTAAAAACCACCTGCAATGTAGACATTTCCTTTTAAAAATAAAATACAGTTGGATTGTGTAAACCAAAGTCCCTGCCTTGATGTTGCGGTGGCGTGTTCTCTTAAAGATTATAGTACTTTGAGAAGCACTAGATAAAACCACCACGTTGTTCGAAGCACCCTGGCGACTATGATTAGGTTCTCCTTTGACTGTTTTGTATAGATGTTTACATCAAACCCTTCTCAACCAGAGAAGGAAAAGATGAAATTACTAACCAGAGAAATGAAGTGTACATCTGAAAGAGTTGAGCCACCTCTCTGGAGGCAGACAGAATGTGTCCTGGTGAAAGGGCCCACCCATGGCTGCCACTTAT
The DNA here is from genome assembly GCF_978045245.1 of Mus caroli. NCBI lineage: Eukaryota > Metazoa > Chordata > Mammalia > Rodentia > Muridae > Mus > Mus caroli. Next base: position 27,856,764 of record NW_028227268.1, read on the forward strand.
GTAGCATAAACTCTCATCTCTGCATTTTTTCTACAAGGCATAGGCCACTTCTGGCATCTCCAGCTGCAGTAGAGCCTTAAGTAATCTTGCCCTCAATCTTGGCCCCTGAGGCTGTCCCCCATCCCTGATACTGCCCCCAGGATAGGCTGAATTCACTCTTGCATGGATCACTAAGCTCTCTCTTGGTGATGTGACTCCTTCCTTCTGCCTTTCTGTTCCCCACCCCCACCTCACTCCACTCCAGTGATTTCACAGGGAAATGCTTTGAGTTCCAGAGGCTCTCCCTTCTCTGTCGACTCCAGGCTTCTCCACGCTGTTCCTTCTGGGAAGTTTGGTTCTCTGTGGGGCTTCTCTCTTTCTCTTCCACTCTCAGGAATATTACCTTTTTAAGGAATCTCCCACAGCCACCCCTTAGCCCAACTATTCTCCCACACTCACTCTGCCTGATTTTCTGGTTCCCTGTGGCTGTTTTCCTGCCCAACTGAAGCTGTTTTCTCTGGACCTCACTTGGGAAGACCTGGCTGGCCTGATTTCACACTATAGACCAGGCTGGGCTGAAACAGACATTCTCCTGCCTCTGCTTCCCAAGTGTTAAGATTAAGGTTTCTTTCTTTTTAAAAAGATTTCTGTATATGAATGCAGAGGGCGTCAGATGCCCTGGATTGGTGTTAGGAATGGTTTTGAGCTGACACGAGGGTGTTTGGAATCGAAACCCAGCTCCTCTGGCAAGAATAACAAGTGCCCAAAATCAGGACTTAAGGTAGTGGTTAAAACTGGCCTGGTGGCAGAGGCAGGTGGATTTCTGTGAGTTCAAGGTCATCCTGGTCTATACAGCAAGTTTTAGGCTAGTCTGGATGACAAAGTGAGACCCTGTCTCAAAAAGATTAAAAAGAAAAAGCCATTGTGTGTAGTAGCATACACCTGTGACCTCAGTACTTGAGAGATGGAGTCAGGATGGAGTCATCAGAGTTATCCTGGGCTACATAGTGAATATGAGGCCAGCCTGGGCTACATGAAAACCCTTATCTCAGAAAAAAAAATCAAAATTAATCAGGTGGTTGTAGCAGCACACAACTTTAAATCCAGCACTTGGGAAGCAGGGGCAGGCAGATCTCTGAGTTGGAGGCCAGCCTATCTACAGAGTGAGCCCCAGGATAGCCTGGGCTACACAGAGAAACCCTGTTTAGAAAAAAGGAATAAAATAAATTGGAACTACGTATGGTGGTACACACCTTTAAGTCTAACACTCAGAGGCAAGTGGATCTCTATGAGTTCAAGGGAACATAGTCTGCATTGTGAGTTCGAGGCCAGCCAGGACAATGTGGGAGGCTTTGTCTCAATTCCCTTGCCCTCCAAAAACCCACAAAAGTAAAAAATAGATGAAAGGAATCTGATATCTTCACCGGGAAGGCTAAGGAAACATGTTGTCTACTTGCCCTAATGCATCGGGCGCCACAATCTCAGATCTTGGGTATTTTGTTTCTTTTATGAATTTCTGAGTTCAACCCACTGATAAGGAAGCTATATTTGTATGACTGTGCCCAGGAGATTGTGACGATAACATTGACATACCAGTTGGGAGCAATTCTTTTAGTCCAGCTTCTTCTTTTTGTTAAGTGGAAGGCAGGGACAGAGACGGTGAAGCGATGTGACACAAGGTAAGGTCTTCCGACTTGAAAGTGCCACGGTGTGAAATGGACCACATTTCTATTTCAGCTCTGACTATAGCCATCCAATTGCTAAGGGAATCCAAGGGCAGTCGGTAGGAGAGAATTCCCATCACTTCAGACCACTGGGACAGCCTCTGCTGTTCTGTTCTGTCTAGGTGGCTGTCTTGACCCCTGCCCTGCTCCCCCCCCCATGCAGTTTAATATAGATTTATTTACTTGAACCAAGGGCTCACTATTGTTTGTTGTGCTGGGAAAAATTGCACCCAGGGTGTGACTAACCCGCACATGCTTGCTAGGCAAGCGCTCTACCACTGAGTTGCATTCTGAGCTCTCAACCTGTCTTGTGTATGTAGTAAGATATGCCGAGAGCTCTTGGGACCTATCTCTTTGCTTCTCTCCAGAAAAGAAGCGGGCGAAGGCACCTGAACAGCCCACTCCCCCCATTCAGGAAGAGCCTGAGCCTGTCAGCAATGTCTTACAAGGAGATGACATTCTTGCCTTGGCCATTAAAAAGGAAGACTTGAGGAAGGTAAGGCCAAGGGCCAAGGATGGCACAGAGCACCCAGCCGTGTTCACGGGTCACCTCTCCATTGGCTTCCCGATCCCAAGGAGTCACTAATACCATGCCAAATAAATAAATAAATAAACAAACAAACAAATAAATAAATTCCACCAAATATAAATTCTTTCCCTTTAGCATCTGAAAGAATTTATGGCAAGTTAGGTTTTCACATTTCTGAGATTCTACCAGAGCCACAAAATAGTGAGCTGCCTTGGGGGCAAGTGTTATCATACCCATCCCATAGACGGGCAGGTAAGTTCGATCGTCATAGATAAAAATGAGCACGAGGCTGCTGAACTCCAGCCCTTTCCCTTACCTGTCTGTTGCTCTTACTTTAGTCTGCCTGGACAAGCCAGGTGTCATTTTATCCCCCTCCAGCTTACTCCTAAGTCTCAGGTCTGTCACACAGGCATTTCCAGGACAGGATGTATGGATGGATCTGGGGAAGCTGACTAGTCAGCCCTCAGGAATCCTACCAAGAACAGAGGTGTGTGTATGTGTGTGTGTGTGTGTGTGTGTTCTTCCTCTTCTCCCCAGATTGCATTCTCCTCAGCTCTGTTTTGTTTTAGCAACATGTTCCTCAGTTTGAAGAAACAGGAGAAAAGCCTGTGGTCACACAGAAATTTATCATCCGTAAGCTCAAACCGAAAGACTCTAGCAAAAGGGTCTACCACTTGGTAGCACATCCTGCTACTCCAGACGCCGCCACCAAGCCTCTGGACTACTCCGGTATGGGCTCTATTGTAGTCTTTGCATTCCCGGATGGGTCTTGAAACCACTCCCACCCCTCTTGTCCATCAAACAGCTGCTCTGTGTGTGGCTCACAGCGTCTGGTTCTCCATCTCTCTTCCCCCTTCACCACCTCCCCAGGTCCTCATGACAGCTTCTTAAGCAGTGGCCAGATCCTCCCTCACCAGATCTTGGGGAGTCTCCAGGACTTTAAAAGAATCGCGGTTGCTCGAGGGAACACCCAGGTTTGTTTGTTGTACAGAGCTATGTGGCTGAGAGAAGTTGCTGAAGCTATTTACTCTCTGTAGAGTCAAAGGGTGTGTGTGTGTGTGTGTGTGTGTGTGTGTGTATGGAGATGGGGGTACTGGAATAGGATTCTAGAGCTAGGTCGGTCTCTGGGCCTAGATGATAAGGGGCCCTTTGGGAGGCAGTTGCAAGTCCTAGAAGCCAGTCACTAATAGACAGCTTTAGCTGATTTACTAGAAGGAACTCAGAGCCTGCCTTGTGAAACTCTGGGTAGACTGAGCCCCACAATGAAGCAGAGCTCTGGCCTCACCTCCTCAGTCCCCTTCTTTGGAGACTGGATTGCTGAGGTGCAGGCTGGAGGGAAATGACCCCCACTGGTCCCCATGTTACCTTCCTTCCTGCCACATAGTTCTTTGGCCTCAGAGCCTTCACTTCAGTTAGGCAGGGTACTAAGGGCCCAGCTATTCAGGAGGAAGTCATCAATTGCGGAGAAGACGGCTACCCTGAAGGATGCTGAGTTTTCTGGGCAGAGGGGACTGTCAGCATCCCTTGGGCCCTGGTTTGTTTTCTGTCACTTGCCCATCCTATGGTCCTGAAGAGGAGGGGTTCTTAGAGCTGGACAGAAACCAGAACCTGGGTCAGCATCTCCTCCTCTCCCTTGTTCTTTCCAGCTGGCTAAGCTGATTCACATCCAGCCCTGCCTGATGACCCTCATCTCAGCCAAAGAAGAGCCAAAGCCAAAGCCCCCCAAGGAGGAGAAGAGACCTTCTCCATGGGCCCCACCTCCTCAGCACAACTTTCTAAAGAACTGGAGACGACACATTGCCTTGCGGAAGAAGCAACAGGAAGCTCTCAGCAGTGAGCTGAGCCCACTAGGGACCTGCCAGGGTCCCTCCATCAGGCACAGAGGCTCTTCTGTGTCTTCTCTCTCACCCGCCCAGACTCCCACTAACTAGCCTTTGCACCATGACAGCTTCTGGCTTTCAGGTCTCAGTGGGTTCTGAAACGAGCCAGGGAGTGGGCCACCCAATTCAGAGTGTGAGAGCTTGTGTGTTCTGTTTTTGGTACCATGATCACAGTCTTCCTTCCTTCTCTCCCGCTCTAGAGCACCTGAAGAAGCCAGCCAGTGAGCTGTTGATGCATACCGGGGAGAGCTACAGGAAGATCCAGGAGGAGCGCGAGGTCATTGACCGTGCGCTTCCTACCCAGCATGACGGAAAAGTGAGGCCACTGTTCCCAAGTACCCCATAGAATGCACATGATGACCAGTGTCAGCTTGTCTCCAGTTACACAGTTGGGGAGAAGATAGCCTGTCTATTACCAAGCAGTATCAAACCCCTGGGATCTTACCTTATCTCATCTTCCAGGACTACTCACTTTTAATAATTCAGCCTGTGGTGGTCTCTGGTAGTCAGTTTATTATAAGAGTCTTCATGTGTCTAAAGGTTTATACTCCAATCTTTGGTCTAACCAAGGACAAAGAACTGTGCCATGTTTTGGTACATCAGTGAGTTCCTGGGCTGGGACCAGCTCACCCCATCTTTCTGGCATCTTGAGAACAAAACATTGTTGAGTGCCCACTCTTCTGCCAGTGGGACCCAGTGGATGCCCCAGTGAGTCTCTGACTGTGGTACTGAGGGGGTGACCTCACTGCTCTGTCCTCATCTTGTCTTTAAGGCAATCAGTTGGTTCTGGAGTCCACTGGAATACCTGGGTGATGAGAAGACAGGTCTTCTCATGACCAAAAAGAAAACTCAGCGTGGTCTGGTGGAACCCATCACACACATCAGGAAGCCGCTCTCCATCCAAGTGGAGACTGGTGAGAAGCAGGGCCTGTAGGCTTATATTTTTCAAAACCTACTTTAATAAGTGTACCTAAATGCTTTAACCTCCCTTCTAGCCCACCACCCATCAGAGGGAGTGGAAAGGAAAGATTAATAATAGGGCAAAGGAGGATGTGGACCTGTTCAGAAATAGTTCTTTGATGTGAATACGATCGGCCTTGTCAGGATATCAGCAGTTCAGTTCACACAAATCAGCAGTGGTAGCTTCATCCACTCAAAAACACCATTCACAAATCAGCAATGACAATTCAACCAGAGGAAACCGCGAGACTCTTTGGCAAGAGGCCACCGGAACACCACTGGAAGTTCTTTGGTGATGTTTCTATGAAATCATGACAAGTGATGACCAGCAAAGAGTGGGAAGGCGAACCAATACCACACAGCACCGTCCACGGTCTGTTGGGTTATATTTCTACCCTTTCCAAACATCACATGTTCTCTCAAACATCTGCTCTAGCACAACATCACATGTCCTTTTCCCAGGCTGCTTCCAGAAAAACACCACATGTCTATTCTCAGCAAAACATCCTCACAGGTGTCTGCTTCAGCAAAAAATGTCCTCTCATAAGACAGTTTCTAGAAAAACATCACGTGACTCAACTGTGTCTCCAAAGAAACTAGAAATGTCCACTTCGGGGGCCCAAATCTGTTAGCTCCTTGTGCCTGGTGCTGGAGGCAGGGTAGTGTGGAGGTGGTTCAGCATGACTCTGGCCCAAATCCTGCTTCACTTGGCTTTGAACAAGTCTCAGAGTTTACCTGGGTTCTAGTTCATACCTCAGTGAAACTGATAGAAGTGACAAGGGAGGCCTGGTAACTAGGATCCTGGGCATAGAGCTTTCACCAGCCCCATGTACCTCTTGAGTCCCTGGAACATGACTTAGTCTGTATAGGAATGAGCTGACAGTATAGAACAATTTGAGGAGGAAAATTTACTTTTTATGTTGATTGCGTATTGGAGTAATCATCTTCATATATGGAGTTTGATAAACCATGCTAAAGTGAATCTCACCTAGAGCCGTTCTACCATTTCAGCATGCATCTGGAAAATTTGAAAGGACACATGTGGCTTGCATGTGTGGTTTATATTATATACCCATGGGTTAGCCATACTTTAGAGCCTGCCAGTCTGCTGCTTGGAATCACATCGCTGCTGTGCTGGCTTTCTGAATTTCTATGAGTTATTTGTCTCCTATTGCCCTTGATTTTATAGCATAAGCATGGTGAGAGAGTTAAAGGAGACATTTGCATTCAGGGGTTCTGGCTCCTTGCTAAGACTCAACAGGGGGTAGTTGCTGTTGTTACTGTAATCCGAAGGTCTAGCCATCTGGTAGCTGATTTTGTAGGATTCCTATATAGCATTGCTAAGGAGGTACAGGACCAGAGAGCTGAAGTAGAGCTGCCCCTCAGAAACCGTATGCATTCCCCCAATCCTTCTCAGAAGTGCCGCTGGGATTGGTGATCTCAGGACCTTTGGGCAAGCATGGCAGCAGCCTGGGCTGAGGCTCTTCTAACTCCACTCTAGGATTACCAGCCCAGAAGGATGCTTGGTACCGCTACACCTGGGACCGGAGTCTGTTTCTGATCTACCGACGCAAGGAGCTCCGGAGTATCATGGCAGAGCTGGATTTCAGCCAGCAGGTTGCTAATGCCTTCATACCCGATCCCAAGGTGCCTTAGGTGACACCTGCCAACCAGCTCATATTCCCTCTCTCTACTCCTCTTAGGATATCGATGGCCTGGAGGTGGTGGGCCATGGGAAGCCCTTCTCATCTGTCACAGTGGAAGAACATTTGCCGTCTGAAAAGATCCAGAAGAGCTCCTCGGAAGACACAGTATTTCTGTGAGTCTGAGCCCCAGGGGGAGAGGCTGGAGAACATGCTACCCTTGTCCCCACCAGTGTCCGAGGGCGGGCTTTTCTTTCTGTAAGCAAAATCAGAGTGGCTTCATTCCAGCCTGGCCAGTAGCTGTCCCCCTTTCCTTTAGCCTGTTCCTACATCTCTGCCAGCTATCTGCTGTCATATTCTTCCTCCCCACAATTGGATCCTAGTGGGGGTTACCCAGACATTACTATGCTACTTAATGTCCCCATACTCCCCTAGAGCCCTCCGAAGCTATGCATAGAGAATAGCCCCGGAGGGAGACTTTAAGGAGACTCAGCAGACTGATTGGCTCTCTGTGTCCACGGTCCCAAGTGATGTGACTGCCCAGCCTCCAGGTAAATAAATAACTGGCTTTTCTTACAGAGACTCCTTGACCAACCTCTCTGACATGGTCCCCATGCCTATCCTCGGCCCTTCGCTGCTGTTCTGTGGGAAGCCAGCTTGCTGGGTCAGAGGCAGTAACCCTGTGGACAAGGTAAATGGCCTCTTGGGCCTCACACGCTTGCATGGGTGCGGCCCCAAGGTGACCGAGATAGTCACGAGGAGTCCACAGCTTCTGATTTGTGTTATCTGATCACACATTCCGCACGCCTGAAAATGGTAACCGCAAGCACTAACTCAGGCAGAAGTGAGGTCACAAGGCTCAAAAGATCATTGGCTGGGCAGTAGTGGTGAACACCTTGAATCCCAACATTAGGGAGGCAGAGCTGGGTATGTGTGTGGGAGTAGTATCTCTGTGAGTTTGAAGCCAGTCTGATCTACAGAGTTAGTTCCAGGACAGCCAGGGCTACACATCTTGAAAAAACTTGTATATGTATGTAATATGTATGGGTACAGGCATATGTGGGCATGTCCAAATATGTATGAGCACGTGTGTGTGTGTGTACCAGTGTACATGCACTCCTGTGAACATGTAGCATGTATGGTTGAATAGGGTGTCTTCCCCTTTCACTTTCCACCTCAGTAGGGTCTCTTACTGAACCTAGAGCTAATGTTTGGGTTAGTCTAGCTAGCCAGCTTGCCCCAGGGATGCTGTCTCTACCTCCTGTGTGCAGGCTGCCACACACTACTGGCTTCTGGAGATCAGATCTCCATTCAGTCTTTGGGCTAGAAAATTTACCTCTGAGTCATTACTCTAATACCAGTTCTAGAACATTCTTCAGATGCTAAGGAGTAGAAAGGAACACCGGGTAAAAAATATTTCTCTTCTTAGTATTGATGATAACCTCAGAGACAATTATCAGGAGAGTCTGACACCACTCAAGGTGACTAAGCTCAGAGGATCAGAGTGAACAGTGGACTTTCAGAGAAGTCATAGGAAACGGGGGGGGGGGGGCGGTGAGTTGGTCACTCCAGGGCAAGACCTCTAGCCAAGACACTCCTTAGACCCTCTTCCTCCCACAGAAAAACATCGGAATTGGTGTCCGCCTGACATTTGAAACCCTTGAAGGGGAGAGAACTTCCTCAGAACTGACTGTGGTCAATAACGGCACGGTGGCCATTTGGTACGACTGGCGAAGGCGGCCCCACCAGGATTTTTTCCAAGACCTAAAGCAAAACAAGACGCAGAGGTTTTACTTTAACAACCGGGAAGGTATCCTGAAGTTCCCCTTCTTGCCGGCTCAGTGACTGGTGCATCCCCATGTTTAGTTAGTATCCGGCACATCCCCTCCTCCTCTCATTATGTGTATGGTCCACTATGTCTGTTGAACTCTTGAGAGTGCAGGGGAGGGAGCAGCCTCAGGGAGCACAGACCTGGGGTGGGGATGCCCAGCCATCCCTTGATTGACCCGAGCTTCCCTAGCTCTCCATTCAAAAGTCACACAGACCTGGAAACCTTATGCTCCTGAGAAGCCAGGACAATGGTCGCCAGATGTGGGCCACTGTGGTGCACTTTTATAACCAGGTTGGCATCTCAGCCAGCTCCTGCTCCACAGCAGCCTCTGCCTCTGTCTCTCCCAGGTGTGATTCTGCCCGGGGAAACCAAACACTTTACCTTCTTCTTCAAGTCTCTGAATGCTGGCATCTTCAGGGAATCTTGGGAGTTTGGGACCCACCCTACGCTTCTGGGAGGTGCTGTCCTTCAGGTCACCCTCCATGCCATCTCACTAACCCAGGACATTTTTATGGATGAGAGGAAGTTGTTGGAGGTAAGAGACTCAGAACCCAGCACACGGGTTTCTCTGCGGCGGATGATGTGTGCACTGGAATGGAGTCTCTTATCTTAAAGAGGTGACCTTTCTCACCACACAAACTGATAACTACTCTTGCTTAGCAAATACCACCCAGGCCTTTATGATGTCGAAGATGGGAGGGCAGGACAGCAAGTGACCATACCTAGCAACCCCCAGTTAGAAGGGAGGGGATGAAACCCTGGGTGTCCCAAGTGGAGCTTTCACACTGGGGCTAGGAGTCTCAGGGAGAAGCCAGAGACCTTGCAGTGGGACTGTGTCTCGTTCGTTCACTGCTGTCTGCTACTGTGCTGTGGTGTGGGGCTGGTCTGACAAGACTTCCAAGCCAGAGACAATGATTTAAATGACCAGCCTTACTACCCTTCACCATAAGCAGCTCCCAGCGGAGTTCGAGGTGAGAGCTGGGGGGCTCTTTGTCCTTGTTCAGTCTCAGTGTGGCCTTCTTGGGCCATGCTTTTGTGGGACTCTGTGCAAAGCTAGGTTTTAATGTGGTACCCTACACATAGCTGCCTGTCTCAGGCTGGAGACTTAATCAGATTGTGACCTTGATTAAGATGGGGTTCCCTGTATTTGCTGACCCTAGGACCCATGTTTGGAAGGTCTGGGTTTCTATGACACTCACTGTGTGACCAGTGTGTGACCTGGCCAGAGAACATTTTACTACTGCTCTTAAAGGTTCCCAAACTATGAACTTTGTTTCCATCCCTCCTTCTCGTTGGGGGTATTGGAGGCTCCAAATCCAGTGTAGGAGTGGCTCTCCTCTGAGATTGGCCTCTGCTGGATGCCTTTACCTTTTTGAGGGGAACGCACAAGTTTGAAGAGACCTGGAGATTTTTGAGTCTTGAGATATTAGGTGTCTGCGTAAACCAGAGAGACTAATATCCAGGCAGGAACCCAGACCCTCCACGATAGTGTTCTGACTCTATCCTTGGGCAGTTGAGAGCCTAGGCTGCCACCTTACACCATCTTTCCTTTCCCAGAGAAAGCTGGCTGCCCACGAGGCCATCACCATTGCTCAGAGCGTGCTGCAGGAGTTACTGAGGGGCATCTCCACGCCAGAGCGCACACCATCCCCGGTGGACGCATATCTCACTGAGGAGGACTTGTTCAACTACAGGAATCCTAGGGTATGTAGGTATGGGCTGGCCCCCGTGCCCTCTGGCTACCTGGTAGTAGCAAACCCTTACTCGCTGGAAGCTGTGTGAGCATCTTCCACGAGAAACTCACCTCCTCACAGCAACCCTAAGAGATAGAGTGTGATTTACATCCCTATTTATTTCCTAATAAAGGCCCAGAGAAATTAAGGAACATGCCCAAGATAGTTTATAAGTGGGTGGTTGCTTAGTGGAGCCAGAGAACCACGTACTTCTTCATTTAAACCTAGCCTTTCTTAGAAGGCCCAGATGCATGTGCAAATACACTGATGAACACACACGCATGCACGTGTGCGGGGGGGGGGGCAGAGGGAGGGAGGGAGGGACAGAGAATGAGAGAAAGGGATTTAAATTGAAGATGCAGGTCGAAGAGGAAGTAGGCGCTCCTCTCCGTCCTCCACTGGCAGCTTCTCCTCTGCCTTTTTGTCCTCAAGGCAAAGGGAGAACTCACAGTGACTGGCATGGGGTTTGGGATGCTCCCTCCCCCTCACTGGTATCTCCCTCATCTTGGCTGCTGCAGTTGCATTACCAGCATCAAGTGGTGCAAAACTTGCACCAGCTGTGGCAACAGTACAGGAAGGCCAAGGCAACCCAGAAGGAAACCTCCAGCCTCAGAACTCCAGTGCCGTTACTGTTGGTGGAGAAGGCCTCAGGTTCGATAAGCCCCAGGAGCCTGGAGTCCTCACAGCTGTCACCGCATCAGGAGCCGGACATGGCCAGGAAGTCTCGGGACTCCTTCCTGTCTCCGAAGTCTAGCTTAGGAAGGAAGAGTGTGGCACGGAAGAGCATTATGGAGGAGCTTCTGGTGGAGGAGGGTCCGGACAGGGAGACTCCCCGGCGCCCCTGGGCTCTGAAAAGCCTTCCTCCGCCTAAGTGGAACCTGTGTCTAGAGGACTTCAGACAGGTGACCCTGTGACTCTTAAGGGGTTGATAGAGAAGGGCCCTGAATATGGGGCTTCTTCCTGGAGCCAGTCCGGGAGGTTTCAGCAACTCATCCCCTTGTCCCATGCGCATATAGATAAAACCTGAAGGTCCAGAAAAAGCAGTCTCTTGAGTCAAAACATTTTTTTAAATATATATAAATATATATATATACACACACACACACACAAAACGGGCTTCTGTGAAAAATCTTGAAGAACGAGGTTCATGGGAATAGATTTCTGCAGGAGGTCACAGGCTCCCATAGAAGGCATCTTCTGTAGACTCCATTGATTCTGGTTCCTGGCCCTGTGGCACGTAACCAGGCTTAGAGATTGCTTAGAGAACACGGGGGACCCTTGGAGTTCTGCTGCAGAATGGTTGACCATGGTGTCCCGTGACCCCCTAACTAGGCAGTGATGTCCTTCCCCGAGGAGCTCCAGAGAGAGGACGCCCTCATCCAGCTCAACAAGGCGGCAATGGAGCTGTGTCAGGAGCAGAAGCCACTGCAGTCGGACCTCCTATACCAGATGTGGTAGGTACCTTCTAGGAGAGCAGCGCAGATCTCCTTCCCTTGGTAGCACCTGGCCAGGGGCTTCCAGGGCTCCATAGGCTCTGCAACCCTTGAGCTCAGGATGCTAAGAAACATTGTAAACATCTCATACTCTAGAAGCTGCCATAGCAGCTCTGACAGCTCGCTGCCAGCTGCTTCTCCCGGTAGGCAGCCACAACAGTACAAATAGTTTGTCTTTTTTTTTTTTTTTTTTTGCCCTCTTCCCCTGTTGTTCCTTCTCCATGAGTGGAAGAATTGGGAGGGGGCGGGGGGAGAAAGCAGGACACTTGAGGAGTCAGGGAGCCTCGCAAAAATGAGTCACCTACCCATTGCCTGCTTGGGACTTGCACACTCTCAGCAGTCACAGGCCAGGAATCACGGGCAAGGTTCAGCCCTTCCCATGGAGCTGGACCCAAGTCTAACCATCACTCCAAGCTGGAATTTAGACTCTGAAGCAAGACTGAGTTCATCCCAGTCTCTTCACCACAGGGAAACCAGATTCCAACTTGAACGCTTACATAGCGTCAGGGAGGGCTGACTGCTGGCAACATGACATGGCATTCGAGTGGTAGTTCCTGGCACTAGAGTCTTTAAAGGGAGGCATCCGAGCCTCCAAAGGTTCAAGGACAAAGGAAGAGTGATGACTTTTCTCCAGTGTATCTTTTCCTCTAGTTTGCAGCTGTGGCGAGACGTGATTGACAGCCTGGTAAGCCAGTCCCTGTGGCTAAGAAATCTTCTGGGCCTGCCTGAGAAGGAGACGGTTTATTTAGATCTTCCAGACGAACAAGGTCAGACATTGTGAGGTCTTACCTCTGGGTAGCCTTTTCCAGCCTCTGCCCTGATGGCAGTAGTACTCTGGCTGTTTGTCTGCTTATAATAGGTTCTTGACTAAGCTCAAGGTGGTGGGGATCATCCATCCTGTGTGGCTGAGATTTGAGACTCGGATTGGACCTTGGTGCAGACCCCTTGTTTAGCATGTTGAGTTCCAGAGACTTTAAATATAGCGGAGTTGGGACTCGAACCTTTATCTCACTTTTTGTTCCATAAAGTCCAGAACTCGAGAAAGTTCTCCTCTTCCTCTTAGCTCTTTCTGATCTCAGAGAACCTTTTGCAGGGATTCTCCTAAAGCCTCTGAGAACAAGTTTTCATCATCCCCCAGCTTTACCTGTGCATAGGTCTGTGGTATAGGCCTCGTGCAAGTCTTCCACTTTCCCCCTCTTAGGTCAAAAATCCCCTCCAGTCACAGAGTCGAAGGTGACAGGTGGGAAAGCTGGGAAGGAGGATCGGAGAGGGGGCGCACAGGAGAAGAAACAACTGGGTACCAAAGACAAAGATGATAAAAGGGGTTCCAAGACACCAGGGAAAGAGGTTATGTAGGGGTGTGGTCTGCACCCTGGATGGGGCTGGGAGTGGGGGTGTCATGGGAAGGGGGCGGTTACTCCAGCAAAACACATAGCTCTCCAGGAGAACTGCTGGGGAGAGAGCATCAGACCTCCCTTAGGAGCCAGTGAGGTCATGTGTGTCTCCGTTTTTCCAAGCAGGACCGCCCGAATAGCAAAAAACTGAAGCCAAAAGATGACAAGAAAGTGGTGAAGTCTGCAAGCCGGGACAGGCTGCTCTCAGAAGATCCGACCCCTGACAGCACAGCACCTTCCCAGGAGCCCATAGACCCCCTGGTCATGGAGAAATATACCCAGCGGTTGCACGCTGAGGTGAAAGAAAGAGGGGGCAGCCATACCTTCCTGCTCTCACACCTGCATTGATCATTCCTCTATATTCCGCCCAAAGAGAACCTGCTAGAGAGAGAGAGAGAGAGAGAGAGAGAGAGAGAGAGAGAGAGATGAAGGTTGGCCAAAGAAGGATTCCTTAAACAGAAGAAGCAGCTGAGGCAGCAGAGAGAGTGGGCCAACAAAGTGGCAAGGAAGAGAAGCAGTAGACAGGGCATGCGAGGGAGTGGTCAAGAGACTTTGCTGGCCCATGGAGTTTTCTCTGCATGACAGAAGTCATGCAGAATTCTGCATTGAGAGCAATACAGTCTGAACTTAGGCTTTTGAGGGTAGCTCTAGCTGTCTTTTGGAAAACAGACTCCTGGGAAGCGAATAGGGGGTGAAGTCTTTCCCTTTCTAAAGCTGCTTATACCTGCCCTCAGGCACACACTGGCAGACAGCTTTCTTGGGAGAATCCCAAGTAGGATTGGCTCAGTGCTCTTTCTGTTGCTATAACAAAATGCAACAGACCAGGTGATTTGTAAGAAAAGTTTATTTTGGGTCACGGTTCTGTTAGCCAGAAAGCCCGGGCGTGGGGGCTCAAGGGAGAGCCTCGTGTTGCTTCAACTCATGGTAGAAAGATGCTGAAGGGGCAACTGGGCATGTGTAGAAGGTGCAAGGAAGGGTCATGATTTCTGACAACCGCTAGGACTCATGGATATGAAGACATTCAAGTGACCTGTGAGGGTGGGGCCCTCCTGATTCAAACACTTCTTTAAGGTTTCCAGACTTGCCAACACTCACACTGGGAGCAGAGTTTAACATGAGCTCTGGATGTTCCCAAAAGCTAACAAGTGTGTGAATCTGCTGAGCAAACATAGTCATGGTCTGGTCCTAAGCAATGGGTCCTTAGAGACTCCCCGTGGGTCATCTTGGTCGGTGGTTTTTTTTTTTTTTTTTTTTTTTTTTTTTTTGGTTTTTCGAGACAGGGTTTCTCTGTGTAGCCCTGGCTGTCCTGGCACTCACTTTGTAGACCAGGCTGGCCTCGAACTCAGAAATCCGCCTGCCTCTGCCTCCCGAGTGCTGGGATTAAAGGCGTGCGCCACCACGCCCGGCTTGGGTGTTTTTTTGGGTTTTGTTTTGTTGTTGTTTGTTTGTTTGTTTTTTTGAGGTGTGGGGGAGGTCTAACAAAAGCATGTTCAGTATGTCAGCATATCTAATAGGGATGCTTCATCTTTCACGGATAAGGCATTTGTGGATCTAGGCTTACATTACTGGATATTGTGGGACTGCCATACCCTCAGGTCTCATTTGACCAGAAGTTCTGTTGGATGCTGCCAGTGACATCAGTGAGCTTTCTGATGGCTGACGGGGCCCAGAAAGGAATCACAGGGCCCTGGGGACTCTGGAGTGTAAACCCCTCTTTCAGCTTATACTAAGAGTCGATTTTCTTAGGCTGTGTGGTCTAGCTGCAGTAGAGGGCTCCGTCTTGGAAGCTCCAGTATGTTGATCTATGATCTTACAGGAAGGAGAGTTGGCTTCCGGAAAACCAATACAGAACTGGGAGTGAGCCCAGGCCCACTCCAGATCTGAAAACAATTAACATGCAGCAGGTCTCGGAGCAACTTCGGCGTTTCTCTCTCCATCTCGTCTCTCTTAGCAAGACTGATACATTGGTGCCTGCAAACCGAGCAAACCTTGGCCTCTGATGGCTATCCCTCTCTTCCAGGTCTATGGGTTGCTGGACCACCTGGTGACAGACGTGATGGTCCTGGCTGATGAGCTCAGCTCCACAAAGAATGTTGAAGAGCCTTTACGTTTTTGCAGCTGATTCTTGGACCCACGCTTCCTCCTGGGAAAGTGGTTTGAAAAAAAAAAAGTCAATAAACAATCTTTAGGTTCCTACCATTTCCATTTCCATTGTGCCTCTGGGAATGCTGGATCTCAACGGCATCAGGTGAAGGTCTAGGTCCTCCTGTATCCCACCTGCTCACACGTGCAGTTCTCAGAGCCACCCACACCAGAGAGGTGATGATTAAGGGATAAGCAGAAGAGTTAGTGGGTGGTGGCAGGGCAAGGAATGAAGTCAGGTGACAGGACAGATGGCCTTTCATAGCAGTTCCCTGCCTCAGGCCTAGACTTTCAGGGCCATGCTTCCTGAAGCCAACTCAAGTGAGGGACTAGGGAGAGAAGCAGAGATGACGAGACCTGACTGTCTGAAGCCTTCTACTTCAGCACCCTCCTCATCCTTCAAGATGGCAAAGATGGCACCTGTCAAGCTCTTTAAACCCGGCAGGAACTGGGGCTGAGCTCACACCCACCCCAGATCTGAAAAGAAACACAAACAAAGGCACAACTCTTTGCTGTACTCCAAGAAACTCTCACAAGTACAGTTTTCCTCTTCCCATTCATTCCCTTTGGGGATCCTTGTCCTAAGCCAGAAGTTAATACTTGAGGCTCTGGTCTGCTAGATCCCTTCCTCCAGTCAACTCATCTGGCTCCGGAGCCATTTTTCTGCTATGGGACACTGAAGCAGCAAGGTTGTGGGTTCAAAATCAACCTGAGCTGCATGATGACTCTGAGGCCAGCCTGGGCAATGTTGGGGTGGGGAAGGGGAGGGGGGACCACGACGTTTCAAAACAACAAAAACAGCTTGAAGAATTCCTACTCCTTCCTGGAACAAAGGAATGTGGGACTGTGGAGTAGGTGAAGAGTAACAGCTGGGAAAGCATGCACTGCCTGCTCAGATCATCCCGGGGTTTCTGTTGAAACGACTGTAAACTGGTTAGGCTGGGGGTCTCTGGGAGCAATGGAGGAGTGAGGGAAGCCAGTAGCCAGGGACGCTAGAATTCATACTGAGCTTCCTAGCCGTCAGCACTTTGTATGTAAGCTATGGAAAGAGGTTCAGGGCAGGTAGGATCCTCCCGGGAGTTGGAAAGGCAGAGTCCTCAGGCCCCTTGGAGAGGCTGGGGAAGCCAGCTGGGAGTAGGTAAAGACCAGCCCCAGGGAATGTTCTGTCTTCTGCTTTAATGTCGTCCGGCTAGGAAGGTTAAGGCTTGGGATAGGTATTGGAGTGGCCTCCATTCCCACCCTCACCTACTTCTAGCAGAGGAGGTAGGGGAAAGGTTAACTCACTTGAAGGGTGGGAGTGGATGAACTCCAGCTCTGTAAACCTCTGGGGTCACCGGCTGACAAACAGGCCAGCCTCCTCCCCCAAGGCACCGCCCGGCAGACAGCAGGAAGGGGTTAAACACACCCGCCCGCCCGCCCGTCATCCTGTGTCCTGTTACTGCTGAGGCAGACCTGCCTGGCCAGCTGAACAACTTTCCTCCCGAGAGTGCTGGCCAGCAGGAGTCGAGGAGGCAGCCGGGAGAGTCTGAGCGGCCACCCGCTGGGGGGACCCTGCGGTCCTTCCGAGAGAGCTCTGTGCCTCTCGGTCCAAGGTGGGGCTCCCGCGACCAGGGTTTATGGTGGATGGCTCTGGGGCTGCTCCTGAAGCTGTGCCATCCCCCTACAAGTCAGAGGGTCACTGCAGAGGCTGCGGGGGCTGGGGCAAGGGAGCCCACTCTGGAGGTAAGCTCCCTCCCGCGCCGCGGTGGCGCCCTGCATGAAGGCGGGGGTCGGGGTGGGGGCTAGAGTGGGCTCAGGACTTAGTCTCTTTCCCAACCTCTAGAGAGAGTAAGGCAGGGCTGTGGAGTACCCGGAGGCTTCTAACCTACAACTTCTCTACCTTCCTGTTACCCCCAGAAAAGGGACGCAGGGCCATCTGGAGATTCCTGATAGCGTTTCTCCCAGATCCTGGCACATCTCTGTATTTACACCTTTAACCTCAGAATGACCCTTTAGTCCACTGCTCCCTGGGACACAGCCAACTCAGGTCTGATGAAGCCACACAACCTAGGGCTAGGGAATATCCAGTCCCTCATTCCCTGAGCAGCTGAGCAGCAGGAAGGACACTGCCACTCCCCCATTGCTTACTCTGGAGCCGATGGGGACAGGAGATGGGGAGAGGTGCTGGCTGATGGGGTGCACACAGACTTTGGCAAATTCCCGTGCATGTGATTGGTTCTTTCCATCTCTCTGAACCTCCACCCTGGGGTTGCCATCTGCTTCCTCAGTGCTGACTTTTAGGAATCTCTCCATCCCCCACTCTGGCACCCTTCTGGATCTGTGTCCTGAGAGATCCCACTGCTCCGAATCTCTTTGGGAACCCGTGTGTAGGTGGGAGTCTACACTCTAGCCCCCCCCTCGTCCCCCCTCCCCACTTCCCGACTAGCCTGTGCACTCCGCTGGAGTACCCTCCTGCCTTCTTTCCATCTCTGAAGCAGCCTCCCCAGGTCCTGGCTTCTCAATGTCCTTCCCTCCACCTGGCAGGGTCTGGCTCAAGGTCACTGCAGTAATTCCATACCGGCTGCCCAGGGCTGCCGCTGCCGCTGCCGCAGCTGGGTTTGTGTTTCACTCCCTTTTATTCCCGGGCATATTGTGTTCAATAAAACCTTCTGCTTGTAACACTGCTGGCAGGGCTCCCAGCCGCGCCCGTCTCCCGCCTTCCTTCCCTCTCAACTTCAGCTTCAGGCATGCTCTGGGACCTCACCCTGGCTTTCTTCCTCCTTACTGTGTCCCTACTGGGTGAAACACCATGAGAGTCTATGACAGGTTAGGGTGGAGGAGGCTCAGGCATCTTCTCGTGCCTCTGATCCCTTCCTTTCCCCCTAAGTCCAGCAAAGGTGTGCCCACAATGTCCACCTTGCTCCTAGGAGAAAAATCCAGGAAGGGCCATGGAGCCTACACAAAGGGTCCCTTTTCCATGGAGGCTGGTTGTATCCACCCTGGCAAAGTAGGAAGGCCTAGGAAGCCAGGCCCAGGTAGGGCTCTGGTGGAGTCAGGATGTCTGATCTGACTGGTTCTGCCAATTCCAGCAGCCAGCAGGGAGGAGCGTGTACACCAACCAGGGCGGGCTTCATGCACAATTATTCCCCGTCTTGACTCTGCCACTGCCAGCCCGCCCTCCCACTGGGGAGGTGAGCACAGGCCTGAGTCATTAGTAAGGGGGAGGGCAGGAGTTTAACAAGTTGTGGCTGTGGCATTCCCACAGAAGGCCAGCCGGACAGAAAGACAGAAAGACGGAAGGTAGGCAACACTATGGGCCAGTGGGGATCTGATTTCCACACAATTCCATCCTTCGGCTCAAGATTGGGACCTGTGAAGACTTGTGGGTACTTCGAACTGAGTTGATCTTTCACTTGTGGGTGCTGTAAGGACAAACTTCCTATATCCCCCTCTCTGTTCAGGAGGCTGGGACAGCTAAGGCCCAACAGGGTAGGGGCTGGTGGGTGATCTGGGGAGGGCATGATATCTATGGCTGACAGGAGGTGGGGAGGTCATGGAGAAAGGGGAGTCTTTGCTGATCCAGCTTCTGTGTGTGTGTACAAATGTATTCATGTGCAAAACTATATTAGTGCCATGTGCTGGCAGAGGGCTCTCACTTTGGGTTTCTGGTAAGTCCCACCCTGGGGGGAGGGGGTACTCTTCTTTGGTTTCTGAGGCTGTGGAAAGACATGTGACTGATTCTCCTGAGTCGGCCTCCATTAGGCTATCAGAGGTCTTGAGTATGCCTGAGGTCTTGGTAGTTTGCTTGGACTGCCCCTGCCCTCAGGGAACTTCCATTCTGCCCGAAAAGGTGGTTCCGAGACAAGTAATTAGATAAATTAATTAGCAAATGAGGTGACAACGACAATAAGTATTGAATTAGTCTCAAGGAGACCTAGGTGTTGTCAAGTCTCAGCCCTGCCACCTACATGGCCTGTGACATAGGTGGGTCACAGCAGCCCTGTGTGTAGGCCAGTGGGTGGTGGCTGAGTCTCTGGAGAGAAGCAGCCTTCCAGGCATGCTCCTTCCCCTGGCTGTCTGATCAGGTGACAGATTCCTGGCCTTGCTGGTCCTTTCCATCTTCTTGATTTTCCCCATTGCGCCTCCCCAGAGTGCTACCTCCTTTAGAGGTGTCACAGTATGTCCCTTGCTTGTGCCTTCCTTATGCCTGAGTGTCTATGTCCTTTCTATTGGATGTGGGTGCTCTACAAGCAGATGGTGGGGGTTGGAAAGGACTCCCAGAAAATGGGTGTTGAATGAATTAAATTATGAAAGTTGGTCATCTGAGGAAAAAAAAAAGGATGAAGGGCTAAACTGGAAAGGCTGCAACACACGTGGAGGGGGAGACGAGCAGGAGGGGGAGGAGAGAGTGGCAGCCCTGGTGCTCATTCCATGGTCCTGGAAGCCACACATTCAGGTTGGGGGAGGAATGTCCACACTTAGCAGCTCTGTGATCTCAGAGGCATCGCTGACCGATTGATTGCCTGAGTCCCACCGTCCCCATTTGTGACCAGAGAGAGGGACTTCAGCATCTTGGTCTGGTGGTTGTATAGAATGAGCGTGCCAAGCAAAGTGTGTCCATTGGATAGTGAGCGCAGTAAGAGAAACAAGTGCTGGCTAAAAGCTGTCCCTGGTATCAGGGACACTCTGGCCGTGCCACTCTTGACTGAGTGGACAGGAAGGAGGCCACTGTTCCTGAATTCCAGATCCTCTTTTTGGCAGCCCCATGTGGAACCCAAGGACACAGCCGCCCTGCTGAAAGCAAGGCGGCCCATCCTTCAAGACCGTGACCTCAAGACGGTGGCGCTCGGCCCTCTACCTCCGACGGGGGCGGGGGCCGCCCACCTCCAAATCCCCAACTATGACAACCTCTGCGCTCCGCCGCCAGGTGAAGAACATTGTTCACAACTACTCTGAGGCCGAGATCAAGGTGCGTGAGGCCACCAGCAATGACCCCTGGGGCCCGCCCAGTTCGCTCATGTCAGAGATTGCTGACCTGACCTTCAACACGGTAGCTTTTGCTGAGGTTATGGGGATGGTGTGGAGGCGGCTCAATGACAGTGGTAAGAACTGGCGACACGTATACAAGGCTCTGACACTATTGGACTACCTACTCAAGACGGGCTCGGAACGCGTGGCCCACCAGTGCCGTGAGAACCTCTACACCATCCAGACTCTCAAGGACTTCCAGTATATTGACCGCGATGGCAAGGACCAGGGCGTCAATGTTCGTGAGAAGGTCAAACAGGTGATGGCCCTTCTCAAGGACGAGGAGCGCCTGCGGCAAGAGCGAACCCATGCTCTCAAGACCAAAGAGCGAATGGCCCTGGAAGGCATGGGTATTGGCAGCGGGCAGCTGGGCTACAGCCGCAGATCTCGGGGCTCCCCCTCTTCTTACACGTGTGAGTAGGCCCTGATGGTATGGCTTGTGGGGGCGGGGCAGGGGGGGTTAGGCCAGCCGCAGTCATGGCTCTCCACCCAGGAGCCATGAGATAGTTCCTACCTCAAAAGGTGATTGGGAGGATCCATTCAGATAAATAATGTGATGTGAAAAGCACAATGCCTGCACATAGTAGGTGCTCAGGGATTCAGGTGAAATAATGATGTCATCGATTGCTTGCCCTTGCTATTAGTTAGCTGTGGAGAGGATGGCTTGGAGGTCAACATGCAGGCTCTGGATTGCATTCCATTCATTCTGTTCCCTCCAAGCTGAGTGGCTTGGGCAACCAGCTCTGTAAAACAGAGAGAGGTACACCTCCCTCCCTAGACTGTTTGATCTGAGAAATGAATGAGAGACAGCCTGAGTGCCCTTGACCTTTTTACTCAGACACCTGACATCCTGTAAACCCCTTCCACTCAAGAGCATTGTCCTTGAAAACAAGGGCAGCCGATGTGGAAACATCCGTCCTCATGGCTCCCCAAAGTGGTGGAGGCCTTTTTGACCTGAGGGACAGACAGGCCCTCCTTCCATAAAGTCCATGATGGCCTGCTTAGGGCTCAGAGGCTGTGATTTTGTTTGACTGATAGATCCCTTCCTCCTAATCCCTGTAGCCCCAAACAGGCTAGGGTCCTATTGAAGAGTTCAAGAGCTAAAGACAGGGACCTGCATTGAGTCCTGACTTAGGACTACTGCCAGCCCCCTTCGATCATGTCTACCCCTTGTCAAGGAGGACTGGGCATCTAGCAGTACAGTGGAAAATCCACAAAGGGGTGTCCAGTGTACTGTCTGGCTCACAAGTGCCTGAAGAGCCAATTTCCTCTGGCTCACTGTGTGAGCCCCAGCTTCCTGGCAGGCAGGAGTGTGGGGACCCTGGGTACTGCTGTGCTCACGGACCCCACCCTTGTTGCAGCTGCATCTTCGTCCCCGCGCTATGCCTCAGATCTGGAGCAGGCACGGCCCCAGACTTCTGGAGAAGAAGAGCTGCAGCTGCAGCTGGCCTTGGCCATGAGCCGTGAAGAGGCTGAAAAGGTGAGCTCTGACTGTCCGGGGAGCCTAAGGAGGAAGGAAAGGGGTCTGGTGTTCACTAGCCCCCATTTGAGCTTTTCACCCTGGACCTGGAGACCTACTCTAGTTCCCAAGACAGCACAGAGCCTCTTGGTGTTTCTGGTCAGTCCCAGTTCTGCCCCCCAACCTTTGGTGTTCTCCTGTGGGACCCAGAAAGGGCAGTGTGTAGTTGGGGACCAGAAAGGGCGATGTGTAGTTTGGGGTCTGTGGTGTATCTTAGAGGCCTGCTATCTCTTGGTTAGGGAGAGATGTGGGCTGACAACACATTCTGAGAAAACACTGAGTCTACTGCTCCTTCCCACCACCAGCTGTCCTTTTGGAAGGACAGGGGCAACACCTCTGATACCTCATCATCGTTGCAATTACCTCTATGGATCCAGATAGAGCAGGCAGGAGACATTTATGCCTCGTACAATGGATGACCTAGGGGAGTTCTCAGGGTACCCAGAAGAGAAAGATAGGTGAGAGCTGAGACTGTCCAGCGTGGCTGTTGGAGGAAGGAAAGGGCTTACTAGCCTCCACTTGGGAGGCTGACTCTTAAGCTGCATTTTAGACCCAGGCAGGGAGGCAGCCACTCTTTCAAAGCCCATCCATCCCCGCCTCAGAGCAAGGGGCTTTTCCATCACCGTGCCTGGGCAGGACTATGCTGGGCCCCCAGCCCTCAGGTGAGATCACTGGGCCAAGTTCTCTCCTCTCTTCCTCCCTCACAGCCAGTCCCCCCAGCCTCCCACAGGGACGAGGACCTGCAGCTGCAGCTGGCTCTGAGCCTGAGCCGGCAAGAGCATGAGAAGGTAGTATAGGGGCCGAGTCACCTAGGCCATAGGTGCTGACCATGATTGGATGCTGGTGAAGGCATTGGTGGCAGGTCTAAGGGGGGCACTAATCGCTTCTCTCTCAGCTGTGCTAACCTGGGTGCCTCCCACCTGCTCTCTGCTGATCCCAGTCACCTGCCTGCTCATGTCCTACCTGTCATTCCGCAGGGGGTGAGATCCTGGAAGGGAGATGACTCTCCAGTGGCCAACGGCGCAGAACCTGCTGGCCAACGTCGTCAACGGGACAGGGAGCCTGAGAGAGAAGAGAGAAAGGAGGAGGAGACGCTGAAAACTAGTCAGGTAGAGAGAGGTTGGGGAGTGCGAGCTGTCCAGGACTGGACATGACTGGATTGGCATCTGCGCAGTGTGCAGAGCAGAGCTCGCTCCAAGCACTAAATGGGAAATGGTAGAGCACAGCAGGGGCTGGTGACGGATCAGGGTCACCATGGAGACTCCTGGGTCCTCCTGCCACTTAGTGACTTGGAATACTACTGGCTTCAGTTTCCCCTTTTGCACAGTAGGTGTTTTGGACAGTCCCAGCTCTTGCCTTGTAGAATCATACGATGCTGTGTGGCCTAGTTGCTGGTTCAAGCACGTGGTGCTGAAAATATCTCAAGTTCCCTGGGAAGGGGAGCAGGTGGCCACTGAAAACAAGATCATTTTGCACGCTATTTGTGCTGCCCCTGGGGTACTTCTCCGTCCTTCCTCTTCGTGTCTGTGGTGACCATTTTCACTTGGGTCCTAGCTAGGGAAGTAGAGTCATTGAAAAGAAAAATCTGTCTTGACTATCCCTTTCTGTTGGCCTGGGATCTATCCCAGCTCTGTCTTTTCCTGGCTAAAGAACTTCAGACAAATGGCCTCCCCTATCTGGGCTTCAACTAGTTGGTTCATCTGTAAAATAGGTACATTACCTACCTCACAGGGATGTTATGAAATGGGGCACTAGATGGATGAGGAAATGTTTTATAAATAGGAAATGCTGATCAGAGGTGAGGGGTCATTAAAAGATGCTTGTGGAATGAAGAAAGAAGGGGAATGAGCTGGCTTCTGGTCACTGGTCAGACCTCCCCTCCCTCTGGGCCCCACCCACTTCTGAGCCATGGCTGCCTCTCCCCTCCACAGTCCTCCATCCTGGACTTGGCTGACATCTTCGCACCTGCCCCGGCCCTGCCTTCCACACACTGCTCTGCTGACCCATGGGACATCCCAGGTGGGCATGCAGGGTTTCAAGAGGCTCCCAGATTGGCCCCTAAGAGCCCTGCTTCCTTCCAGCCACTTGCTGGCAAAATACCTCCTCTCTGTAACTGAGGATCACTGTACTGCCTCTCGAATGGGACTTTTGAAGTAAGAGCCAGGGGCGCACACCTGCAGATCTTAGCTCATGGGAGGCTCAGCAGAAGGCCTAGCTGCCCTCACTGGCTATGCAAGCCCTGACTGAAGCTACATTCCCAGAACTGCAGATCCAGGCTCCTGGGCTTGTTAACCACGGGCTTGAGAGGGCTGCTTGCTCCGAGTCAGCATCCCACTTGTGAAGTGGGTACCACATCACCCAACCTGGGCTGGGCATCTGGGAAGGACTTTGAGCAAAGGGTGGGGGAGTGTTGGGATAATACGTGTTGCTATCTCCCTCTCCTTTCCAGGTCTCAGGCCGAACACAGAGCCAAGTGGCTCCTCTTGGGGACCTTCTGCAGACCCCTGGTCTCCAGTTCCCTCTGGAAATGCCCTGTCCCGAAGCCAGCCTTGGGATTTGCTTCCTACTCTTTCTTCCTCTGAGCCCTGGGGCAGGACCCCAGTGCTGCCTTCTGGACCCCCCATCGCAGACCCCTGGGCACCAAGCTCCCCTACCCGAAAACTCCCCAGCACTGGAGCAGACCCTTGGGGGGCCTCTATGGAGACCTCTGACACCTCTGGTAAGTGGGGGTCATAAGGGTAAGAAGCTGGGGACTTCTAGGTCCCTTTCCCTTTAATCCAGCAACAGTCTATGGGGAGACCATTTCCCGGACCCAACCTTTCTTCTAGCTCACTCCATTTCCCTCTTTCTTCTGGCTAGCTCTAGGTGGTGCCTCGCCCTTCGACCCATTTGCCAAACCTCTAGAATCCACAGAACTCAAGGAGAGCGGGGACAGTGCCCAGGCCCTGCCCACGGGGAAGTCCCCCAGCCCTGTGGGTGAGCAAGAGGCCAGGGTATACAGCTGCTTGGTCTTGGAGAGACTCCAGGGGCGCCTCTGCCCTCTTCCTTCCCCACCACTGAACTGATCAACTCTCTTCTAGAGCTAGACCCATTTGGAGACTCCAGCCCCAGTTGCAAGCAAAATGGCATGAAGGAACCTGAAGCCCTTGACCTGGGTGTGCTAGGAGAGGCGCTACCGCAGCAGTCAGGAAAGGAAGCGCGCCCCTGCCGGACTCCGGAGTCCTTCCTGGGCCCCTCTGCCTCTTCTTTGGTCAACTTGGACTCACTAGTCAAGGCACCCCTGGCTGCAAGGACCCGGAATCCCTTCCTGACAGGTAGAGAGTCCTGGCCTGGTGTCTGGGACCCCACGGGGCCGCCCCTCTCCAGTCATTGCCAAGTCCCCATCTTCTGTCCTTTTGTCTGCAGGTCTGGGTGCTCCGTCCCCAACCAACCCGTTTGGCGCGGGCGATCAGGGCAGGCCAACCCTGAACCAGATGCGTACCGGCTCCCCTGCTCTGGGCCTGCCGCTGGGGGGACCCGTCGGGGCGCCCGTGGGCTCTATGACCTACAGCGCCTCTCTGCCCCTCCCGCTCAGCAGCGTGCCGGTCGGCGCGACCCTCCCCGCCTCGGTCAGCGTCTTCCCGCAAGCGGGAGCCTTCGCCCCGCCGCCGGCGAGCTTGCCTCAGCCACTGCTGCCCACGTCCGGCCCAATAGGGCCGCTGCCCCCACAGGCTGGCACTAATCCCTTCCTCTGAGACGCTTTAGCGCCTGCGCGCGAAGCCCCGCCTCCTCGAGGGCGGATCGTGCAGGTTGAGCACTGATCTGTGGACCCCCCTGACACATCCTGAAACCCAACTAGGGACTGACCGCGTCTTGGGGACGAAGACTACACCCACCTAATAAAGACTGGAATCTACGTCCTCAACTCTTACCAAGTGGACTTTTTTGAGGGGTGTGGCAGCTGGATCAGGACCCCCACACCCATTACCTGCTGAGGCAGAAACTCCTTGACAATCTGAATTTCCTCATAGCCCTCTCAACCCCCACTCCCCTTTCCTCTAGGCCTGGTGCCTCCCTTTCATGCTGTCTCAATCATTCAGGCATTCGTCCATCACACACAGGATACTCCTAAAGTAAGGGGCGACGGCATTTGCTCATTCTTTGATGCGCTATGCACCTTAGGCAGAGAATTTCACCTAATCACATTGCAAGGAGCCTAGGCGTTACTTCAGAGTTTGTAAGGCCCTACCTAAGCTGGATATGCAGTACTCTCTGTCCAAAACTGGGTTAAGAATTTCAAAACAGAGTTGATAAACATGGTGACACATACGAGTAATCCCAACACTTAAGGGGGTGGAGGTAAGAGGATCCTGAGTTCAAGGCCAGCCCGGGCTTAACATTATTATTATTATTATTATTATTATTATTATTATTATTATTATTATTATTATTATTATTTTAAAGACAAGGCAGGAGAAGAATAAACTAAAGGTCCAAACTTCCCAAGAGAGGTAGCACAGGTCTTTCTTAACTAGTCCTATTTAATAGCCAACAGAGGCTTTCGAGAAGTACAGTGACATGTTCTAAATCACAAAGCTGGAGTGACGTGGGGCTGGGATTCAGAGTCAGACAGTCTGGCTCCCTGGGGAGGATCAGGTTTAATACAGCAAACACTGACTGTCTTGGACGAAATGCTGGGCTCATCCAGGAGGAACCTAGGATGGCTGAACCCCCATCTTCCAGGAGCTAGGAGGACAGAAAGTCGACAAGCCAGTAGCACTGGATATAGCTGCAGTACAGCCAATCACAGGAAACATCTTCTCTTATGTCTCACTTGGTCATCCAAATCCAACTCTGCCCCAGCTCCTTTCACCAGGGCTGAAGAGAGCCACCTTGACCATCTGAGGTCTGGACCTCTGCAGGGTTGTTGCAGGGGTTAGGAAACCAAACACAGCCAGCACCTGGACTTCTGCCTTGAGGGTTACCATGGCTACCCACGTGTGCTCAGGACCCAGGGTCTGACCTGGCAGGCAGCTTGGGTCTGGCTTTGTTCTCTTTGGGGTCACCGAGAGCATGTGGACTTCCTCAGCCTGAAGCACCATAGTCAGAGGTGGCCCCGTGTCACTGTCCTTCTTAGGTACATGGGCAAGAGCTGTTCTGGTTGTAAGGGAGGGCAGGCAGCCACAGGGCTGCTTCAGGCAGGAGGGGGCAAGAGCAGCTGCTTAGAAGCTGAGCCTAGCAAACTCTGCTCCAGGGCTGAACTTAATGATAATCGCCTAGTAATGAGTGGTTAAGTCGCTCTTGAGTAAACGACTTCACCTCTCTGTGTCTATGCCTCTGTTTCCTTCTTTGCAAGAGTTCCTTCTTTGTGGGGTTGCTACGTGGAAGCTCCCATGGCAGTTGACCATTCATCCCTGTCTGTCTTCTGCCCCATCAAAACCCAGAAGGGTCAATGCTCCTTGGCCCCAGGGCTCTGCTGCCCCATACCTCTCTGCCCCTCCTCCCCTGAGCCCTGAAGAACAGGTTGGTGGCCTTGCTTCCTGAAGCTACAAGGCTCACCTTCCTCCCCAAGGCTGGCACTCTGCTCTGCTCTGCCCTGTCTGGGGCAGCCACTCCCCATTCCCAGCATGCTTTCCTCATGGTTCAGCTCTCACCCCAGTTCCATATTAACTCCCTGATCCTGGACCTCTCATCCATCTTCATTCATGTCTCAGCCATCACCCCCCAAATCCTTGGCACTCACAACAGGGCTCTCGGTCTCCCATGGGAACTACTCTCTTGTCACTGGAACATGGCTTATAGGGCAAACCCAACCCGCAAGCCTGTGGCCCTCATCCTCAGACTCTGTCAGGCATCCCATCTCTCTCTTCTGGGCCTTCAATTCGCTTTCTTCCAGACAGACCCTGCCCTCCACTGTACAGCCTCCTTGGCTTCATCCTTGAAATCGAAGTCACTGTTCCCTTCTTTTCCACTTCTAGCTGGCGGGATGCCTCCTTTCAGCATGATGTCACTAGGACTACAGTCACCAGGTCCAGCCCAGGGTCCAGCTTACTAAAGCCAGAGGACATTTGATTTCTCTGTAGGCACTTCACTTTGTTTCTTGGTTTTGTGTATCTCCCTCTGTGTGTGTGTCTGTGGGTGGAGTTCGAAGGACAACTTCACATGTCATTCCTCAGGTACCTTTCACATTTTGAGACAGGGTTCCTTTATATGTTTTAAATTTTTATTATTGTATGAGCATTAATGTTGTACCTGAATATGTTCGCGTACCACATGCACGAGTTACAGTTGTGAGCCACCATTGGCAGGGGGACAGGAGGATTTAACCAGTCCTCTAGAAGAACAGTCAGTGCTCTCAACCAGCTGGCCATCTCTGTAGCCACGGACAGGGCTTCCTCTTGGCCTGGAACTTTGCCAAGTAGACCAGGCTAGAAGGCCACTGAACTCCAGGCATCTGGTCTACCTCTGCCTCTTGTCTCAGCGTTGCTGAGGTCATGCTGTTGCTTTTGTTTCCTGTGGGTGGTGGGGATTGAACTTGAGCCCTCGAGTTCATGAAATGAGCACTTTTATTGAATGAGCTAGCCTCCTGCCCCACCCCCACCATATTTTAGCCGAGGCCTTTCTTTGCAGCTCAAGTTGGCCTTGAACTCCTGCTCTTTCGGTCTCAGCCTCCAGCCTCGTCTCTCCTTAGCTTCCTACGCACTGAGGTGTACAGTTGTGTGTCACCATGCCTAGCTGCTCTTAAGACCCCTGCCGCTCTGCTTCCAGGATGCTACAATGTCTGAATTTATGTATGGGTCCTGCCTACCTATGTTGTCAAGATTCAAGGTGTATGGGCCTGAGCTCTTTGCTCTCAGTGTGCTATTTTCTTAATAGCCCTCCACCTAGGAAATCCTTTCCTCTTTCCCAACAGCCTCCCTTCTGTTCATTAAGCCCTTACTCCCTCTGTTCTATGTGCACATCTCAAAGGTATTCAGACCAATAGGTCCAAAAAAGACCTCTTAACCCCTTACAGCTCCCCCTCTTCAGAGCGAGGCCTTACCCTTTACTGTTCACTCTGACCCCCCTCTCCTCAAAGTCCCTTCCTCTGCAGCTTTACCCCTAGCCCCTGATAAGCCTCCTGTCTCCCCTGTGTGCTGCTAAGACCCCCTCATTAACCCTGCTTCCATTCTTTCCCCCATTCCAGACCTAAAAGGATGCTCTCCTGATTAAAACAGGCTGGGTAGCCTTGGCGCACTCCTTTGATCCCAGCACTTGGGAGACACAGTGGATCTCTGTAAGTTCAAGGCCAGCCTGGTCTACAGAGCAGGTTCCAGGACAGCCAGGGCTACACAGAGATACCCTGTCTGGGGTGGGCTAAATAAATAAATAAATAAATAAATAAATAAATAAATAAATAAAACAAGGCAGGCAAGTTCTACTGCAGCTTTCTTCTTATGTCATTAGGAACTTCCTTTCTTGAAGGTGTGACTCCTGCTGAGGCACGTATAAGTCCCTGGATTCTATCACCAGCAATGCCTCCTCCTCAGAGTTCACCCCCTACCCCAGACCTCGTCCTACCCACTCCCCTAACTTCCCTTGCTGGTTAGTTTTATGTCAACTTGACCCAGGCTAAACTGATTAGGAAGCAGAAATCTCAACTGAGAAAATGTGCCCCCACCAGACTGGCTTGTGGACGAGCCTGGAGTGCATTTTCTTGATGACTGATGTCTGAGGGCTCAGCTCACTGTTGTGAACAGCGCCTGCCACCCCTGTGTTGATGGTCCCGGGTGCTAGAAGACAGCAGGCTGAGCAAGCCATGGAGAACAAGCCAGTAAGTGGCGTTCCTCCGTGGCTTCTGCCACAGTTCCTGTCTCCAGATTCCTGCCTTGAATACCAGCCCTGACATCCCTTTGATGATGGACACAGGACTATGATGTGGAAGTATAAGATGAAATAAACCCCTTTCTCCCCAAGTTGCTTTTGGTCATGGTGTTTCATCATAGCAATAGCAAGCTAACTAAGCCAGCTTCCTATCCACATCCGTTACCTATCCCTTTTCTCTGCCCTCCAGCTATACTAGCCTTCTGCTATTGCTCAGTCTCAACACCCTCACCTGCCACAGGACCTTTACACATGCTGCTTCTTCTGCTACTTCTCTCCCTCCCTGCACCCTTAGGGAGAAGCACACGGGTGTTCAGTGCCTGGCATAGTAGTAGACAGCAGAGGACGCTTGTCATTGACTGAATTAAGTGAATGAACCAAGCAAACAGAGCATGCAGTAAGGACATATTGGCTCAGTGTTACTACTCTGGGAAGGCTTCTCGGAGTGGGTGGGTTCTAGGGAGGATGGGTAGGCTGGATCAAGCAAATTTGGCTGGCTGATCAAATCCTTCGAAGGGAACCTTATCTCTTGCTTGTAAAAGGGGAAAGAGCTAGGCAAAAGTATTGGATGCTCCGAGGGTCACTCTTCCTGCCAGCACTTTAAATGGAACCCAGCTTATTTTGCTCGAATTTTAAGCGCTGAGACGGTTGGATCTTCAAAGGCACGGCAGGGCTGTAGTTCCGCGCTCTACCGCCGAGCGGCGCTCGGAGACCAGCCACAGGGCCAGAGACTTGGTGAGGACAGGGTTCCGGGTCCGCCCTTCTGCAGCCTACCGCCGGAATTGGAGCGGCTATACTGAAGAGTGTGGGACTGTCTGGACCCCAACCTCCGGTCGCCCCACTGTGCGGCTGGGCCTTGCCTCTAGCGGCAGGTATGAGCAAGACACTACAATATGCCTGGCGCCTTGGCATTCCGTCTTTCAGGCATAGTCTGCGATGTCTGCTCGGATCCCCCTACATGAAGACTCCTTTTCTTCCCCCTCCTTTCTTATCCGCTGCAGGGTTAGCTCAGGCTAGCTCTTTGGCTACTTTAGCACCGCCTCTAGGAAGCCTTTCTAGAATGATGCGCTATCCACAAACCCCTCTCTTGAAACACCCTGCACCCTGTCACAGACTCATGTTGCTGCCCTACCTGTTATTTAGCTGCGTTCCCAGGTTGAACTCCCTAAGATAGGTCTATTTGATTCTCTGAGTGGTCCCTCTCTCCTCTTCCCTCTCCCTCTCCTTCTCCCTCTCCTTCTCCCTCTCCTTCTCCCTCTCCTCCTTCTCCCTCTCCTTCTTTCTTATCTCTCTTCCCCTCTTTTCCTTTCTCTCCCCTCCCTCTTCCCCCCCCCCCTCTCTCTGTGTGTTTAGTGTAAAACCTGGTCCTTCAAAGTACTCTGTTTGGAGTTCTTGGCTAGTCCCTGCCTACTTCTTCTGCTTGTCCCTCACCTGGTCCAGTCCCAGACCCAATTCCTCTTGACCTGTCTAGACACTAGCAGGTAGCCACTCCCTTCCTGAGTCACCCACATGAATGCTAAGGATGCCTGCAGTGCAAACCGCCCAGGGAGGGGCACTCCATGGGTGATAGAACAGAGCAGGATGGGCCATTCTACTCATTATGACCCTCTCTGACCTCACAGATACCCTTCCTACCGCCAGGTCTAAGAAGCTGGGGGAGACTAACCTGGCAGGGAGCCCCCAATGAGCCACCATTCCTCACCACCCCCAAAACATAAGGGGGAGCACAAAGGCCACGGTCTCCCCCGTGGTTCAGAAAGGTGGGCTGGACAAGGAGTGGGGGTCTTTGTGGCTGGGTGACCATTGAGTTGATTTGGGTGGGGCAAAGGGGAAGTGGCTTTCATTTGTGTGACCCATCTGCCCACATTAGGGGCAGCTCCTCCCGGGACAAGGACCGAAGTGCTACTACAGTTAGTAGTTCAGCGCCCATGCCTGCTGGAGGAAAGTCAAGCCGGACTAACTGTCCTCCACTTGCACCGCCGAAGACCGCCAATCGCCTGATCAATGAGAAGTCTCCATACCTCTTACAGCATGCCTACAACCCGGTGGATTGGTGAGTGCCATCCCAGGGTTTCCCTTGAAGCATCTGGGGTCCCTAATCCTCTGAGACTCCCTAGGCTACTGAGTGACCTCTCTTCCTGTTGGGTCTAGGTACCCCTGGGGACAGGAAGCCTTCGACAAGGCCCAAAAAGAAAACAAGCCGATTTTTCTTTCAGGTATACACCCACTGTTCCTAGAATGAGGTTCAGTGACAGGCAGAGGGTTGGGGGTGGTCCCTTGGGTCCCCCGGGGCCCTCCTTCTGCCATCCTGTCCCTCTTCTCTCCTAGTGGGGTACTCTACCTGTCACTGGTGCCACATGATGGAGGAGGAATCCTTCCAGAATGAAGAGATAGGGCGCCTGCTCAATGAGAACTTCATCTGTGTTATGGTGGACCGAGAGGAGCGGCCAGATGTGGACAAAGTATACATGACTTTTGTGCAGGTGAGCCATCTCTGGGGCAGCCTTGTCACACCTACACGCGGCAACTCCCCTGACCCTGGCCCTCCCTCTTCCAGGCCACCAGTAGTGGAGGAGGCTGGCCAATGAATGTGTGGCTGACCCCCAGCCTCCAGCCATTTGTTGGGGGCACCTACTTCCCACCAGAAGATGGCTTGACTCGAGTTGGCTTCCGAACAGTGTTGATGAGAATCTGTGATCAGGTGGGTGGATGTCTGGAGGGAAGGTTGCCCACGTGCAGGTTGAGACCACAGCCACCTCCCATCCCCACCCCGACCCGTGTATACTGACTTCCGCGTGTGTGCTCACCTCCTGTAGTGGAAACTGAACAAGAACACCCTTCTGGAGAACAGCCAGCGTGTCACCACAGCCCTTCTGGCCCGATCTGAGATCAGCGTGGGTGACAGACAGATTCCGGCCTCTGCTGCCACCATGAACAGCCGTTGCTTCCAGCAGCTGGATGAGGGCTATGATGAGGAATACGGTGGCTTCGCCGAGGCCCCCAAGTTTCCCACACCTGGTCAGTGACCTCTGACCCTGACCTATATAATGAGCATCGGTGCCTTTGGCCTCTCTTGTGCGGCTGTGTAGCTTTCTGATCCCCTGTGGGCTGATATTCTGACCTCTGACTCAGAGGCCAATGGCCTGTGTCCTCTAAGTGGATGGTAGAAGTTCCCACCTTCCAGCCTGACAGACAGAGACTGACTGGGCAGAGCCTCCCTGGAACCTCTCACCCTCTCCTTCCTGCTCCACAGTGATCCTGAAATTCCTGTTCTCCTATTGGCTCAGTCACCGGCTCACCCAGGATGGCTCCCGAGCTCAGCAGATGGCATTGCACACCCTGAAGATGATGGCCAACGGAGGCATCCAGGATCATGTGGGGCAGGTGAGGGCAGGCCAGGTTCCGTGCCGGCCGGGGCAGCAGGCCTAGGGACAGAGGCTGCTATCAGTCTGGCCTAACACTCTGCCTGGCCACAGGGCTTTCACCGCTACTCCACGGACCGACAGTGGCACATCCCTCACTTTGAGAAGATGCTGTATGACCAGGCCCAACTCTCGGTGGTCTATACCCAGGCCTTCCAGGTGACTTTTGCCCCTAATCCCAACCCTGGCTGCCAGTCCCAAGACCTTCAAGCTAACAGTAGCTTCCTCTTAATTCCAACCCATAATTCTTCCTCACACTCTAGACACCTGGGCTTCCCCTACACCCCACCCACTTTTCCTGGGGGGGGATATCCTCTAGGAACCTGAGCCACCACCACCCCTAGTGACATTTACTTACAACCTCCACCCCACCCCACCCCACCCCCACAGATCTCTGGCGATGAATTCTACGCTGATGTCGCTAAAGGCATCCTACAGTATGTGACCCGGACTCTGAGCCATCGGGTGTGTGTCCTTGGAGGCAGGCGTACCTTGGTGCAGGAGGGCTTGACGTCTCCATTGTCTTTTGGATGGTGACCAGCCAACTCTCCTATCCCCACAGTCTGGAGGCTTTTACAGTGCAGAGGATGCTGACTCCCCCCCGGAGAGAGGCATGAAGCCCCAAGAGGGTGCTTACTATGTGTGGACAGTCAAAGAGGTCCAACAGCTGCTCCCAGAGCCCGTGGTAGGCGCCAGTGAGCCGCTGACTTCAGGCCAGCTCCTAATGAAGCATTATGGACTCAGTGAAGCAGGCAATATCAATTCCTCTCAGGTGAGGGCTTTTGCAGACACAGAGAAGGATCCCAGGTTCACCGAGTACATGGGCTTCTCCTGACCAAGGCTGTTTTCCTCAGGATCCCAAAGGGGAACTGCACGGCCAGAATGTCCTGATGGTGCGTTATTCACTAGAGCTGACTGCAGCCCGCTATGGCCTGGAGGTGGAGGCTGTGAGGGCCTTGCTCAACACAGGGCTGGAGAAGCTCTTCCAGGCCCGGAAACATCGGCCGAAAGCACACCTAGACAACAAGATGCTCGCTGCCTGGAATGGTGGGGTGACCCTCTCTGAACAGTAACTCTATTTGCCAAGCCCCTTCCGTTTGCCCATTCTTTCTTCATAGGCCTTTTGAAATTTTAACTTAGAAATGAATTAATGGAGATCTAAAGAGTCTAAGCGAACCTGCCTGGGCTTGGCACTTGGAGACTCGGGGGTGGGGTGGGGTAGGGTGGGGGGGTAGGTTGTCCCAGGAGAGCTCTGGTTGACCTCATGCCACCTCTGACCTCTCTTTCCTCCAGGCTTGATGGTTTCTGGCTTTGCTGTGACGGGGGCTGCCCTGGGTATGGAAAAGTTAGTTGCCCAGGCCACCAACGGTGCCAAATTCCTTAAGCGGCACATGTTTGATGTGTCCAGCGGCCGCCTGAAGAGGACATGCTATGCTGGCACCGGAGGAACTGTGGAGCAAAGGTGGGGAAGGGAGGCTGGGCAGACCAACGAGGCCATTTCCTTGGGTGATTCTAGCCCTGTTCTGCTCCTTCAATGGACTGATCAGTTGCTACCCTGTAGTCTCAACACTCTTGGGCCCATTGACTCTTTTGGGAAATGGACTAATGTAGCCACAGGACGCATGGGTATGGAGGATTAACCGAAAGAAAACAAGAGAAGGTTCCTCTCTGCATTCCCGGGGCCTGTCCTCAGACTTCTTCTCTCCTCTACTTTTAGCAACCCACCATGCTGGGGTTTTCTGGAGGACTATGCCTTCGTGGTGCGGGGCCTCCTGGACCTGTACGAGGCCTCACAGGAGAGCTCGTGGCTTGAGTGGGCTCTGCGCCTGCAGGACATACAGGACAAGCTCTTCTGGGACCCCCGAGGTGGCGGCTACTTCTGCAGTGAGGCTGAGCTGGGGACAGACCTGCCTCTTCGTCTGAAGGATGGTTAGCATTGGTCTTGGGCCCTGGGTTTGGGCAGGGCAGGTCATCCCAGAGGAAGATACTTGTGTAGTTTTGCAGTAAACAGCTCTTGTGGGGCTGCTGGCTTCATGTCTTTACTCTATGTGACTTTGGAGGTCTCCTGGCATTCCCAAACCTGCTTCTTAGTATATAAATGAGTGCCAATAGCACCCATAGTTCCTCCGAGTTGATGGAGAGGTCGTTCTAGCTCTCCCGTGAACATGCAGGGGCATCTGGAATCCACTGATTTCATTTATTTAAGCAAGAATGACTTGGTCTCCGCCTGAAGGAAGTTCGCAACATGTGGTGGAGGTAGTGCGGAATGTATCACCATCAGAGCTTTGAGAATACAGTAAACCTGTGACAGGTGTCAACCAAGAGGATCTGTGCCATCAGGGAGGCACTTGGGAGAGATTTAGGCAGAGGAGACAGTTTGATGAGAGAACCCTAGGGATTAGGCTGAGTGTGGAAGACAGAGACCAAGAGTGGTGTGAGAGGAGGTGCCAATGCTGGGATAGGAAGTGAGGGCTCAGGGTGCTGAGAGGGTCTGACCTGCTCTGGCTGGAATGTAATTCTGCTCATCGTAGAGACGAATGGAAACAGAGAAATCAGGGTGACCCATTAAGAGGATGCTGGTTTTTAGTTTTGGAGGTACTGTCGAAAGCAGCCAGGAGTAGCCCATGAGATGGGGGACAGGAAAGGATTGGGGGCTGTCCAGGCAGTAGGCCAGCAGGATGTGTAGATGGATTAGAAGAGTTGAAGGACTTGGGTGATACCTCTCTGGCCCTGACAGTCGGTAGTTAGACAAAGG
This sequence comes from Mus caroli, assembly GCF_978045245.1. NCBI lineage: Eukaryota > Metazoa > Chordata > Mammalia > Rodentia > Muridae > Mus > Mus caroli. Next base: position 27,892,617 of record NW_028227268.1, read on the forward strand.
CACCAGCAGTGAGGTAGGGAACCTGGATACCCACAGCTCAGCAGGACAGAGGGGCTTGTTAAAAACATCAGACCAGCGCCACATGAACTTCATCTTATTCCTAGATCCCATAACCCAGACTCTCAGAGCAGGGCCCTGAAACTCAATGACCAACCCTCTTAAACCTCCTCCTGTCCCTTGCAGACCAGGATGGCGCAGAGCCCAGTGCTAACTCTGTGTCGGCCCACAACCTCCTTCGGTTGCACAGCTTCACTGGCCACAAGGATTGGATGGACAAGTGTGTGTGCCTGCTGACAGCCTTCTCTGAGCGCATGCGCCGCGTCCCAGTGGCCTTGCCTGAGATGGTCCGTACCCTCTCAGCTCAACAGCAGACTCTGAAGCAGGTAGGGAGGTGGTAATGGTGATATATTGGGGTATAGTAGTTGTGAAATGGGGTTCCAGGGCTGCCACCAGAGCTCACTTATACATATGCAGGGGTCTCTGCTCTGTGGAATGGAGGTGTCTGTGTGAAGGTGGTGTCAGAGGAGACAGCCTGGGAGGGCTTGTCGCTGGGCTGTTTGCATATAAATGCAAAATGAAGAGGTTAAAAATGGGTTCCTGCTGATCTGATGGCTGGTGAAGTGTTTTCTCTATAAGGTTCTGCATGTCAATCTGATTATGTCTGCTCCTCTGTGCTTTATTGCTCTGTCAACTCTTTTGTGTGTGCATGCGCACACACACATTTTTCTAGTTTGTGTGCTGGTGTGGGCTAGAGTATTTGCCTGTGAATATTCGTGTGTGCCTCCATGGGTGTATGTTTGTGTGTATTTATGTGTGGCATCTACTTCTATGGGCATCTACTATGTGTGTATGCCTCTTTGTGTGTTGTGTGCCATCCAGTGTATCAAGTCTTCTGGACACCCTGCCCTGTATTTGTATGTCCACCACAATGTATGACATTGCCACTAATGTACACTCCTGGTGTGTGTGTGCGTGTGCGGGTGTGGGTGCGGGTGCGTGTGCAGGTGCAGTGTGTGTGGTCTGTGATGTGTGGTGTATGTGTGTATGTGTGGTGTGTGCCATGTTTGCACTCTCGGAACACTAAATCCGATGAATCCTCCTGATGGATGAGGTGACTCCCTTCTTTCAGGAATTCTGGGTGGGTGGAGGGAGGATGAGGGAAGCTCTGGCAGGTTTGGGGGGCCTAGCTTCTCTCTTCCTGACACTGGGTGATTTTCCTGTACTGGCCAGATCGTGATCTGTGGAGACCCCCAGGCCAAGGACACCAAGGCCCTGCTGCAATGTGTCCACTCCATCTACGTCCCTAACAAGGTGCGCGTCCCTGCAAACTTGCGTTCACTCTCTACCTCCCACATTGCATCTCCCTACTCAGCTCCCAACATCCTTGCTTTTGGAAATCTGGGAGAGAGGTCATTTCCCACTGGGATCTACAATGACCAGTACCTTCTCCCAGGTGACACTTTGTGCTCTGCCACTATCTCAGGTGCTCATTCTGGCTGATGGAGACCCATCGAGCTTCCTGTCCCGTCAGCTTCCCTTCTTGAGCAACCTTCGAAGAGTAGAAGACCGGGCCACAGTCTACATATTTGAGAACCAAGCCTGCTCCATGCCTATCACGGATCCCTGTGAGTTACGAAAGCTGCTACACCAATGACTGCCCAGAACCCTTTGAGCTGGGCCAGAAGGCAGAATTTTCCAACTGACCAGAGACTCAGACCTTGAGAGGCTAATGGGTACCCTGCCTCCAGGTGATCACAGCCATCCTGTGGCTCCCCCATGGGCACCTACTCACCATGAAATAAACCTAACAGTGTCCCGTGGTGACTTTGGGATCTTAGCCTCTTCTGTGAGGGAGGGCCTGGTTCTAGCCTAGGGACAGCAGCCTGGGAACAGCCTTTCCCCTGAGAGTCTGCAGATGACTCTTTTCTCTTCTCTTCTTGCCCTGTCACCTTCCATCGGGTCACTAGACTGATCACGCCTCTGTCCACGATTAGTAAGATTGAATAAAACAGTCAGTAGACCAAAACCAAGTGTAAGAACCAGGATGAGGACAAGGCGCTGAGGTGCTCAGGAATGCCAAGCCCCTGCTAGGAAATGGCCCTGCCACCTTCCCCTTTGTCCCTTTATTTAAAGCTAGGGAAGGCACTGGAGCTCAGTATAGACCTTAATGTTTAACAGAGAGATATTTAATTAACATGCAATGTAGTGTGCTGTGGAAACTGCAAGTACCAGGACTACGACGTTTCTTGGAGGGTACCCATTCAACCCCAGCATCCTTGCAGGAGGTCATGTTCTGCCTCTTCCTGCAGGATCGTCTGGGAAAGGACTCTCTTGCCTGTGCAACATCCGTTGTGTTGGAAGCCCTTCCCCAATTCAATCCGACTCCTGCTACAGAGGAAGCTGGCCCCTATCCTCTGAATGTTGGGAGATGCTCTTAAATCTCATCCTTGGCAAATAAATCTTCACCGAGGACCCCACATAGCTGCCATCCAGGAAGGCGGCTTGGAGACAGGCTTGGAAGGAGAAAGTGTAGAACGATAGGGTTGTGAGGTTGCATAGAAACTGTTTCTTTGAGGTCTACTGAGCTTGAGCATCGTCCTAGCCTCCAAGCCAAACATCACAGATAGCCAGAAGAAGCCGCCAGAGAGACTAAGAAGAACAGATGGGGGAAGGGGTGCTGCTAGGGGGATGTCAGTCGTAGGAAGGAAGGGAGCAGGTAAGAAACTAGAGACAGGAGATTGTCACACATGCACACCTACCCATGGTCACTGGGATCAGAGTTGTCTCAGTCTGGGCAGCGGGCCCTTGGTGCAAGCCACCAGCCCATCTGGAGGGGATTAGCACTCTGGCCAATGAGGTCAGCTGGCCTCTTTCTTACTGGAGCCCACTCAGCCTTGCCAGCAAGTCAAAGACTGGACACGTGGAGCCTGGCTTGAGGGCAGCAGGAAGGGAAAGTACGACATGGTGAGACACAGGTGGCCTTTTTGGCAACCCTAACACTGGATTTGGAACAGTCTGGGCAATTCGTGTAGCCCTCTTGCCTCTGTGGTCCCACCGACCCTCATGAATGAGATGGTGAAGCAGGGACCTTTAGCCTTCTAGGGATGGCTGTTGGAGGGCCAGAGTTGGTAGGAGTTTAGCCTGACACCCCTGAGCATACCAGCTTCTCCCTAGGGTCTTCAGAATGACAACAAAGATCACTGAGGCTGCTTCTTGCCAGGAGGTGGAGACATGGCTATGAAGGAGTGTGCATCTGGTGTTTTCCTCCACTTCCCTGCCTTTTGAGTCTCTCATTTCCCCTCTGCTATCAAGCAGGAACAGGGCTGTGGCATCTTGTAAATAGTTTCAGAGGAAGGAATTCTCCCAGGAAGGCTGGGCTTTCCAACTTATAGGCTGAACATGACCCTTACTGTATACGGAGTTGATTTAAAAGTCCCACAACGTCTCTTCCTCTTGGCAAGTGCCACTTTACCCTCCGCTTCTATGTCCCCTCTTCTGTCAGCAGGACCGTATTGGGGCAGCTAGGGCTTAGGGTCACAATACTCATAGCTTCTTGATTTGGGAGGTATTTATCATTTCGTTTCCCTGAGCTCCAGATTCCTTAACTGAGAAATGGCAGTTTCAATGCCCAGAGATATGGGGTGACCAAATGGAATGATTGCAGCACCCCAAGTAAAGAGTACCACAGATGGGTGATTTATTTTGTTCTTAAGGGGACCAGCACGGGAGGGACAAAGGCCACAAAGCTGCAGGGGCCTGGATGGGCTTGCTAAGCAAGGCACATATGAGATACTCTAGCAAACTTGGAAGAAAGTTTGGACCACATTGGTCTAACTTGGTGGATAAACAGAGGCACAAATAAAGGATTTTTCCCTCCATCTCCCACTTCCTGGTTTGAAATACTTTTTTTTTAACCGAGTGCCCACTATGTATCAAACACTAGGCTAGGACATGCCACAGGGAACACAGCATAGGGAGAGAGAGAGAGAAATCCCCACCCATCATCCCTGCCCAGGCTTGGTACTGTGAGGTTTCCCACCTTGGACTGGTTCAGTACTAAAGATCTCCAGAAAGGAAGCCAGTAGGAAGGGGTGGTGCCAGTATTGAGCCTTGGAGCACTAGAGTGCAGAGCTTCCCATCTTCTCGTGCCTTTGTCCTCCCTTCCCCCTCTCAGGTAGCAGATAGGGTCCCCTGATGCCCTATGCTGTCCTAGATGGCAGATCTTCCTCAGGTTGCAAACTCTGGGAAGTAGGTCTCGATTTCTCCAGCTGGTGCCTGCTTGTCTCTTTTCTTGGTATGTTCCAGAAAAGGGCAGCCTGAGGATGAAGAGGTGGAGCCTCTGACCACTGGAGAACTGTGAGGCTGGGCAAGCCTCTGTTCTCATCTAGCTCTCTGCTTTAGAGACTGGGTTATGAGAGTCCCCACCTCTGGCTGCCAAACCCTAAGGCTTCAAGATATGGTGGTCAAAAGGGCAACCCACCTACTAGACTGAGGATACCCAGGAGGGAGGAAAGATATCAGGCTCTAAAAGCAAGCCATAAATAGTTCCTCTATCTCAGAAGAGGGCTCCGAGTTCAAGATTGGCGCCTCACACTCAGAATGAGAGCAGAGACTCCCTCCAGGAGAAACAGGCACTTAGGGGATGTGCTCATTAGCATGAAATGCAAATAGGCCTGGCCTCATTTGCACAACTCAATGCTGGGATTTGGCAAAAGGGCAACCAGGAAGGTGAAAGCGCTGCAGCAGCTCTGCCCTCTTCACCCCATCTTGGCAACTGGCCGGAGTGGGAGCTGACACGGCCCCAAACCCATGTCATGGTGCCAGGAGGCCTCTGGAGGATGTGTGGGTGGCTCAACTTTGTCAGGGAAGAACGCCTGGGAATCAGGGGCTGCAGGAGGTGATCCAGTCCATTCATTCCTCAGCCTTCCCGCAGTGGCTTGTGCCATTCTGGAGTCTACCAGGACTACAGATCCTGTCGTTCCATCGTAAAGATCCTACGCAGATTGTAAAGATGTTTTCCCTGCGTCTAACATAAACGCGTTCCCCCTCCCCCACTCCCCATCACGTTCAGAATTCTGGTGGTGCTTGTTTCTCTGGTACCCACAACCCTTTGGAGGCTGTGAGAGAGATAGAATCGACTGAGCCCCTGAACATAGGGAGATGAAGCTGGGCAAAAGCCCGGGTCTCCATTTGCGTGTACATGCCTGGGAAGCACAGCGCCAGCACCACTCCTAGTCCAGTGGTGGAGAAGAGTAACTCCAGGAAGCATTCATCTCTCAGACACTTCTCTTAAACCATACTGGAATCAAGGGGGAGAGGCAGGAAGTAGAATTTTGCAGGATGAAGTTGTTAAAGCTCAGCTCTAGGTATCATTCCTTAAAACATTCGAGGCCCACAGTGGCCTTAGCAGGCTGTTCCCACTTCGGGGCTGCAGGTGATCCAGGCTCTACAGTCCTGGTGCCACGCCTGGAAGCTATGCTTTTCCAGCAGGAAGCCCCTGAAAGAAGTCTCCAACCTTCAGAGAGGTCTAGAAGCAGTAGATGACGCTCAGAGCACCAGTGAGAAGACCTGTGGGTTGGGGTTAGGCCAGGGTCAACATCTTAGAAGTGGACCGGGGTTCTGGACCAGCAAAGAGGCTGGTGGGAAACATTTCCAGGCCACGCCTACTTCTACCTTTCTAGCTACGCCTATTTTTCCCAAACAGACCCCTTCCAGCCTGAAACACCAGACTCGTCTTCCTTCTCCCCAGTCTGACTCCCAGGTTCAAGCAGAGGGTGGGTTATTAACCAGGTGAAGAGTCAGATTTAGCTGTGGGATCCCGGTAACATCCCTAACTCCTGTGATTCCTGTCTCCCTTCTTTTTCAGTTCTGCTTAGACCTAAGTTCTGACTTCTGGCTGCTGTCCAATTTCGGGGTCCTGGACAAAAGATGTCAGAGGCCCGTAGGGCTACCCTAGGACCAGATGCCAAATACTTTGATTTCTCGAGGCTCCCTCCCAGGGGAGTCCCAAAGACCCAAGAGGCCAATAGAAAAGTGGGTTCGGTCTGGACAGTCGTCTGATTGGCCCCAGCCTTCGGGAGCGAACCCAGGGGCAAGAGGAGGGTAGAAAGGCGGTCCTGGTTTTGGGGTGGGAACCGGATTCCAGCTGTGGCTCTCTCCCCCTGTCCCCCCTCCCGCACTGGCACGGCGGCTGACCAATGGAAGGGCGGCTCTGGCTGTGAGATTGGCTGGGGAAAGGCGGGGCCGAGGCTTGAAGTTGGAGTGAGGGATCCAGCTGTGGTGTGCGCCGGGCTCCTCGCCGCCGCTTTCTCTCGTTCTCTCCCTCCGCGTCTCGGCCGGAGGAGGAGGCAGTGGCGCCGGCGACAGCTACGGCAACGGCAGCCACGGCGGCGGCGGCGGCGACATCTCCGCCTCCACCCCCGCCCGGGACGGCCCCCCACGGTCTCCCCGCCCCTCCCGGTCCTCTAGCCCGCCGCTGGGCGGAGGAAGGAGCCGGCCCCCACCCCCTCCAAACCCACCCTCAAAGAGATCCCTCCTCCCCTCCCCCTCCCCCCGCCGTCTCTGGCGTGGAGCCGGGACGATGCTGACCCCTTAGATCCTGCTCCAGCTGCGCCGAGGGAAGAGGGGGCGCCCCTCCCCGGACCCCCGCCCTCCACCGGGTGGCCCCTTTTTTCCTCCTCCTCTCGGGGGCTGCTTCACCGAAGGTAGCGCCCATTCGGGCAACCGGAGCCTGGGCGCGAAGGGAAGAAGCCGGAACAAAGTGAGGGGAAGCCGGCCGGCTAGTCGGGGAGCCCCCGGGAACCCAGGGGAAGCGGGACTCTCGCCAGGCGGGGCTTCCCTGGGACCCGGCGCCCCGCGGGCAGCATGCCCCTGAGGGCAGGGGGAGCTGAGCTGAACTGGCCCTCCTGGGGGCTCAGCAAGCTCTCTAGAGCCCCCCACATGCTCCCCCACCGGGGTCCCCCGGTTGTGTGAGGACACCTCCTCGGAGGGGCTCCGATCGCCCCTCTTCGGACCCCCGGGACCCCAGCTGGCCAGAGGATGGATGAGGAGGAGGATGGAGCGGGCGCCGAGGAGTCGGGACAGCCCCGGAGCTTCACGCAGCTCAACGACCTGTCTGGGGCCGGGGGCCGACAGGGGCCGGGGTCGACGGAAAAGGACCCGGGCAGCGCGGACTCCGAGGCGGAGGGGCTGCCCTACCCGGCGCTGGCCCCGGTGGTTTTCTTCTACTTGAGCCAGGACAGCCGCCCGCGGAGCTGGTGTCTCCGCACGGTCTGTAACCCATATCCTTCGGGGCACCGCGATGGGCCGGACTAGGGGGGTCCACAGGAGGGCGGGCCGTGTTGCCAGAGGGGACCGAAAGCCAGGTGAGTTGGAGAAGTGAGCCTGGACTGTGAACAGTTGAGTGGGGGACTGTTAAGGAGGGGAGGGGGCGTCCGAATAGAAACGGAGACTGGTGGGTACCCCAGACGAGCCCCACCTCCGAATACACACACCTCAGCCTTCCTTGGGCGGGGGTGAGGGGTGGAGGGTTGAAATCCAAGCTAGGAAAAGAGAGGAGAGGTGACCCTCTGGTAAGCAGCTGGATGCTCTACAGATGTGGGCAGAGGAGGGTCGTCATCCTCCAGATGTGGGCAGCTTCAGGAGCCTGGGCTTTCTACTCCGCCAGCCCGCCAGCCGCGGGTTAGCGAGCTGGGTTTGGTTTTCGAGTTTGGGGGCAGGGGTGGAGAGGAAGCTGCGGGGACGGAGGAGGGGAGACCGCAATCTCCTGGGGTTTCCTTATGCCCCCGCCCCAAAGTTTGCGGCGGATTCTAGGGTCCAGTCCCCCGACCTAGTAGTCCTTAATTAAGGCTGAGGTTTTTACTGACCTAGCGGGAAACGGGGGTGGGGGCAGCTCCTGTCCCCCCAACACCCTCCCAATCCGCGGGTTGGAGGCACAACAAGGAGATTTCGGCGGCGGCTGATGTCAGGGGTGCAGAATGAGAACAAGATGTGGTGAAGGGGGAGCTGTCTGCCCCCAGAGCTGGACTGGAGCCCCTTTTAGAGAGAGCCCAATGCGGCCAGCGCCCTCCCCACCTCAATTCTTTATCTGATGTTGAGTGCTAAGGTTGGGTTGGGGAGTTTTGTGCTTGGTTTTTTTTTTTTTTCCTAAGTGGGGGGGACTGACAAAAGCGCCGGCAAGTGGGGGATGGGATTAAGCTCGTCCACACTACGCCTCCCTTTCACAAATCAGAGTGTTCCGGCTGATGGCAGACCAGGTATGGGAAACCGCAGTCGTCTGAAAGTATTGGGGAGACCAGAGACTGCCAGTGTGTTCATTAAGGAGGACTGAGGTCCAGCTCCTCAAGCCTACTCTGTGGATGGGTTTTAGGAACGCATGCCCAACATTCCAGGCAGATGAATTTTGATTCTCAGCCTCACCTCTGCTTAGCCTGGCGTGGTCAGGGAACCCCTGATCCTCTTTAAAAAAAAAAAAAAAACCAAACCCCTAGCACAAAGCACTCACTGGCTTGACTGACGCCCATCTCTGGGGTACTGGAAAGGTGGGGGGCTGGCTGGTATGGCTATCCCAGTAACCGATAGCCTCTTCTGATTCTCTTCTTCTAGCTCAGAGGCTCTCTGGGAGTCAGGCTGGGAGACCCCAGGTTTACCCTGTAGCCCTTGAGAACCCAAGTCAAGCTCCGCTTTGGAGCACAGGGGCAGCGGAGAGCTTGATGCCGCCCTCTGCAGCCACTGTCTCTAGTGCGCAAAGCAGGATGTAAGCTGAGTCCCCCCACCCGCTGCTCTACACTCTGTGAGTCTTTGAGAAGCTCCCCTCATCCCTCCCAATCCTTTGCCCTTTCCTTCCTTCCTTCCTTCCTTCCTTCCTTCCTTCCTTCCTTCCTTCCTTCCTTCCTTCCTTCCTTCCTCTCTGAACCGAAGAAAGGAGAAGAGGGACTCTGAGGAGTGTGGTCTCCCTAACTGGCTTGCTATCTGGAATTATGAGTCTCCATTCCAAGGTCTCCATCTCTGTGGCAGAGATGGAGAGGAGAAAAGAAGCCCTCATCCCCACTCCTAAACACATTATGAATGGGAAACCCCCAGCAGTCCCTATCCTCTCTTTCTTAGGAGTCCTAGGGGAGACTGGAACATCTTGTCACCTCTCCCTTCAAATACCCCCTAAAAGCAGACCTTTTGGCAAGTATCTCTGCCCACTTGCCCTATCTCCAGGTGGAGGACCTGGAGGTAAATACTTTCCTGGAAGAAAATAAGTGACCAGGCTTACAAGAGGGAAAAGAGGTGAGAGTCTAGTTAATCTTGAGATTTGGGGAGCAGGCCCGATCTGGGGAGTGGTGTGTGGTCTGGGTGTGTAGCACCTATGTCCCTAGATCTAAATTAGCTAGCTGAATATGCTGAGAACAATTTCTTGGTAAGGGGGGCTGCCTGGACATTTACTCCCATTTCCCCATCCGACCCAAGTCACAAGGACAAGTGTATTTCCACGGCCAGAGAAGGAATCTGAACAGCCCCCTGAGCCTTAACCCTCTCCTTTCTCTCTTTTTGGTATCCGTGAGGCTTCTGTTGGCTTCAGGAGTCCCCAATGTAGGTCATGAAGACATTGGTCCTGAGGGGCCTGACTGGCTTCCCCTTCCCAATGGACTGAAGCTAGTTAGCCTTTTTCTCGACATACTTTTCTCGGCCCCTTCCTCTTGCAACCTCATTAAAAGGCCAGATTTCCTAGAGTGGAGATCTAGGTGTAGGTAGGAAGTGTGTGTGTGTGTGTGTGTGTGTGTGTTGTGGAGGGAGGAAGGAGGAAGGGCACAAAAGTATATGTTCCTGTACTGGGGAGATCAGGGACATGGGCCCAAGCAGCTCCCTGGCAGGCCACTGCCTCCCAGGTTACAGGGGAACACTGGCCTTTGCAATGTGTTTCTTACAGTGTGAGGGCGTGCGTTTCCCCTCCCGGGAAGGAGTTCCTGAGCATTCCCTCTCGGGTTGTTGTGTCACATCTGGAAGTTTGTGTAGGAGTTTCTCCAAGCTCAGAGCCCAGCACAGCTTTTTCTCATTTGGAAATCACAGGCTGGCATTTGGGATGGAGGAGTGGGAGGGGGGCCAGAGAACGAGAGGGGAGCATGCCAGGAGTTGAGGGGAGGAGGGGGCGGGGGGATAGGGGGGGTAGGCCTGAGAGACAGGAGTCCTAATGGCTTCCAGAAGTGAATGTGAGTGTGGAGCTGTGCGTCACTGTGTGTGTCCAAGTGTGTGTCTCTAGAAGGGAGGAGGTCCTAGGAATTTCTGTAGTCTTCCTTGCCATTGTCCCAGTGCCCCAAGTCTTCTGATTCTTCCCAAGGGAGGATTCTCCATTGGGTCCTCAGGGGAGAGAGAGAGAGAGAGAGAGAGAGAGACAGAGACAGAGACAGAGACAGAGAGACAGAGAGAGAGACAGAGAGAGAGACAGAGAGAGAGACAGAGAGAGAGAGACAGAGAGACAGAGAGACAGACACAGAGAGAGACACAGAGAGAGACACAGAGAGAGAGACACACAGAGAGAGACAGAGACAGAGAGAGAGAGAGAGAGAGAGCATAAGGGGGTTGTTTGAATCTCATATGTCCCCTCATCCCATTTCCAAATCCTAGACCATCCAGAGCAGATTCTGGGGAGAAGAGCTGAGGCAGAGAATTGAGTGGAACGGGGTGGGGGCAGAGGATCTTGGGTAGTCTGTCCCAGATTCTTCTTTCTTCTGGGTCATATGGACTCCTCTGCACGTCCTCTGTTCCACTGCTGGGGGACTCCCCATCACCCCTAGTGCCAGTTGGAGCCATTCCTGGGATTACCCCTCCACCCTGGCCCCCCTTCTGCTGTTCCCGCCCCAGCTCTCACCCCGCCCAGCCTGCCTCAGCTGGGCCGGCGACAGACACACTGCACACACACACACACACACACACTCACACTCACACACACACATACCCCAGTCACAGAGTTTGAATCAGATTTCTGGCCTATTTCCCCTCCCAAAGATTCCAGTGGCCCTCTCTCATGTGTCTCTGTGTCTCCTGTCTCTGTCTCTGGGTGGGGCTGGCTGCCTTTCGGGCAGGCTTCAGTTTTCAGTTTAGTTGGAAACCTCTCTCCCCACACACCCACACACCGGAGCTGGGGGCGCATGGGGAAACAGGATAGTTAGTAGGATGGGGCCATTGTTGGGGATTCCCCTTTTCTGAAGAAAAAATAAATGAGCACAGACCATCAAATTAAATCCCTGCGTCGTCTTCCACCCTAGGAAGCATTGGCTCCCATAGACTACCAACCTCCTGTTGGGATGGGCGGAGCAAGAACCTGTGTCCCATCCCCCAACTCTTACTAGAAGGCCAGAATTCCTGGTTCCAGGCCAATTTCCTCCTCAGTATTCCTTAGTCTCACATTTCCAGACTTCTGGGAGGGAGAGAGGCAGCTAGAAGGCCTGCTTGCTGTCTGGGTTCACACCCTGGGCCCAGGGCCTTAGATCTCTAGTTGCCAATAATCTAGGCAAAAGCCCTATCTAGATTAAAAACCTATGGAGAAGACTCATTTGTGGATATAGCATGCTCTATTTCCCTCTCCCAGGAAAGAGAGAAGGGGGGAGGGATGGTAGAGAGGTCTGCTTCTGCTGTTCTCGCTTTCTCTGCTTTTGATGGTGGGTTATGGGGAGAAGAAAGATCCTCCCCTCTCCTGCTCCCACCCTTTGGGATCCACTCCAGCCCGGACAGTCACCATAGCAACAGTAGACATGTGACCGCACAGGTCTCTCATAGTCACTATGGCAACCAGTGTCCCCCGTTCCCTTGGTTACCATGGGGATCTGTCACATGGTTCCCCCCCCCCAACCTGATAACCTGTGGGTCTCCCTGCTTCTCTTTCCTTGCATAAGGACAAGAGAGCAGTCTGGGCAAGGGGAGAGAATGTGTAAGGGGGTGGGGGGGTGTCTCTTCAGTTTCCATGGCAACAAATCCACACCACCTGGTGACACATTCTCCTGTTGTTATGGCAACAGAAGAACATCACACAGTGACATGGTGCCGTGTTGCCAAGGAAACAAGCCCCACCCTGAGAAGGGTGAAAGACCCCTCCCCCCCACACACACCTTAGATATTCCTCTATTCAGATTGTTCTAGATTTGCCTGTCCTTTTTATACTTGCCTACAGTGAAGGGGAAGCCAGCGTGCAGGGGATATGCCTGGGTGCAGGCTGGATTGCCAAGGGTCCAAAGAAGGGGATTTTGGTGAAGAGCCTGATATGGGGTTGGCTGGGGGCAGGTTCTGACTATCAGAGGCCCTAAACTGAGTCTGTCTGGGACAAAAGAGGGACCCAGTTCCTCCATAGGTCAAGTCTGTTCCTCCTTACATCACTGTCATGAATTTGTCACTGTTCAGGGAAGCATCAGGAAATCATGAATGGGGAGGCACATCTGGCTTCTAGATTGGCAGATGAGTGACTGATAGACACAGTGGCTCATTCATTTATTCTTGCTGATCATTTGCTCTGGACTGCATATGACACTGGGCTTTGTAGTGTGGCTGCTGTTAACACTGTGGCAGAGCCAAGCGCATGGATGACTTGACCAGGTAGGGCCACTGTCATTGGATGTCCAAATAGATACCTGGGGCCTTTTCCCCCAACACTGTTCTCCAGGGCCCCTCCTAGGCCCTGTCTCTCCGGCAGAGGAGAATGGGCTAGGTTGGGGGAAAACAGACCAGTTATTAAGGGTAATTGTGTCCTTTCCTTTCCAAGTGGTGGCTTCCTCCCTTTCCCCCCTCTTCCAGAGTGCCCTCTGGCTGACCCCCATTCTGGAGAGAGATCCATTGGCTACAGTCAGGAAAACAACCAGCCCCTGTAGGAATACTTTCATTTGCCCCTCTCACCTACTAAGCCACTTTAAACCTAGGATAATGTTTTATTTTTTTACTCTTTTTTTTTTTTTTGAGACAGGGTGCAGCCCTGGCTGTCCTGGAATTAACTCTGTAGACCAGGCTGGCTTCGAACTCCAAGATACGCCTGCCTCTTAGGTGCTGGGATTAAAGGTGTGCACCATAGTCTCTTTCTCTTAAGGGATGGATATTAGGGAAACTGAAACATCTTATGACTTCTAGGGTGTTAGGCATGGGTGGTGATAGTGATGTGCACCCCCGAGAAAAGAGCCTGGCTAGACAGAATGAGGAAGGCTTCAAGGTGGCCGAGGGAGAAGTCAGGGTTGCTGATTCAGCACAGAGGTGGGGTATGGGGAAGGCCAGCTGGGAGGCTGAGTCTGGTCCTCTGAACCTCCCTGATCACTTCCTCAGGCCTGGTGAAAGCATTACCACTCCAGAAGCAAGGCTAAGACAGGAATGGCCCATGGGTTCTAGGCCCTGAGTGGATTGGCAGGGCAGGTGACAGGCAGCTGCAACCCCTTTCTTCTTTCTGGACTCTACTTGTCTCTGGTTTCTTTGCTCTTTCTGCCTCACTCCTGTTTTTCCACGAGGAAACTAGGGTGTCTGGTTGTATATCTGTGGGGTCCAGGGCCCGGAACCTTCTTTATCCAGAGGGGATCTTGTATATTTTCATGCCAACGAGCTGAAGGTCAACCACGCAACAGAACTTATGTAGAAAGGCTCGGGATGGAGAAAGAATTCCCTCTGCTCCTAGCTGCTTGGGTTTAGAAGGTACAAGAGATATGGTGGCAGTCTGGCCTCACGTATGGCACTGCTGTCCACTCCGCAGAGCTGAAGCTTGTCCCCAGTGCAGGCCCTGGCGTGGAGAGCAGTTTTGATCTGAAAGGCATGGACATGGTGACTATAGGCTGAGGACTTTGAGAAGACAGGGAGCTGGCGGTTGGAGAGAGAGCTTGGGGCTCCTCTGAAGTGTCAGGGGTGGGGAGGGGGTTGACAATGTAGGCTTGACTATTTGTAGTGCAGGGAAGGAAGGCGACAGAGTAGGCCACAAGCTTGGAAGCCTCAGTCTCATCCTGGCGTCTTGAGCAACTCTGGCACATGACTTGGCTTCAGCTCTCTGGGTCTTGCTGTCCTTGGGTTTCGGGGGTGGGTTGGGGTGGGGTGGGGTGGGGTGGGTGGGGTGGGGTGGGGTGGGTGGGTGGGGAATAGAATGATCCACCTTGGATGCTTCATGGGGCTGTTGTGAGCAACGTCGTGGCATTGTGCGAAAGTGCGTGGTAAACTGTAAGGCAGGCTTAATCCGACTGTAGGTTTGTGTAACACATTCGCATACATTATCTCACTTGCTTCTCACATCTATCCGGTGAGCGAGGAGGATGAGATTCACAGCAAACTCGTGGAGCCTGGCATTTCCACACGCACAATCGATGCTATTCCCTACACGGCTTGTGCAAATAGCCAGGGTAGTCATGGCTTTCTCTACCTTACAAAGGAGGAAGATGGGATCGAAGTCTCTCGGGGTGGGAGTGCGGGGGGGGGGGGGTGTTAATATACAGGTAGCAAGCATTCGGGATGCCACGGGAGGCTCCCATCAGCCCTGGCTCTGGATAGCTGTTTCCTTGACACCTGATACGTGGTTCGAGCGAGTCAGCATGCTGGTCATTCTCCTCAACTGTGTGACTCTGGGTATGTTCAGGCCGTGTGAGGACATTGCCTGTGACTCCCAACGCTGCCGGATCCTGCAGGTGAGTGTGAGTGTGTGTGTGTGTGTGTGTGTGTGTGTGTGTGTGTAGTGTGTGTGTGTGTGTATGTTAGTGGTTCTTGGATCTTAATACCCTGAACTCTGTTCTACCAGATCCAACTGGTGGGTTCTAGGTGGGGTGTGTGTGGGTGTCCCCCAGTCCCTCAGTTTCTTCAGCCCCTCCTTTCTACGTCAGGCCTTCGATGACTTCATCTTTGCCTTCTTTGCTGTGGAAATGGTGGTGAAGATGGTCGCCTTGGGTATCTTTGGGAAGAAATGTTACCTGGGAGACACTTGGAACCGGCTTGACTTTTTTATCGTCATTGCTGGGTGAGGGCTTGGGCTAGGGTGGGAGAGTAGTGGGCAGATCTCCTGCCTCTTTGGTTGTCCACTCAGCCCAGGCTGCCTGCTTCCAGTGCTCGGCCTGTTCTCTGAATCTCACCATCTTCCTTTTGAGTCGGAGGAGACTGTCATTGCTTGGTGGGAGGTGTCCCTGCCCCCTAGACAGAGAGCTGATCTTCAGCCTCCCTTGGTAGAGGAGAGGGGAGAGTCCTGGGTCACTCTGTCACCTCACAGCAGGAGTCTTCCCTGGCCTCTTTCACATGGAGTTGGCCTCAAACTCAAAGGGCCTCCTTCCCGGCCCCTCCCCACAGGATGCTGGAGTACTCGCTGGACCTGCAGAATGTCAGCTTCTCCGCAGTCAGGACAGTCCGTGTGCTGCGACCGCTCAGGGCCATTAACCGGGTGCCCAGTGAGTGACCCCTTAGCCCTCACCCCTGTATAGAGGGCCCTCAGAAGAAATATGGCACAGGCATCATGACCTGACCTTTTGAAGCTGAGACAGAGAAGGGCTCAGTAGGGACCCAGTCAGAGCCCCTACCCCTGGTGGTATCACTAGCAAAGCTACCTGGGAAAATCTCCATCCCACGAATTTCAGCCAGGCTTTAGACAGAATCTTAGAAATACCTTAGACGACCCCTTCCTAGGGGAATAAAGGTGGGTGGGGACCAGTGGAGCAAGTGTCAGACCCACAGGAGGGGATACAAAGTGCTAGTGGCCCGTCTCTCAAGACAAGGCCACTTCACGCCTTACCCTCTGGCCCTGGTTGTATTTCCCCCCATCCCCACCCCCACCCCCCACCCCTTTCCAACTCTTGCAGTGACTGCTGGGACCATTATCTAAATTAAACCGCATTGGTTTCTGGAGCCAGCAAAGGTTTGGCAGCTCCAGCTCCTTTGCCGTTCTGCCCCTCCTCCTTTGCAGGCCCCCTTTGCAATTCCTCAACCTATACAGGATTGCAGATGGTCCCCACTGGGGCCTCAGGAGGGGATATCGTGCCTGACTTTATGCCTGATGCTGCAGTAGCCGTGTGTGTGTGTGTGTGTGTGTGTGTGTGTGTGTGTGTGTGTGAGAGAGAGAGAGAGAGAGAGAGAGAGAGAGAGAGAGAGAGAGAGATGCAGTTATCTCTGGGAGGGCAGAACGGCTGAGTGAGTCTGGGGTGGGACAGTGATGTTTGGTGCTAAGGCAGAGATCCGGAAGAGGGGCGTGGCTGGCCTCCTCTCCCAGGTGACAGCTACTAGATTTATAGACCTCAGACTAACCACTGCTGTAATTCCCTTAATGCAAGCCCTGAGGAATTGATCTCAGTTGGAGCACTGAGGAGCTGATGGGGGGGGGGAGGGGGTGAAGAACTGAAAAGGATGAGGACCGACTACAGCAAGGTGGCTGTAGCCATCAGGAAGGTTAATCATTTGCTGGTGTGCTGTTGTTTAGAACCTTTGCCCTAGAGAGAACAGGGCCCACCCAGGGCACTTTGGGGGTCAAATGGGCCACTGGAGATCCATTAGTTTGACAAGAGCTTAGAAGCTCTGGGTTTTCTGAAGGCTAGTTCAAATGTTTGGGTCTTGGACCTGGAGGGAGGAAGGTGAGTGGGTCCCTAACAGGGCTTTTATCTGGGGCTGGGAGTATGTAGTGGCCTTGACCCTGGAGGGAGGAAATACTCCCCAAAAGATAGAGTTATGTCTCTTCAGACCCTGACTTCAAGATCTGGACCCAGCAGGAAACAGACACAGAGAACACAGATGCAGGGCTAGGGGCTAGGGGTGGGCTCAGAAACCTGGTTACGTGCTGGTCTTCTTGTCTGCCTCTAGCCTTTCTCTAGGTCTGTCCTAGTTCCCCCAGTGGCCCTCTGGGGCCATCATTTAGGAAGGTCAGGTGACTGTGTCTGGTGAGAGAAGGAAGTGGGAGGTGTGTGTGTGTGTGTGTGTGTGTGTGTGTGTGCCACTGCCTTGGGGAGCAGGATTTGGAAGCACAAAAAATCCTAAATTTAAGTCCTGGCGCTTACATTTAGCAGCTCCCATCCTGAGCAGCTCACGTCACTTCTGTGAGCCTCAGACTTCTCATCTGTAAATTGGGGGTGATATCATCAGCCCCATGGTGACACGGGAAGTGTGAGATGGGACTCAGAACTTAGAGGGCTTTGGAAACCACAGTTGGTACCATACAACAATTAATATGAGTATTAACAATTAAGGACTGCCTGGGAGAGTTAGGAGTGTCTGCCAGTCCCCCTCCAGCTTAAATGGGCGGACCCTCTTGGGGAAGACTGCCAGCCTGTGCCCCTGGCACACTGGAGCCCCCAGCATGGCTCTTCTGCCCCCACAGGCATGCGCATTCTCGTCACATTACTGCTGGATACCTTGCCTATGCTGGGCAATGTCCTGCTGCTCTGTTTCTTCGTCTTTTTCATCTTTGGCATCGTTGGTGTTCAGCTGTGGGCAGGGCTGCTTCGAAACCGATGCTTCCTCCCTGAGAATTTCAGCCTGTGAGTGGTGGAGCCGGTGGGTGATGGACTGGGGAGCTGTGGACCTCTCTTAGTCCCCGGCTTCCTGTTGCCATGGATATATGTGGTCTCATATCTGGCATTTGGCTCTCAAACTTAGTTACACAGTGGGACAACCTGGAGCATTTTAAAGTCCTGATGCCCAGGTTACCCCTTCCAGAGATTCCCATTGCATTGACCTGGGGTTCAACTAGGATTTAGGCCTTTAAAAAGTCCTCCCAGAAGCCAGCCACAAAGTATACAGCTTTAATCTCAGAACTCTGGAGACAGAGTTGGGTGGATCTCTGTGGGTTTCAGGCTGGCTTAGTTTACGTAGGTCAGGGCCAGCCAAAGATATATGGTGAGATCTTGCCTTAAAAGAAAGAAAGAGAGGGAAAGAGAGAGAGAGAGGGAGAGAGAGAGAGAGAGAGAGAGAGAGAGAGAGAGAGAGAGAGAGAGAGAGAGAGAGAGAGAAAGAAAGGATGGATGGATACATAAGTCAGGGCCAGCCAAAGATATATAGTGATACCTTGCCTTAAAAGAAATACAGAGCCGGGCGTGGTGGCGCACACCTTTAATCCCAGCACTCGGGAGGCAGAGGCAGGCGGATTTCTGAGTTCGAGGCCAGCCTGGTCTACAAAGTGAGTTCCAGGACTGCCAGGGCTATACAGAGAAACCCTGTCTCGAAAAAACAAAACAAAACAAAACAAAACAAAAACAAACAAATAAAAAAAGAAATACAGACAGACAGAAGGAAAGAAAGAAAGCAGCTGGCTCCTTGAGGGCTGGGGATATAGCTCAGTTGGTAGAGTGTTTATCTAGTAGGCATGAAGCCCTGAGTTTGATCCCATGCACTGTATAAACTGGGTGCTGTGGTTCCGTAGTCCCAGAACTCAGGAGGCAAAGACAGGAGGACCAGAAATTCACAATCATTGGGTTGTATAGATTTTTGAGGCCAGCCTGGAGCTACATGAGACTACTTGGCAAAGAAGGGAAGGGTAGATAGAAAATCAACTCCCCTGTGATTTTGACTTGCTGTTAACATAGTTGGAAAACTACCTCCCTAGAATTGTGGACCTCTTGGACTCTGGAGTCCCCGAGCAAGCACTCATGTCCTCCCTACCCACAAGCCCCTGCTTTGCCCAATCCCCTCCCCCACGGTAGGTCTGGCCTACCCTCTGTGTGCCTTGGTGCACCCACAACAGCTTTTAATTCCTTGGCTTCTCAGTGGAGGATCCTCCTCGCCAGCCTTATCTCTGCCTCCCCTCGCCCTGCAGCCCGCTGAGTGTGGACTTGGAGCCTTACTACCAGACAGAGAATGAGGATGAGAGCCCCTTCATCTGCTCTCAGCCTCGGGAGAATGGCATGCGATCCTGCAGGAGCGTGCCCACGCTGCGTGGGGAAGGCGGTGGTGGTCCACCCTGCGGTCTGGACTATGAAGCCTATAACAGTTCCAGCAATACCACCTGTGTCAACTGGAACCAATACTATACCAACTGCTCTGCAGGCGAGCACAACCCCTTCAAAGGCGCCATCAACTTTGACAACATTGGCTATGCCTGGATCGCCATCTTCCAGGTGGGGCCACACGGGCCCTGGGATGTTGCCCAGAACAGTCACAGGACACTGCACAACTTGGGAGTGCTTATTCTCAGGGTTAGGGTGGTGACCAGGGGAGCAGAACAGACGGGAGGAGATTTCAGTGGTGCCAGCCAGAGTCAGCCATCTCTCTTGCCTCCACAGGTCATCACACTGGAGGGCTGGGTCGACATCATGTACTTTGTGATGGATGCTCATTCCTTCTACAACTTCATCTACTTCATTCTTCTCATCATCGTGAGTGACTCCTCCAGCCTTCGTGGGAGTGGGGCATCCTGGGGACACGGGTGGAGGCAGAGAATAGATGGGAAGTTCTTAGCTCTCAAGTCCCATAGGGGTGGCAGCATAATGAGTGAGTCAGGAGAAATCCAAGACCAAAAGCCAGACTCTACCACCTGCTACTGTTAGGACCTTTTGCAAGCCATCCTCTTTGAGGTTATGGCTTCAGGCTCTTCACCGGTAAAATGTGTGTGTGTGTCCAGGGGCGGGGGGGTGTTCTGAATCCACAATGCTATCAATCCCCTTCTCCAGGGGTGCTCAGAAATGGCCAAGTATAGTTCTGTCTTTGGGAGCCTCAGGGGAACACTGCCAGCATTCGGTTGGAAAAGAGAAAGATGTTCGACATCCTGAAACGCTTACAAGCAAAGAATCATGCACCCCAAATTCCAATCAGTATTGAGAAATACTGAGAGATCGCTCATTCCTTCCAGCTCTAAAATTCCAGGGCTCTGTGAAGGCAGAAGACAGGCCAAAGCAGCATCGTTTAATCATTTTAATCACTAGCAGTCATAGTCGATGCTTTCATGGCTACCACTTACAGCTGTTATTTATTGAGCACTTACTGTGTGCCAACCGCTGCTCTCTGCACTTCCTGGGGGGCGGGGCATTTCTTCCTCACCGTGATCTCCTTGCCACCTTTGTTTTTCAAGCAAGGAAAACCACTTTCCCTCATTTATCTGCCCCCACCATGTGCCTTGTCTAAGCGGGTTGATCAGACTTGCCAGGGAGGGTTGTTAGTGCTGGTGTCGTTGTTCTTCCTCCTTATGTACTCCTGTGAGGTGGGCGCTTCAAGGACTCTGGCTTCTAAGTGAGAACTCAGAGCTCTAGAGGGTTGGCCACTGGTCCGGGATTATGTTGGAAGTCGGGGCTAGAGTTGAGATGTCAGGTCCAGGTTACCAACTCCAAATCCATGTCAACGAGAGGCCAGTGCAGAGCCAGGTGGAGGGTCAGATCCCGAGAGAGAGAGATTAAGAATGAAATTAAGATCATTCAAGGCATGGGATAAGCTTCAGAGAGGACAGAGTGACACTACTCCTGGGGAGAGCCACAGTCTGTAGGCTCTGAGAAAGGGCAATTCCCTAGGCTGCCACAACTTTCCCTGGTATAAAAGAATTGACCAGGCTTGGCGCAAAGCTTGGCTGGGGACCTGTACCATCCCTGACCATTTACCGCAAGGGTGAAGCAGGTACTTCAGGCAAGTCCGTTGTTCTTCATCTGATAAATTGTTGGCGTCCTCAGGAGTGCTTGGGTGGGGGGAGGGGCAGACGGGGACATCAGGGGCCTAGTTTCCACCCTCCCACACACCTCCTGAAAATTCTTCCCAAACAGCTCTCTGGAATCACACTAGTGAAGCTAATTATCATAATTACTAGGACATGAGCTAGGGGAGAAAAAAAGTCCGCTTTGTTAGCACAAATATTTATCTCCATCCTTTAGGGTTGTTGTCTAAACAATAGGTTGCCCAGGGTCCTGGGGAAACAGAGGCACAGAGATGGAGACTGGGGAAGGATGGGCGAGTCAGAACGACAGGTTTGTTAGGCTTGGGGGGGGGTCCCTCCTTTCAGATGGGGATATTGACATCCTGTGGTTAAGGGTCTTACCCAAGGTCATGAAGCAAGAATGGATACAAGTGGGAGGATTATAAGTAAACCTCAAAGGGTTAATCCGAGTTGAAGGTTGTGTGTTCCCGGTATTTTATCCATTTCTACAGCATTCTCTCCTAATACAAAATGGGAGGATGCCTTAGGCTCTCCATGCGTACACATTTAAAGGCAGGGAACTGGAGAATATCTGCAAAGTATGCTATCACCAGCAGTAGTGGGATAGGCCTGAGCTGTTGCAGACCCCTGGGCCTGGCCCCCAGGTACTCCATTGATTGTGGCAGCTGACCTGAAGTTTCGTTTTTCTTCAGGACATCTCTTCTTTCTGTCCCCACCCCTGCAGGTGGGCTCCTTCTTCATGATCAACCTGTGCCTGGTGGTGATCGCCACGCAGTTCTCTGAGACCAAGCAACGGGAGAGTCAGCTGATGCGGGAGCAGCGTGTACGATTCCTGTCCAATGCTAGCACCCTGGCAAGCTTCTCTGAGCCAGGCAGCTGCTATGAGGAGCTTCTCAAGTACCTGGTGTACATCCTCCGCAAAGCAGCCCGCAGGCTGGCCCAGGTCTCTAGGGCTGTAGGCGTGCGGGCTGGGTTGCTCAGCAGCCCGGTGGCCCGTGGTGGGCAGGAGCCCCAGCCCAGTGGCAGCTGCTCTCGTTCACACCGTCGTCTGTCTGTCCACCACCTGGTCCACCACCATCACCACCACCATCACCACTACCACCTGGGTAATGGGACGCTCAGAGTTCCCCGGGCCAGCCCAGAGATCCAGGACAGGGATGCCAATGGGTCCCGCTGGCTCATGCTGCCACCACCCTCTACCCCCACTCCCTCTGGGGGCCCTCCGAGGGGTGCGGAGTCTGTACACAGCTTCTACCATGCTGACTGCCACTTGGAGCCAGTCCGTTGCCAGGCGCCCCCTCCCAGGTCCCCATCGGAGGCATCTGGCAGGACTGTGGGTAGTGGGAAGGTATACCCCACTGTGCATACCAGCCCTCCACCAGAGATGCTGAAGGATAAGGCACTAGTGGAGGTGGCCCCCAGCCCTGGGCCCCCCACCCTCACCAGCTTCAACATCCCACCTGGGCCCTTCAGCTCCATGCACAAGCTCCTGGAGACACAGAGTACGGGTGAGAGCGTGGGTGGGTGTGCTGGGACCCCACAGTTGGAGGCTGGGTGGTAATTTGGAAGACTAGGAGTCTGAGAACCCAGGGCCCCAGGGTGCAGATTCCAGGTTCTCACGCAGCCTTCTGACATCTTTAGACCAATCCCATTGCTTTTTTTGAGCCCTGCTTATTTCATCCATTCAAATGGGAATTATGATTATTGTATATATTAGGAGTAATGAGAGCAGTCACACATGCATACCTACCATGGGCTGCATTCTATGCCTCTGGCCATAACATCTAACTGCTGCTGCCCAATGGAGTGCCTGTCACATGCTTTGCAGGCAAGATCTGCTTGAGTCCTCTGGACAGGTTGGTAATAAGCTTACAGGCACCCTTGCTGCGTGCACAAGAGGCACAAGGTGGCTAGGAGTGTCGGCAAGTGTGACCTCAAGACCATCTGACTCTGCAGCCCACTCTCTGTCCTTTGTCCCAGGGCTCAACGGGGTGGGAAATGGTGTGTGACTGTGGCAGTCTGGTGCCTCACAAGGTGACTGCTGTAAACAGAGAGACCTGGAGCAGGAGCAGTCAGTGCAGAAAGCAGCCAGCCTTGTGGGTAGAACTTCGGTGACCTGAGGGAGTAGTGATACTTGCTGCTTGTGGGCGGGCTACCCATGCAGACACAGCCTGGGGCCTTGTGTTTCAGCGAGGATGTGGTGACAGAAAGTTATGGGATAAGTGAGATGTCCCCTGGGACCAGAAAATGTCACACAGAACACAGAGTGAAAAGTTCTTATGCTAGCTCTCCCACTGCCCTGCCCTGGGACATCCCACATGCAGGCTTCCACTTTCCACTGTATAGTAGGTGGGATTGAGACCATCACTACTGTGGGAGCTTAGTGGTGTCCTGTGCTATACAGATGCATTCCAGAGGGGAACGTGTCGTTTTGTGCCTACTAGGGGTCAGGCTTTGAGGACAATCTTACACTTACTTCAACAGTGTGGTCTCAGAGGTGCCACTCATTTCTTATATTTTGTGACCAAAATAGGATTTAGATGGACAGAGGATGCCTTGGGGCATGTCCCTGAGTGTATTCAGAATACACTTGGTATACGTATGTGTGCATGAAGGAAGGTGGGGATTCCATGTGTGTATATCTATATGAGGGTACAAGTGTCTGACTTACATGCATTTGGCTACGGCGCTCCTTCCTGGTGTGTGCATATGCCCATATGTGCGTGGGTCTGGTGTAATAACATTGGATGACACAAATGTGTTTGGGTACACATGTTTGGTGTATATTTATCGTGGTATACAAATAGCATGTGCCCACTATACATGTGCACAGTATGTGCATGTAGTGTGTGCGTATGTGTATCTGGTATGTGGGATAAGATGTGTGTATGTGTGGGTGGGTCCCAAATATCCCTTGGGAAATGCTACTCAGCACTGTGTGGGTGCAGTCCTACACTGCAGGGAAGGGGAGATGGTCTAGGTTCCTGGCCGAAATCTCCTAAGACCTAGGAGGACATGGTGGCTACCTCTCTATCTCAATCCTAGGATCCTTAGAAGTGACCACCAATACGGTGCTATTGACATTGGGGTATTTTGTTAGTCAGAAATGCCCCATTCGTTAAGTGCTCAGCACACCTATCTCTGGAACCCCAGCCTCCCTCCTGCAGGGTCTACATCCTCCTAGGACCGGGAGCTCCCAATGAGCCTCTAACACCTACTCTTTTGTTCCAGGAGCCTGCCATAGCTCCTGCAAAATCTCCAGCCCTTGCTCCAAGGCAGACAGTGGAGCCTGTGGGCCGGACAGTTGTCCCTACTGTGCCCGGACAGGAGCAGGGGAGCCAGAGTCCGCTGACCATGAAATGCCTGACTCAGACAGTGAGGCTGTGTATGAGTTCACACAGGACGCTCAGCACAGCGACCTCCGGGATCCCCACAGACGGCGACGGCGGAGCCTGGGCCCAGATGCAGAGCCTAGTTCTGTGCTGGCCTTCTGGAGGCTGATCTGTGACACATTCCGGAAGATCGTAGATAGCAAATACTTTGGCCGGGGAATCATGATCGCTATCCTGGTCAATACCCTCAGCATGGGCATCGAGTACCACGAGCAGGTAGGGGTGCAGCCCAGGCTGGCTCTGGACAATGGCTTCTTCTCTAGGGTTGGTTCCTCGCTGTGGCTGGGAGAGGTTCGATGGAGAGATGAAGTGGTGGGTGGAGTCTCTAGGGGGTAAGCACAATGATGATTACTTCCTTTCTGAATGAGGTTGCTCAGGCAGGCACAGGTATGTCCTGTCTGGGAAGGCTTCTCAGAAGAGGGAGGCTTTATGTGTGTGCATAACAAGCGTATGGGGTAACAAACCACCAGAAGACTTGTTCTCTTCTCTTGGAAAATGCAAGGCAGGCAAGGGATGTGTTATCTCAGTAAGTAGAGGGTGACTGACAGGCAGGAGGGCCATACAGGTAGAAGGGAAGAATGGGTGGTATTGAGAGCCTGTGCTTGGGAGATTATCAGGGTGCAGCAGGCAAGGCAGTCTAGGCTTGGCCTCAGGTCAGAACCTTGCTATAAACCAGGGTGGCTCTGGCCGGGCAGCTTAAAACCAGTGAGTCTGAGGAGCTGCTCCAAGGAGGACGGTGTTTAGTCAGGAGAAGAGGAGGCTCAGCAGGGACGGTGAGCTGTCTTCAAATATTTGGAGGACTGTCATGTGGAAGCTTGTTCTGTGGGTTGATGGCTGCCAGCTACAGAGCCTGGGCTGAGAGAGGAAGCTACCTCTAAGCTGTGCAGGTGGAATGTGTGGTCAAGTCAGGGGGACTCTGCTGGCCTGTGCACATATGCAGGACTGTCTGAAGAAGTTGGCCAGTGGTACTGCATGTAGGTTCTTCTGTGTTATTGTCTCTTTGGCTGTTTATCTGAGAAGTCTTGCCACCCTGAGGTAGCAGGGAGGGAGTTGACCATTGGACTCTCACCTTTTCTGGTTCTGAAGTGAGCATGTGCAGCCCTCCTGTCACATCCCCATGCTGACACAGAGGCATCGAGAGCTTGTGACAGTCGCACAGGAGTGGAGGAGTGTCTCAACCAGTATGGGCTGAGCTGGGTGTGGGGGTAGGGTGTGAAGCCAGCAAAATGCTCACTTTTCAGAGGGTTTTGAACCCTGGTACCCTCACCCCACCGAACTCTACCCTGGAAATGTCATGAGCAGATATCTGGCTCTTTCTTGAACTGCCCTGTCTGGCCAGGCGCACCCCTTCATTTTTCACATCCATTGGCTCCATTCTCTCTTGCTTGAATAACCCACTGTGGAACAGCTATGCCTTGCACGGTTCTTCCCCAGTGTCAGCGAGGTGTGTGTGGAATCACACACTGGCTGCAGTGCCAACGGGTGGCCATGCATGGCACTGGGTGGGCGTGTTGTGTCTGGGCCGCGTGGGGTGTGGGCATGTATGCACATGCCAGTTCTGCCAGCCTCCCTCAGAGAGGTGCTCTACTCTGCCAGGTGGCTGGGGGAGGGTGGGGGACAGCATTTCCCCCTTCTGTGACTCAAGGACCTCTACATCCTTGGATCCCCTAGCCTGAACTGCCACCTCCTCTGTTTCACTCAGCACCGGTTTTGGTTTAGTCCCTCTCTCCCAAGGGAACACATTTTTGATGCCCTCCCCTCCCCCTGGGGGGATGCATCCAACAGTCCCTGCCTGGCCAGATGCTGCTAGTGGAGGCTTTGATTGCACTGGGAAGAAGCTGAGTCAGACAGGCTGAAGGCAGATGAAGCTGCAGCAAGAGGGCTTTCAGTTAGATGTCAAGAAGGATGCCCCTTTGGAAAGGAAAGAAAAACCATTAGTTGAAGTACTTCCCGCATCTCCTTAGCCACGTTCCTGGGGAAAGAGGAGACAACCCTAGCTCCCCCTTAACCCTCAGTAATAGGAAGCCCTCATTCTAAGCTGACAGCATCTGCTGTAGGGGATAAGTTTGTCCTAGAACCTGGTTGATGTAGGCCCCATGGGGGTGAGTGGGAGTCCCCAGCAGGCTGGGCAGATGACTGGTTGCCGCCTGGCAAGCTCAGAGGATGGGGAGGGTGTCATAAAACTCCAGAAGCTGCCATGGTCCTGTGCTTGCAGGCACTGTGGCGTGAATGTCCCGCCATCTGGGCCTCTAAGCAGGCTGAAGGGGGTGCTGGGTAGGAGGGTAAGGATGGATGCAAGGCTGAGAGATGCAGAGGGGCTTAGAGGGGAAACAGGAACGGGGCAGGATGCAGAGAGGGCAAACTTGAGACCCAGGGAGAAGGGGACAAAAAAGGTGGGGACAGGTGTGGAAGGAGAGAGGGACAGGAAGGCAGAGAGGAAGGACACTGAAGACAGAGATGGAGGTCCAGATGCAAAGGAGGACAGGGCGGGGGTGGGGGTGGGGAGCTCAGGACTCAGAGGGAGCTGACTGCACGGGAAGTGGGGCTGATTGGAAGGAAGGCTCTGCAGATGCTACTGTGGTGGCTCTTGGGCTCCAGGCTCCTGCTTTCCCCATGGGGCTCTTAATGAAGCAATTGTATCCATCAATTCTGGTATTGATCAGCTTGGGGAGCCCTGGAGAAGGTGTGAGTCCAGTCCCAGTCCTCCCCTCCCCAGGCTCCCCCTGCTTGTTGTTCAGTTTTGTTGCAGAAGACGGTACCTTTCTCCTCCACCTACCTCTCCGTGAGGGAACTTCATCTTGTTACACCCCAAGACCCTCAAGGCTGGGACCATGTTCGCATCACCAATCTCTTCTGATTCCCCTAGCCCTTAACCACTAGCTAGCAGTATTGGTACAAAAGCCGGAAAGATTAGTGAGAGGGACAAGGACACAAAAGGAGGCCCTGAGCAAGAAAATGACATTGTGACTATAGGATGAGCAAAGAACCCTGTCTTCGCCACCAGGGGGGTGGTTCAGAGAGTACAGATGGTGAATTATCCATCCATCCCTCCTATTATATTCTATTTATTCATCCATCCACCAACTCACTAATCCATCCATCCATCCATCCAACCATCCATCCTCCCACCTGCCCATCCATCCATCCATCCATCCAACCATCCATCCTCCCACCTGCCCATCCATCCATCCATCCATCCATCCATCCATCCATCCATCCATCCACTAACTCACTCATCTACCCATCCATCTATCCATCCATCCATCCATCCAACCATCCATCCTCCCACCTGCCCATCCATCCATCCATCCATCCATCCATCCATCCATCCATCCACTAACTCACTCATCTATCCATCCATCTATCCATCCATCCAACCATCCATCCTCCCACCTGCCCATCCATCCATCCATCCATCCATCCATCCATCCATCCATCCACTAACTCACTCATCTATCCATCCATCTATCCATCCATCCAACCATCCATCCTCCCACCTGCCCATCCATCCATCCATCCATCCATCCATCCATCCATCCATCCAACCATCCATCCTCCCACCTGCCCATCCATCCATCCATCCATCCATCCATCCATCCATCCTCCCACCTACTAATCCATCCATCCATCCACCCACTCATCCATTCATTCCATTTTATTCCATCCATCCACCCACCAAACCCCCATCCATCCATTCTCCCACTACCTATTTATCCATTCATCTATCCATCCTCTCATCTATTCATCCATCTATCCACCCATCCATCCTACATTCATATCCTTTGTGTCAGAGTTGGGTTGCACAGTGGTGCTAATAAATGTTTAACAAGTTGCCCTCAGTAAAAAAAATAAGCGAGGCCTAATGGTGCTGGCCATCCCAGCTGAAGCAGGAAGATTGAAGGTTCAAAACCAGCCTGGCCTATATTTACTGAGATTCTGTAACAACAACAACATTAAACATTTAGCTATTTTATTTTATGTATATGTGTGTGATTGGGTGGATATTTGTGTATGTATGTTGAAGAGCTCATGGAGGTCAGAAGATCCCTTGAAACTGGAGTTACAGAAGATTTTGAGCTGCCATGTGGGGATTAGGAACCAAACCTGTCCTTTTGCAAGAACAGTAAGTGCTCTTAACGGCTGAGATGTCTCTCTAGTCTTCAAAAAAAATTTTTTTTTGAGTAAAGAAGAGCTGAGAATATAACTCCAGAGTTGAGTGCTTGCTTAGCATGCCCTGGATCCTAGGTTCAAACTCTAGCTCTATAGAAACAAACAAGCTCAACCTAATTGGCCTGTTTCCGTGGGTAAATGCTCCCACCATAGCCACGTGGAGTAGGGAAGGGATAGACTCTGAGCTGGTCATCGAAAGCTGCATCAAGGACACTAAATGCAGGCATTCAGAATGAGTGAGTCACTAGATATGGGCTGGATGAACAAGTGACAAGATGTTAGGTTGGGAAAAACTCAGGCCAGATCCTGTGAGGCATGGGAAGGAGTTTGGCTTATGCTGATAAGTTCTTAGCAAAGATATTTTTTTAAAAGCAGGTTTGTGTTTCATCAAAAGATTCCCTGAAGTCATGATGGAGTAAAGTGAAAAAGACAGGAGGGGTTGCTGCATGCTTTGTTTTTATTCCTGGAGAGAAAGGGACTGGGGAGAGCCCACAGGTGGCTGAATCTTCAGACTCCGTAATAGGGAGCTAACAGGAGAGGACAGAGCAGAGATGACCCCAGGCTTTTGGGGGGGGGGAGGGGAGGAGCAGGGCCTTGACAAGATGTACCTGGGGCCACTCTTATCTTTCTAAAAAGAAGTGGCCCCGTGCCCTGTTGTCCCACTTGGGGCTTCTCTATGAGTTGTGGTCTTGGAGTCACAGACTAATTGTTCCATCTTGGTTATGAGTCCCAGTAAGGGCAGGTGCAAATGTTTTGTTTAAAGAGCAAGATGGCAGCATATAGAGCTGGAGAAGTTGAAGAAGAATAGAAGTCTGGGGTAGTTGGCCTTTTAGGCCAAGAGAGGACAGGATAGAAACAATCTGGCTTGTCACCAGTGTCTGGACCCATCTTGTCACTGAAGATGTATGTCCTGAGAAGGTTTCTATTTATAAGTGATGGAGGTTGGCTCCCAGTAAGGGAAGGGATGGTGAGATGAGGGTGGGGCCCACATGTGACATTCCTGTACTCTTGAAGGGTGTCACACACTCCTTTTCAGCTATGTTGAAAGCTGGGGAGCACTCTCTCCGCAGACACAGACATGCCACATAGTTATTCCAAATGTGGTGTTTGAGGGCAAAGCTTCATGGGTGGCTTCTACTTGGGCCTGGCCTTTGCTCTCCAGATAGTGAGCTAGGACTGTCAGCCTAGCAAGATGTTAGGTGAAAATTTTTTGATGGCTGACCTGCTCCCATATTTTCAAGGGGTCTTGGATGAGGGAAGTAAGAAAGGACCATTCTGGAGCTAGAAGGTTGAGGGGTGCTTGTGTCCTCTCAGGGATCCCCTGGCTCTAGGACTCCCCAGTTCCTCATGAGTGCACATCTTGGGCACAACCCACTGGGAGAATTCTAAAATGTCAGAGGGTGGGACAGAGCCAGAACACCCAGGCAGAGTGTGCCCTTGTTCTGTTTCAATGTCAGTTCATGCCTAATACCAGGAGCTGAACTCCAGGGAACAAGGAGAGGAACTCACACCTCCACAACAGGTGAGGGAGGTGGTATCAGAAAGGGGCAGGATGAGGGGGGCCATCCAGCCGGCCTAGCTTGGAAATGTACTGAGTGGCATATAGGTACAAGGTGATCAAGGTGAGAGTGACAGGGATGTGACAAGGACTCTAAGGGAGCCTGAGCTGCCAGTAGGTGCAGGCCTGTTGGGGGAAGTGGGGGGGAGGGAGCTCTCTCTATCACTCAGATGACAGGCCAGGAGAGCCTCATGCCAAGGGCCTGGGTGAAAGAGAACAAAGGTGGGCAGGTCTGCAATCCTACTGGCCAGGTCTTCAGCCCTGGCACCTGACTGTCGGGATGGATGGTAGGCAAGCACGCCTCCCAGATAACTCTGAGGTTTCCAAGACAGAATCTCCAGTCCGGGTGGAGTGGGGGAGGGGGAAGGAGCACATTCGAAGAGAAGGTGAAGGGTTTGTTTTGGATGTGTTGAGTTTGAGATGGCTGCGGGCCACGCGGAGAGGGATATCAGGAAGGCGCTGTCTGTCTGAAGAAGGAGCCAGGGAGTTGGAGGGCACTTGGTTAGTGTCCTCTACACTCCAGTGACAGCTGGAGGGTGGGGAGTGAGGTGATGGTGGAAGGCGCACGGGAAGGGGAGGGCATGGGCCTAGAATGAACTCTGGCTGAGGGGAAGGTGACTGATCTAGAGGGCCCCCTAGAGAGACAGGAGATGGCTGCCTAAGGCCAAGGAAGGTGCAGGGCAAGAGGGGCCAGTCCTGGCTAGATGCAGCCAAGGCAATTACTACCAGAAGGACTAGAAAGATCCTTGAGAGGTGGGGCCAGGGCTTGTAGGTAAATGTGCAGAGAGCACATTCCTGTATGTGGGCAGAGCAGGAGAGAGACTTATGGGAAATGATGGGGTCCACTGATACAGGGGATCCTAGTACAGGTGAGGGAGGAAGGGAGACGAAGATGCAGGCTGAGGGTAGGAAGGAACTGAAGGGTGACCAAGTTTGGGACAGAAAGGAAGCTCCGCATGGGAACAGGAAACTTTGGATCAGGCATAGAACAACCCTGGGGCTGCCCAGCAGGCATGGACTATTTGGTCAGCACAGCCTTGTTCATGACTGACAACTCCACTCCGTGGTTCAGGAGACAGCAGAGAGCCCGGAACACAGGGACTCACCCAAACCAGGGACCTCCTCAGCAGGAGTCGTCTGAAGTCCATAGTGTGAGTGTAGCCTTCAGCAGTCAGAGGTTGGCCAGGAGGATGAGGAGCAGAACAGAGTCCCCCTCCCTCCCTCATCCCCTGCTTCCTTCCTTCCCATCCCTTTTCCCTTCTTGTTGAGAGTCTCTCACTATGTAGCCCAGGCTGGCCTAGACTCACTGTCTAACTCAGGCTGGCCTCACATTTGTGGCAGTACTCCTGCCTCAGCCTCTTGAGGACTGGGGTTACAAGTGTCTGTCTCCAATGTCACATGCTGGGAATCAAACCCAGGCTCCACACTGCTGGGCAAGCACTCTCTATTCTCAGCCCTCCCATCCTCCCCTCCCCCCTTTTTTTTTTTTCTTTCTTTCTTTTGGTAAAAGATGGGTTACCTTGTAGCCTGGACTGGCCTAGAACTGAAAATGTAGCTGTCGCCACAGTGACCTTGAGCTCTTTCTCCAGCTACTTCCTAAGTACTGAGATTACAGGCATGGGCCATCGTGCCAGGCTCCAGGCTCCAGCATTTTAAGTGGCAGGGGCTGGGGCTGTCTGTCTTGAAGCTGAGCCAACACTGGCAAGGCTAAGCCTACCTGGCTTGTATTCACTTGGGAAACTTGTAGTAGCTGGAGAGCCAGGGGAGAGGATAAGGCTGACTGCTGTCTCCATCGATAGTTAAGGGGCACAGAGGAAGTACAGTGAGGGCTCTGGGGGTGAGGGGTGCAGAGAGGTGCCGCCAGAGAGGCTGAGAAGGGAGGGGCAAAGCCATAATCTGTATGCAGCTGGCCTGTGAGATTGCTCAAGAATTCCTTGCCACTCTCCTGTCTCCCTGGCTTCTCACACCCTCCAGAATACTCTCCTAACTCAGACACCCTCATCCATCCCTGCAGCCTGCCTAGACCCCAGCTCCTGGAAGTTGGGAACAGCCAACACAGGGCTGAGGTTAGCTGAGGAGTCCAGATTGGTGAGCGGAATCTTTTAGCATTGGTAGAGCTGCCAGGGGCTGAGGAGATGGGCATGAGACATAGGAAGCCTGGAGTGGCTCGACCCAGCCTCCTCTTAGCTCTAGCTCTGGCTTCTCCACCTTTCCCTTGGAAAAGCGCATCACTGTCTGTCAGAACCGGCTCCCGGGCCTCCTGCCGGGACAGCTGCAGTATCTCTTAATTGGTCTTCATCTCCCCTCCAAGCCATCTGCATGCCGCCACCCCTGCAGCCAGATTAATCTCCTTAATACACAGCCCTGCACATCTCCTCCCTCCCTTCAGAAGCATCAATGGCAGTGTTGTGGGCCAAGGCTGGTCCAGCTTTGGTTGTGGCTGGAGGCCACTCTCGGGGGGGGGGGGGTGTCTCACAACCTCATCCTTCATCTCACTCACTAGGTTTGGGGTCTCGAGTATGATCCCCACACCCACCCAAACACACACACACACACACACACACACACACACACGCAGACACACACACTCCTTCCTCTGCCTCTTGTACTACTGCTGCATGCAGATGGGGGTGTTTTCCATGGCTACTCTTCCCCAGTGCCCCTGCCTGCGCTGGCCCATTGACTAAAGCTGGCTTGAAGCTTCATGTTGATGCTAGCTTTTTCTCCTGCTGAGATGTAGCTTGCAGATGGTCTGCCCTGTCACATTTTTGAGAGCTGTCCGCACCCACAGGGCCACCTGAGCCTGGTCCTGAGCTTCAAGTCTTCACGGGCTTGAACTCACTGGTTCTGTAGAGTCGTCTCATCACAAGGGGGTAGCTTTCTGTCTGACACAAGAGGTCCCAGGAGGTCCAGGCTGCTGAGGGATGTGCCCAAGGTCACATAGATAGACAGACACAGAGCCGGCAGACAGACTCAGTCTACTGTCTTCGGGTTGAGTCCCATTTTTGTATCAAGAGTGCAGAGGGCACTTAAAGCACAGTCAAGGGAGATGTTATAGTAGCAAGCAGCTGACCTAGGGTTATAGTTGCTACAAAGTAATGGTCAAGAGGAGGGCAGGCTGGGAGATGAGGAAGAAAGGACTACAGCTAGCATCAGCACAGAGCAGAGGCCTGGGTCTCAGGGGCAGAGGCCCTCACACATATCTACTGGGTCCCGACATGGAATGGCATAGGAATGGCAGTGAGTACCTAGCCAGAGATTTGAAGATTTGAAGGGATTTGAAGCCAGGGATTTGAGCAGGGGCTATGTGTCATGTGGAACCCTGCCACAGGGGCTGTGTGTGTTCTGTGTGGGCCTCTCTCAGAGTGTAGCAGGAGTGGTATCATGAGAAGTGTGCTCAAAGCCTTCTCCAAAGAAGCCATGTACCCTCCATCAAGTTCCCACATGTCTCCAAGCCTCAGTTTCTCCAGGCTACCTCCTGTCCCTCCACCCCTTGTTTGGTTGAACAAAGGTTGAGTAGAGAGGGGTTTTTTTGTTTGTTTGTTTTTGTTGTTTTGTTTTTGTTTTTGTTTTTTGGGACAGGGTTTCTCTGTGTAGCCCTGGCAGTCCTGGAACTCACTTTGTAGACCAAGCTGACCTCGAACTCAGAAATCTGCCTGCCTCTGCCTCCCGAGTGCTGGGATTAAAGGTGTGTGCCACCGCGCCCAGCCGAGTAGAGAAGAAATGAGCTCTGGGAAGTCTGTAGTCCACTGGCGCAGTGCTGGGTTATAGCAGAACATGTCTCCACCTCTGCCCGTTTGCGTGGCCAGAATTGCGGCTGCAGTCCCTGGGGCAACCTTGTTACTAAGAAAGTGACCTGTGTTGTCCTATGTTGGCAAAACATTCCCAGCCTCTGATTTAGTAACTTGGACAGATCTGGCTTTGTGGAGAAAAAAAAGAAAAAGAAGTTGTTGCTTCATCTTCGTCTTCTTCTTTGTCGTTGTCTTCTTCTTCTTCTTCTTCTTCTTCTTCTTCTTCTTCTTCTTCTTCTTCTTCTTCTTCCTCCTCCTCCTCCTCCTCCTCCTCCTCTTCTTCTTCCTCTTCCTCCTCCCCTCCTCCTCTTCCTCCTCCTCTTCTAATTCTGTATTTCCTCCTTTTCCTCCCCCTTCTCTCTTCCTCCTCCTCCCCTCCCTCCTCCTCCTTCTCCTCTCCTCCTCCTCTTCCTCCTCCTTCTCCTCCTCCTCCTCCTTCTTCCTCTTCTTCCATAGATCGCCAGGGGATGGAATATTGGGTTCTGGAAGAAGCAGAGGCCTATCCCTTATGTGTGTGCAGGAGAGTGGCAAGGCTGAGACAAGTGCTTAGTGCACAGTCTCCCTGTACCAGGCACCCTAGCTTCTCCAAAGCTGCTGGGTAGAGTGGGCTGGGATCTTCAGCCTTTTCTGCCTCTCCCTCTGGTGAAGATCAATGGTACAGCCCTCCAGGAGTCCCCTGCACAGGCCTTCTCCCTGAGCCCTTTGCTATGTACTGATAAGCTGCGTTTGTATGTGCCCCGAGGCTACTGCCTATGCGGATTGATTAGAACTCCGAGGATTACTTCCGGCTGAATGAAACTTTTGTACACGCAGTAGCTGTTCCGTTAGGGACCACTGTTGATGCAAATCCATATCAGTGATGTGGTGCTAGTAGGGCATGGTGGGCCAGGTTTGTCAGTTCAAGGCTAACCTGGAATACATAGGGAGACCTTCCCCTGTTGTTTGTTTGTTTTTGTTAACTCTCAAAAAAGCTCTTGAAAGGTACTATGCTTTCAGCGGCTTGCAAGAGGCTTGTGCATTTAGATTCTTAGTACTACAAACTGAATTATCTTTATTGTTTGAAATACAGATTGAATTGTCTTATATTCAGTTAAAATGTTTGAGACCAGAAATGTCTTAGATTTGGGAGTATTTCTATGGACATGATAAGATACGTTAGGCAGGGTTCATTGATGGTTCATGTGTTCTCCTTTACCCACACTGCCTGGTTCACAAATTATGTAACATGTGCTTCGGTTTTGTCTCATTTTGTGGTTTTGTTTTTGTAACAGGGGTTTTGCCCTGGCTAGCCTGAAACAGACTATGTAGATTAGGCTGGCCTCGACTCTACCTGCCTCTGCCTCTGCTGGGGTTGAAGGTGTATACCACCGTGCCTAGCTAGGACACTTGTTTTAATTATGACCTATCACATGGGTCAGGCAGGAATGTCCACTCTGAGCATCATGTTGCTACTCAGGAAGTTGCAGATTTTGGATTTTCGATTGGAGATACCCAATTTGTATACTGGCTGTGATATAAAATCCACCCGTTGTAAGTGCACCTCATGTGGGCTTATGGTTACACACAAGTCCACAAGTCTCTAGGAGGTGTGTCACATGCTCTGTCCATCAGATGTCTGGTTTCACGGGTCCCTTACTGTCTCAGTGGCTTTGATCTCAATCCTCATTGCTAAGGGTTATTGGGGTTGCAGTGATGTGAAGTTGGGCTCCTTCTCTGGTTCTTCCTGCCCTCTGCCTTAGAGCACATTCCTGCTATCTCTTAGCTTTTTCTGTAGCATAGGCAGAGGAAGGTTTTTAGGTGAATGTCAGGAGAAGCCTACCAAGAGCCAGCGACCTATGAGGCACAGTAGCAGTGTGTTCAGAGCCCAGGGTGGAAGGCTGGGTAAGGGAGTTGCGTAAGTGGGGCAAGCTCACTGACAATGGCTCCTTGGTAACTGGATTTTGGAGTGCAGAGTAGGGTCAGAGGAGGTCTGAGCCCTGGGCTTTATCTGCACTTACAAAGGCCTTTTCCCTGCCTTCTGCACTGTGCCAATACTGGAGGGGCTAAAGGTCCTGTCTCAGCGTGGCCCTATTAACTAGATCTGGTAGTAGCATCCTCTTGTGCCTCCATTCGGAGCTTGTGAATCAAATACTTGCTTAAGATCTGCCAGAGCAGTGGAGGACTGAAAGAGTTCCCCCAATAGCTGCTTAGCCAGACCTGCCTTTAGGAAGAATCCCATTGCGAGCTGAGAGTGTATCTACTGTGCTCCCCCCACCCCAACCCCAGTGTCCCAGCCCACTAGGGAGAGGCCCTTTCCTTCCAGCTCTCTAACCTCCCCCTTTCCCACCCCACCCCCGCCTGGTCACACAGATCGGGGACATTAGGATACATTTGGTTGCTCCCAGGACCTGGCTCCACGCTTGGACAGCCAGACGAGTCATCTGGGTAAACAGGAGGAGGTGTCTGTCTGATGGAACAAGAGCCTCATTTGGCTGTTTCTTTTAACTCAGCTTCTTGGGCAGCTATTATGCACCTTGGACTTCCAGGTTGTAGTTCACCTGTCAGGTGGGCAGTGACTCCATTGAGGTAATCACATCCCTACCTGCACTCCAGCCCTCAGCCAGGACACGCCTCTCCCTTCTCCCCCAGACAGAGTCATAGCTCCTCTTTCTTAACCAACCCTCCCTCCCCAGGGCTCTTCTGGGAGACCCACTCACCCTTCAGAGTTCATTACAAATGCTCTCTCTCTCTCTACAGCCTTTCTCGGCATCACACCCCGCCCCCATCTTCTTGTCCTGAACTTCCACATTTTCTGTCTGGATCATTTATTTTGGCACCAAGGCAGGTTCTAAGGTCCCTTGTGGTTATTCAGCTGTTTAGTAAGTATACAACTTGTTTCTAGCTAGACACAGGGCTCTTGGGAGGCGTGTTTCTGCAGCTCTTTCAATGCCAGGTACATTGCTAGGCATACAGCAGGCACTTTGTACTGGAGGGAAGGAGACTAGTGAGCTGGAACAGACAGATGAGATGGCTTTTGTCATCTGTTCTTCCGAGGGCCTCGCTAGGATGCACCCCTGCTCCCATCCCAGACCTTGGGTAGGAACATAAAAGGAATTACCTCCGGTGTTTTACAGTTGGCCAGAGAAGTTGGGAATCTTACTGAAGGTCACGGAATGGCAGAGTGACAGGATGGGCTGAGGATTAGTTCAGATACCATCAGGCACAAGCTGCAGATGCATCCTCATTCTGGGGCCCTCCCTCCTGCTTATTAACACATAGGTGCCCAGGAGCGCGCACACTTGCAGTGTGTCTATGAGGAAACACGCATAGCCTCTGACGTTTGAAGCAGGCTGTCAGGCGCACGGAGTAGCTGTGGAGCGATCTGTATGGCTATGTGGAGCTACAGGGCTGGGTGTGCGTGTTAAGCCTTGGCTATAGCCCTCTGATGTCATTTAGGATTAGCTTGGTGGCCTGGGCCTCAGTACAGGGACTGGAAAGTCTTAGACCTCCCAGGAGAGACAGAAGAATTTACACTGCCACCCCTAAAGAAATCTGTCGTCTCAGGATCTGAGATCCAGCCTTGGGGTCCGTGTGTCCCTTTCCCAGGATGGCTGTATTTGAATGCCCTTTTTCCTAGATACTCCCTGAGGTTGCCATTTCTGCACCTCCTCTCCCTGGGGCCCCATGTTCAGGATGTCTGGGATGTGGGGCTTGGGGGTGAGTCTGCTGCTACATACCTGGTTACCCTTTAGCCTGAGGAGCTCACCAACGCCCTGGAAATCAGCAACATCGTCTTCACCAGTCTCTTTGCCTTGGAGATGCTGCTGAAGCTGCTCGTCTATGGTCCCTTCGGCTACATTAAGAATCCCTACAACATCTTTGATGGCGTCATTGTGGTCATCAGGTATGACTGCCCCTCTCTGCTTCTGTCTGAAAGAGGGCCGGCAGGGATGGCTTTGACCTTCTCTCTGGGCCTCACCTTGCTCTCCTAGAGCCTGTGCCCCTTTTCCGCCTGCTTTCCCTGCATCTTCCTCTCATTCTCGACCCTACCCAGGCCTGGGGTGGATGAGGGTTGGAGAGCTGGCTCTCAAGTGGAGTCGGAGGAAGAGATACAGACTGCTTCCCCTCTTGCAAAGTGATTGGAAACCGACTCAGACGCCCAGCAACTTACTTTAGGGTTTCCACGACCTGGAAAGAATTCCATCCCTCCCACCCCACCCCACCCCGGCCCAGGGCCAGAACTCCTTTATT
Organism: Mus caroli; assembly: GCF_978045245.1. NCBI lineage: Eukaryota > Metazoa > Chordata > Mammalia > Rodentia > Muridae > Mus > Mus caroli. The sequence goes on from NW_028227268.1 coordinate 27,930,294, forward strand.
GGTTTCTGGAATTGGCTTTAGATTTCATTAGAAGAGAACAAAGCAAATATTCTATAACTTGATGCTCTAGCTATGGCAGGATTTAGGGAGAGGGTGCCTGCTGCCAGGATGTGATGATCTCTGGCGGGGAGTGGAGGGTCAAGAGAGCTGGAGCTGTCTGTCACCGGGATTTTCAGCTCCTTTGAAGCCAGAAGGGCTGTGCACGACTCTTCTCCGATCTGGGCTGGGCAGGGCAGGGCAGCTGAGTCTCAGATGTCACCAATGGGTCCTCAGAAAGGGAAGTCAGGGGTAACGGGGTGCAGGGACTCAGGCTGCCTGCCTCCCACAGCGTGTGGGAGATTGTGGGCCAGCAGGGAGGTGGCCTGTCGGTGCTGCGGACCTTCCGCCTGATGCGGGTGCTGAAGCTAGTTCGCTTCCTGCCGGCACTGCAGCGGCAGCTCGTGGTGCTCATGAAGACCATGGACAATGTGGCCACCTTCTGCATGCTGCTCATGCTCTTCATCTTCATCTTCAGGTGAGCGAGCACACGGCTGGCAGGGGTGGGGTGGGGCTAGGGGCAGGATCCCAGGACCCACCCTGACCCTGTCTGCGACTCCCTGTGTCTCCAGCATCCTGGGCATGCACCTCTTCGGTTGCAAGTTCGCATCTGAACGGGATGGGGACACGTTGCCAGACCGGAAGAATTTTGACTCCCTGCTCTGGGCCATTGTCACTGTCTTTCAGGTTTGAGGGTCACAGGGCAGGGGTGAGTCGGGGAAGTTGGGTGTCCAGTCGAGTCCTGACTCCTGTCCCCTGCCCGCAGATTCTGACTCAGGAAGACTGGAATAAAGTCCTCTACAATGGCATGGCCTCCACATCATCTTGGGCTGCTCTTTACTTCATTGCCCTCATGACTTTTGGCAACTACGTGCTCTTTAACCTGCTTGTCGCCATTCTCGTGGAGGGTTTCCAGGCAGAGGTAACCCCCTGCCCTGTCTATCTCACCCTACTGAGGGATGCCTGCTTCTTCTTCCCTCCGCTGCTGATTATGAGGCCTGAAAGACCTTGTAGGCAGTAACCATTGGATGAAGCCAGGGTGGGCTTGGGGTGGGAGGTGCACTGTCTTATAAAACCCGCCATCAGGGGTGAGAAAGCTGTGTGGGTTATAAGTTGGCAACTTATAAGATTCTCTTCCAGTCAGCTGGGTCCTTTCCCAGAAAGGCAAGTCAAATTTGAGGACCTATGTAGCTGGACCCTAGAGCATGGGTTTTTATGGGACATCTGGGGAGGACCCATCTGGGCTGAGGGGTGTGGGAGGTTTGTGCGCAAGTCATCAGAGAGCAGGCTGAGCCGATGAAGATGCCACCAGGGCCCCAGGCAGGACTGAGCTGCCCAGGGTGAGAAATGAGCCCAATTAGCTGCAAGCATGGCAGAGATGAGAGTCCTATTTCCAGCCCAGACTCCATCACCTCCGTCACAGGCAGCGTCATCAATTAATATTGATTTACATTGATCCTGCCCCGGCTGTGCCAGGGCACACTTTCTGTCCCCAAATTCTACCTCCTTCTCCTTCAGCTCTGCCTGCCTTCCCACCCAAGCTCCCGTCATCCCGGCACCTCAAACAGGGCAGGTTGACCCAACCTAGAAATGCACCAGGTTGGGCCCAGAGAAGCTCTTGGTCCAGTTCTCGCTGGGTGACCCGGATGGAAACTCCCGCTGCGGCCTTGTCTATAAATACCCAGCACACGGTGGAAAAACAAAAATCTATTTTCCGACTCTTTCCCAGCCTTGCAAGGGAGGGCTGTTCCCCCTGGGCCGGGTTGGGCTGAGGGGGGAGGGGGGGTTGTTGGGCACTGGTGGCTACAGAAGAATATACCCTGCACTGGCCTCTCTCAGCTTCCATTTTAATTGTATAGTAGTTATCCATTATCACATTTCCTCCCTGCTGGGTGGCAGCCATGGCAGCCTGAAGTGCATGCCTGGGGGAGGCTTTAGGGATGGGTGGGACTCTCTCAATGGCAGAGGGGTGTCTGCACTCACCTTACAATAGGACACCTTTTTGAGGTTTTCCTTGGACCCGAAGAGTTGAGAGGTACCAGAGGATTTTCCCAAGAGACTCATGATTGGCACTTAGTTGCTAGCTGCCTGCTGAAGTGAGGGTTGAGTGGGGATGGGGTCTCTTCAGGCTCTCCCAAAGGCAATTGGTGACGGCCGAGTTTACTCTCAGGCAAAAATAAATAATAAATAAGTTCCCGAGGGAAGCAGAAAGCTCCTGAGCCTATAATCTCTTCTCTATCCACCATGGTGGACCTAGGGGTGTCCAGTGTAGGGGGCCCCTTCCCCACTAACCGGATTTCACAGACGCCTTGTTAAATTGAGTGCCGCTGAGCTGGCCTGGTTGCTAGGCAGCAGCAATGTCTGAGTGTGGGAACAGAGCTGCCAGGCCCTTATGTCTGGCCTGGTCACCCTGGCCCTGCTGGGGGCCTGAGAGCTTTCCCAGCATGGGAAGGATTGACAAGGGCCTCACAGGAGATCCCTTCCTAACCCTTTATAGTGTAAGTGTCCTTGCTGGAGAGTGTCACCTAGGGCCTGGTGCCCTTCAAGGGCTGGATTGCTTTAGGTATGGTGTGCGATAGAAAAAGGATTTTGAGGTTAGACCTCCTCCATGGGTGGGGTGAAGCTGTGGTCCTGAGGGGTTGGACCAACTCCACTGTCCCATGTGGGGTATCATTAGCCACCTGCCCTTACCACTGTGGGGTTTCAGTAAACCCCATGGTCCGGTTTGGGGGCTGTGATGGCCTGAAATACTGTTTTGTATCTATGAATGACCCACCTCAGTGGAAGAAGTAGCTGTCCTGTTTTGAGGGAGTCTAGCAGGAGAACTCAAGGGATAGATCTCCTGCTGGCCTCAACCTCCTACCCAGAGTGGATAGGGGGTGGTTTCGGGGCAGAACCTGCTTGGTTGTTGATTTCCTGATTCCCAGGGGGTAGTGCCTTGAATTCCTGTATATTTGTCATCCGTGCACTTAATTAGATGAGGAAGCAGCAGGCCCTGTGTGTAGCCATTAATTGATACTAAACAACATCATGGCCGTGCTCCCACTGTTGCTTGTCACATCGCATCCAACTCTGGGCCTATGCATCCACTCTGACTCGAAAGGACTTGGGCTGAGAGGATTAGAATTGATGACGAGGCGTGACTTCATTCCTCATCAAGGCCCTGTGCCCACCTTTATCCACTTCTCCTTGCTATCCTCTCTACCATCCCTTACCCTTGCTGTCCATTCCCACACAAATGCCTCAAAGCAGAGAGAGAAGGGAGGTTATGTTCTCAGCTGGAGAAGTAGGGCACAGCCCACTGTCACTGACTCTGCACTGTGTGGGGCAGTGGCATTAACTTCTCTGACCTCAGGTGCCTGCCCTGGAAGATGCCTGTAACGATGCCATCTTCCACTCTGCAAGGAAGTGAGCTCTGGCCATAAGCAGTTTAAGGCTGGGTATGGTGGCACACACCTATAACCCCAGTGCTTAGAGGGCAGAGGCAAGAGGATCATGCGTTCCATTCCAGTCTGAGCCATGGAGTGAGACCCTGTCTCAAAAAGGCAAGGGCTGTGGATGGAATTCAATGGTAGGACACTTGCCGGGCACAGTCAAGGCCATGGTTGTGATTCCTAGTCCCACAGAGAAGCACAGTGACCACTCTTACAAGGACTACCGGAAGACTCGATCCTCCCTGACCTGCTCTCATCTTTGTGGCCTTTGCTTTCACCCTTCAGATTCATTCGGGCCTGGGGGCCCAAGGCTGAATTCTGGAAGGCTGTCCTGTCCCACTCTCCCCACCCCGTGTCTCTCATTTCCTTTTCTTGGTCTTCTTGGGACATTGCTGATCTTTGAAGGCGTGAGAGCCTGTGAAGAGCAGCCTTCCCCTGCCTCCCCCTCTCCCTGTAGGAAATCGGCAAACGGGAAGATACGAGTGGACAGTTAAGCTGTATTCAGCTGCCTGTCAACTCCCAGGGGGTAGGTATGCGATCACGAGTCGGCATGCCCCTGTGCCCAGTGCCCCCTCCACGCTGCCCCTGTGTCTCTGTGTTCCTGTGTTCATGCTCAGGTGTTGTGCAACCTGTGGTCCGCCGTGGTGGTTATTGGTGTCGTGGGGTTTGCTTTGATTTTAAGTCCCTTCCCCGCACTTGAGGACACAGAAGGGAGGAGGCTCTTTGCCTCTGCCCACATCAACCCGCAGAGGGCACATTCCCATCTCTGCCGGGCCTGTGGATGGGCCAGAGAAGGAAGGGACTTAGAATCCTCTATGTGCACATGTCTGTGGGCACCGCATGTGTGCCTGCCTGCCTGCATCTGGGTCCCGTTGGAGTCTGAAACATTCGGCCTCAGTGGAGTGAAGACCTGTGGTCATAGAACATGCTCCCTCACTTACTCTCTTGCTCTTTTGCCCTTCGCTCATTGCCCTGAGCCCCCACTGGAGACCCCACAGACACCTCACCTCAGTACAAGTCCTTGGAGGATGTAAGGAGGGTGTATATTCCTTGTTATGATGTAACCAAGATTTTTAAGTGCACCTCTAAGTGTCTGACCACCAGTCCTCGATTTAAACCCCACCAGCCATCTCAGAGGATGTCCCTCCTTTTGGCCCCTCATGCCAAACCTGTTTTCTGTTTTTTTCCTGCACTGACACTAGAATTTGGGGCAAAGCCAGGCTTCCCATGGGACCCCATAGTGCTATGCATCCCTAGCAGTCCCCTGGAGATCCTACTTGATAATTAAAGACCTCGTTAGGGGATGTAAACTGAGTTAATGAAAGTGATCCCCTGAGATGCCAATTATCCAATATTTATGCCCTTATCAAAAGTAGCAATCAAGTATTTTTTTAATAACTTCTTAAGGAGAAGTGTATAATTACTGGGAAACCTACTGACCTGCTAAGAAGGAAGTAAAAAAAAAAAAAAAAAAAAACCTATCCCAGAGACAAGAGAGAGAAATAGAAATGGGGCCAGGACGGAGCTGCGGCTTGGGGAAGGTGGAGGTCAGAGGTCAGAGGTCAAGGGACCAAAGTGGCATCTTTGTGCGAAGTCGCTCTGGCTTGGGTCTTCTTGTTTCCTTCACAGATCCATAGGTTTGAAGTTCAGGGAGGGACAACCTGAGGAGAAGGGAAAGGACCTTGAGTAGGGTTTTAGAATTGGGGCTGTAGTGGCCACCTCACCCTGGTCTCACCCCTTTCAGCCACCCCTTCTCCCCTGAACTAGTCTTGCTGCCAGTCCAGCCAGGCTGCTTGTGCCGTGGTGGGCTTGGATTCTCCATGGCCTTTCCTAAGGTTTGGCTGGTGGGAAGTAGAGGCGTCAGCCATGGGAAGCCCCAGGCCCCCAGCCTGGGTGGTCTGGCCTGTCCCCATGCATGCCTCATATCGTGGTTGCTGGTTTTTGTGGTCTGTGTGTGGTGTGTTCGTGTGAAGAGAGGGAGCCTCGGCCCATGCTGACGACACCTACCTGGCCAGGGTCCTAATGGCCCACTGTTCCCTGACCCTAGGGAGATGCCACCAAGTCTGAGTCAGAGCCTGATTTCTTTTCGCCCAGTGTGGATGGTGATGGGGACAGGAAGAAGCGCTTAGCCTGTGAGTAGTGGTCCTGAGGGTGCAGCCTCTGGCCTTTGGACCAGCCGGGATGGACTCAGAATCCCCTCTCCTCTTGCAGTGGTGGCCTTGGGAGAACACGCAGAACTACGAAAGAGCCTTTTGCCGCCTCTCATCATCCACACAGCTGCTACACCGATGTCACTGCCCAAGAGCTCCAGCACAGGTGTGGGGGAAGCACTGGGCTCTGGCTCTCGCCGCACCAGTAGCAGTGGATCCGCTGAGCCTGGAGCTGCCCATCATGAGATGAAATCACCGGTAAGAGAATGCATGCCACTGCCCCACTGGCGGGAGATTAGCAGGACAGCAGGAAGAGGGGCTGACGGCAGGCAGGTCCAAGGAGACAGTGCTGGAACATGGGCTGGATGGAGCAGATATGTGTCAGAAAGTCTTAGCCATGGAGGTTAAAAAAAGATCATTCTAAACCAGCCTGTACTGTTCTCTTGTGACCTTGGGCAGGACTTAGCCTTTCGGGACCCTTTTCTGCAGAGCAAGGGTGGGATACACATTTCTCCTCTATGTTTATTCAGACGCTAGAATCTGCTGCAGGTATGGTGAATGTAACTGACCTTTACTGCTCCACTACTGTGCGAGAGGAACCATCATTGTGTCCATTTTAGAGATGAGGACTTCAGTCTCAGATGACTGAAATGAATGGCAGAGCTGATAGAGGCAGCTTCTCCTGTGGGAGACTGGAGTCAGCCTGTGCTTGCAAAGTCCTTTCCTTCCTGTTTATTTCTAATCTGTACCTTTAACTCGTTGCTATTTTACTTGGCATTTCGAAAGAGTCTCACTATGTAGCCCATGCTGGTTTTGAACACATGATCCTCCTGCCCTAGTCTCCCAGAGTCCTGGGATAAAAGATGTACACCATCCCCGAGCCAAGGCTTTGTGTATTTTGGTTTTCTGAGACAGAGTCTCACTATGTCACTCTAGCTGTCTGGAACTCACTATGTAGACCAGGTTGGCCTTGAAGTCACAGGGCTTGACCTGCCTCTGCCTCCAGAATGCTGGGATTAAAGTTGTGCACCACCACCACATCAACTGGCTAAGACTTTGCTTTGAGCGACCAAATTATTGCATACATTTATGTAGTAGAATGTGGTATTTAATGCGTGCAAATATGGAATGACGTTATTAAGTTAATTAACGCATATAGCACCTCATGTACTTTTTTATTTCATAACATTTAAAGTCTACTCTGCAAATTCAAAAAACACATTAGGTGGGGTGGTGGTGGCGCATGCCTTTAATCTCAGCATTCAGGGAGGCAGAGGCAGGTGGTTCTCTGAGTTCAAGGCCAGCCTGGTCTACAGAGTAAGTTCCAGGACAGTCAGGGCTACACAGAGGAAACTTTGTCTTGAAAAACCAAACCAGGGCTGGTGAGATGGCTCAGTGGGTAAGAGCACCCGACTGCTCTTCCCAAGGTCCAGAGTTCAAATCCCAGCAACCACATGGTGGCTCACAACCATCTGTAATGAGATCTGACTCCCTCTTCTGGTGTGTCTGAAGACAGCTACAGTGTACTTACATATAATAAATAAATAAATCTTAAAAAAAAAAGAAAAACCAAACCAAACCAAACAAATAAACAAACAAACTAACTAACTAACTAATTAACAACAACAACCCCCCCCCAAACCAACCAACCAAAGAACCAAACTAAACACCCACTGCCACCACCATTAGGCCATTGCCAGCTGTCAGCACCATGCTACCATCGGTGTGTTCCTGTGCTCTGATTGACATTTTGTACCCTTGGATCAATAGCTGCCCTTTCCCAGCCTCCCAAGCCCAAGCTCCATGAGCCACAATTCAGCTCTTCTATTCATTCAGCACTTCTAGAATCTAAATTGTGGTCATGGGGGACCCCGTTTCTCTTTGCCTGGCTTATTTTATTTAGTCTCCTTTTCTTCAAGGTCACTCATGTTGTTGGCAGTGACAGGATTTCCTTTTTCTTCCATTTTTTACTATTTGTATTTGTGTGTGTGAGTGTGTGTGTGTGTGTGTGTGTGTGTGTGTGTGTGTGTGTGTGTAGGCCAGAGGTCAGTGTTGGATGCCTTTCTTTATTGTTCACCACCTTATCTTTTGAGACAGGGTCTCTGGCTGGAATTGGGGCTTACTGATGGTCTAGACTGGCTTGTCAGCAAACTTGGGGGATATGTTTGTCTCCACCCCTGACCTCAGTGCTAGAGTTACAGGTGTGCACAACCATACCTGGTTTGTGTACATGGGTGCTGGATATCTGGACTCAGGCCCTCATATCTGTGTGGCAAGGATTTTATCACTAAGCCATCTCCTGGCCTTCCTCCTTTTAAAGGCTGAATGCTGTGTGTATGTTCCATGTGTTCTATTTCTTTTTTAAAATTTTATTCCTATTTTTACTTATAAATATATGCATGCATGTGTGTGCGGATGTGTGTGAGAGAGACACAGAGGAGAGAAATATAGACTGAGAGAGAGAGCAAGGGAGAGATGGAATAAGAAAAAGGAGAGGGAGAGAGGGAGAGAAAGAGAGAGAGAGAGAGAGAGAGAGAGAGAGAGAGAGAGAGAGAGAGAGAGAGAGAGAGAGAGAGGAGAGAGAGAACAATGCCCTTAAGAGGTCAGAAGAAGGGCTGGTGAGATGGCTCAGTGGGTAAGAGCACCCGACTGCTCTTCCAAAGGTCCAGAGTTCAAATCCCAGCAACCACATGGTGGCTCACAACCATCCGTAACGAGATCTGGCGCCCTCTTCTGGAGTGTCTGAAGACAGCTACAGTGTACTTACATATAATAAATAAATAAATCTTTAAAAAAAAAAAGAGGTCAGAAGAACATGTAATGTCCCCCCTGGAACCTGAGTTACAGGCAGTTGTGAGCCACCCGATGCTGAGAACTGAGCTAGGGCTCTTTAAAAGGGTATTGCATGCTCTTAACCACTAAGCCATCTGTGTAACCCCATTTTTACAATCCGTTTGGTTGCTGGATACTTTGCTATTGTGCACAGCGATTCAATGAGTGTGAGAGTACATCTGTTTCTTCTGCATACTGATTTCAGGCCTCGTCTGGATACCTAGTAGTAGAATTGCTGGATTAGATGGTCATTCTATTTTTAGATTTTTCTGAATATCCTCCATATAGTTTTCCGTGGTAGCTGTACTAATTTATATTCACAGCGTGCACATGTTCCCTTTTCTCCACATTGACTTGGACAATGGTTACTCCAACAGGTGTGAGGTACTTACTGTGTAAGTTGGATTTCAGAGGTTTGGAGATGGTTCTGTAGGCAAAGCACTCGCCGCACAAATACGAGGACCTGACTTTGAACCCATGACCCACATACAACTGGGCATGAGAGCATTTGTGTGTAACATCCCAGGGCTCCTGTGGTGAGATGGGAGGCAGAAACAGGCGAACCATGGAAGTTCCTAGGCTAGCTTCCTGCCTCTGCTTCCCTCCAAAGTGCTGGAATCACAGGCTAACACCATCACACCCCGCTTTCAATTGGATTGCTTTCCTCAGAGGGTCTCAGCCTTCCTTATGCTGCAACCCTTTCATTCAGCTTTATGCATGTGGTTACCCTCATGCATAAAATTATTGTCATTGATACTTCATAAGCATATTCCTGCGACTGTTATGAATCATAATGTAAATATCTGTGTTTTCCCAGGGTTTCAAGAGACCCCTGTGAAAGGGTCATTCGACCCCTGAAAGGGTCGAAACCCAAAGGTTAAGAACCACTGGCTTTCGTGCTATTAAGTTGAGTTCTTTCTTGTTGTTATTTTATATTGCCTGTCAGTGATAACAAGACTTATCTCACCAGCGAAGTGAAGAACAAATGGTATTGCTAAATCCGCTTTAGAGATGAGAAAATGGAGACTCAGAGAGGCTTAGTAACTGGCCTCTGGCCTCACAGTTCAATAGACTGAAGCCAGATCTGAACTGGAGTACTGGGTTCCAGACACCACCAGTGAACGTCTCTTCTTCCAGTGTCGATTCCAGGGAGGCTCACAGGATAGGGGCACACATGAGAAGTGAAGGCCCTTGCAGCCTCTGCTGAGATCATTTCTCCTCTGCTTACCCTGCAGCCAAGTGCCCGAAGCTCCCC
>NW_028227268.1:27945000-28005000 GCF_978045245.1 Mus caroli
ACCATCTGCCCCTTTGCTGTCTGTCTGCTCTCCAGGGTCATCAGCCGGGCCCAGGGGCTGAAGCTGGTGGTAGAGACTCTGATGTCATCCCTCAAACCCATTGGCAACATTGTGGTCATCTGCTGTGCCTTCTTCATCATTTTTGGAATTCTTGGGGTGCAGGTATGTGGGGGAGGGGTTGGTGTTAGCTGGGGGTGTCTGAGTCTCCTCTCTCATCTTGTTCTCCTCTCTCATGCTCCTGCCACCATTGTTCCAAATGAAAATAAACAGGACCCTTTCCCTCCAGGGCTTAGGCTTCAGACCCCTGGGCCTGATTGGTGTTTTACAGAAACCTGGGAACCTTTCGGGGGCCGGGGGGGGGGGGGGTGACTCTTCTTGAAGGGACCCAATTTCACAGGCCCATCAAGTCCATTGGTAACTGCAGCTTGTTGTCCCTACACCATGGTGTACTTAAATCACACATCTCGTCTGCTTGCTCTGGAATCTCCTCCCTCTCCCTCCCCCCAAGTAGGGTGGGCTGAGTGCCAGGCCTGGGGATCCAGAGCCCAGACAGCTGGGCCAGGTTAACAGAGTGCTGGCAGGCAGGCGGGTGCAGACCCCAGACAAGGCAGGAAGTGGGGGCTGCCGGGGAAACCTGGCTTCTGGCCCAGAGAAGGAACTTGGCTTTGGAGGAAAAAGAGCCACAGCAGCCTGCAGGGTTCAGCAGACATCTCAAGGTTCTGGGGAGCCCCTTGGGCCCATCTTGGTCTTCTAGTGTCCCCACTCCAGCTTCAGGGTAGACAGTTGGCTGCCGGGCAGTGTGGGAACTCCTGGGTGGTTGCTGCTACTCTCTCCCTCCTTCCTCCTCCTGCTTCCAGAATGCCCACTATGCCCTGGGGAGGGGCTGTTCCCTGGTTTCCTAGAAATTCTCTAGCCTCAAGGACCAGGCTACATTCGCCAAAGTTGTGCAGAGCCTCTGCCCCACCCCCATCCCACATGTGGCCTAGTGCCCACCCCTTCCCCACATCCCTTGGCTTGGGAGAGTGAGCCATTGTTGAATCCAATCCCATGGGTTTAGGTTTGTCCTAAATGGGTCCCTCACCCCTGTCCCCAATCCTCCTGTCCTTCAGATCCCCTCTCTTCCACCCCCAGCAGTCATGGCCTGGGCTATCCTAAACTTTCTAGACAGACCCATATTTAAGAACTTCTCTGCCAACTATGGCCTTAGTGAGTGATCAATGGCCTCTGAGCCTCAGTTTTCCTTTCTATAACGTGGGGCTTAAAATCTATATGCCTCATAGTTACCATGAGCGGTAAATGCCTAGCTTGGGGTGGCCCTAGAAGCATCCATCGGAACCACTCAGGCTCCTTGTTAAAGGACTGCGGGGCCGACTCTAGCACATCATCAGATCTAGGAAGTCAGGTGGGCTAAAGGAGAGCTGCTCTCCAGTGATGTTTTTGGACTTCTCTTCCCCCACATCTGGAACTTTGCTGACTATGTTCTTGGTAGAAGGGGAGTGGCCAACTCCCTCCTTCCACCTTGTTCTTCCTCTCTGGGAACAGGAAGAGGGTACTTATAAGGGGAGTTCCTGTCAGGGTTTCTGGCTGACACCAGAGGCGAGCATCTCAGACACCCAAGGTGTGCTATATCCCTAGACTCAGAGCTTGGGTGGAATTGGGAGCCCTGGGCTTACTCTCTGTCTCCCACATGTGTGTGCTCAGCTCTTCAAAGGGAAGTTCTTCGTGTGTCAGGGTGAGGACACCAGGAACATCACTAACAAGTCCGACTGTGCTGAGGCCAGTTACCGGTGGGTCCGGCACAAGTACAACTTTGACAACCTGGGCCAGGTGAGTGGCAGGTTTGGGATGGGGAGGAGCTTAAAGATGGGACCACACATCCATCCTGAGTAATGTGGTCCAAGAGAGCTGGAGGTGGGCAACCACAGAGACTGGCCTTCTGCTGGCTCACTGTCACCGTGTCCCAGAGCTAGTGTACCTACACTCCCCAGTGAACAGACCACAGAGGCCTGTAGCTCTCTAAAGATGAAGGGATGGAGGATCACAGAAAGGGGGGTGGGGGGCTGGCCCAGGGCCACAGTGCCACACAGTGCTACACAGTAGAGCACATGTGAGGTTGGGAGCAGGCGGCTTTGGATATGAACCCTGTCATTATCAGTGTCAGCTCAGTGAAATTGGGCAGCTGAGCTGCAGGGGCCTCTATTTTCTCATCTGGAGAATAGGTTCATACTACCGTCTCCTTGGAGTTTGCACATGTATAATGCATGAAATATGTATTCGCTTACATGGCGAGGCTTCATGTTTTTCTTCTCGATTTGTGGAAATGGATATGTAGAGGATGAAATAGCTGAGCTGAAGCAATGTAGACTGGTGCACTTCCTTGCCTACCATTCATGGGGACTTGAAGACTTCAATTCCTATTACTGCAAAAGAAAAAAAAAAGTAGCTGGTTTTTGCTGGTTTGTTTTGATTTCCAGACTCCTAGGGCCTTAGGATCTTCCCACCCTAGATGAGGTCAGAGATTTAGTCGTCTTTCCTAGCATCTGACCAACCATGGGGTCCTGAGACAGAGTGTTCCCTGGGGACCTAGCGTAGGGACCCCAAGTTGTTGACAGGAGGTCTGATGATGGAATGTGGTGGGTAGTTTGGCCACACATGCTAGGTTTCAAACATGTTATCTCCTCTGTCTCCTACCCCACCCCCATCCCCACCCCCACCCCCAGGCTCTGATGTCACTGTTTGTGCTGGCCTCTAAGGATGGTTGGGTTGACATCATGTATGATGGACTGGATGCTGTGGGCGTGGACCAGCAGGTAAGGTGGTGAGAAGGGCCATGTCTGGGTTCAGGTCACTCAGCCTGGGCTGGTTACCACGTGTAACCAGGCAAGCCTGGGTCACAGTAACATGCTGCAGCTTATTTGTAGGCCTGCAGTAAGTTTTTAAAAATGACTTTCTTTCTTTTCAAATGACGGGTGAACAGTTAAAAACTGGCACGAAAAGTCTGAGGGCCTGGGAACACTGGGCTCCCATTCCTTCAGGGCAGGAGTTAGCCGGAACAAAGAGACAGTTTCTAGACAGAGAATAGCCATTCTTGCCTGATGTGAGCTCATTCCAGCTCATCCCAGCCGCTCTCTGCTGTCAGATCCCTGGGGCTGTTTAATTTCATACCAGTGCAGCTGAGGTGGGCAGCACCTTTAGGTGGTTCCCCACCAGGCTGATGTGACCCCCGTGGTCTTCCTGCTCCCCCAATCAGCCCATCATGAACCACAACCCTTGGATGCTGCTCTACTTCATCTCCTTCCTCCTCATCGTGGCCTTCTTCGTCCTGAACATGTTTGTGGGCGTGGTGGTGGAGAACTTCCATAAGTGCAGGCAACACCAGGAGGAGGAGGAGGCGCGGCGGCGGGAGGAGAAGCGACTAAAGAGGCTGGAGAAAAAGAGAAGGAGTAAGGAGAAGCAGATGGCCGGTCGGTAGTCTTTCCACCTCTCTCTGGGTCGTGCTTGACCATGGCCTTGCGACTGCAGGGGGTTAGGAGCTGGGGCCCGGGGCTGGGAGAAGTGCTCCTGCCCTCCCCCCATCTCCTTTCCTCAATAGCATGTCCGCCTTTAGAGCCTGCATGAAGCAGACCAGGTTAGCCCCCATGGGGAAGGAGCTGCCCCCCAGGAGGCTCCCTAGGTCTCGACCTCATACTCCCCAGAGGATACCAGGTAGAAATTGACACTCGTGGCATCTCAGCATCCCTGGAAGGAGGGAAAACAACCTGACCTGACATCACACCTCCCAGTACTGGTGTGTTCAGTGACCTAGGGATTAGCCTAGGTGCTAACTCAGATCAACCCAGGGTGTACTTTAACCTCTGTAACTTGCTCAGAGGCCATAGCTGCTCAGCCAGGGCTCAGGTGAACCTACAAAGAGACAATAATGGAGACTGAACTTTAGGACCACTCCCTTTCTCCAACAAAACGACCTGGCTCCCTGATGGTTGATGGTTTTCTTTTTGAAGAAGAAAAGAGGAGAGAGAGAGAGAGAGAGAGAGAGAGAGAGAGAGAGAGAGAGAGAGAAGAACCCAGGTGTAGTAGCACAAGTCTGCATATGAAAGCAGAAACAGCAGGATCGCAGGTTTAAAGCTAGCCTGGACTACATAATGAGTTTTAGGCCAGCTTGGGCTAAACAGTGAGACCCCTGTCTGAAACCAAAACCCAAACAGAGAAAGGCCTTTGGAAAGATTTACGCTCTCAGGAAAGCTCAATAATCACTCTGTGGCCCAAGACCCCTCCAGGTCCTCTGTGCTCCCAGCATCTCTTGCACACAGTGCGCGCGGCTTCATGCCTCTCACCTTCATGCTTTGCCAGGGACAGGCTGAGACACATGGGGAAGCCACAGAGCTGGGAAGACAGGAGAGCAGCGCAGTAGCTGCTTTGTTTCTGGCATGTGTGCAGGTGTGTGTGCACCTGGCTCCCGCTCGATCCCTCCCTCCCTCCCTCGCTCGGGGGGTTTCTGTCTGTCTGGTGCTCTGTCATCTCTGCGCCTCTCTCAGTCACAGCCCACGTCCCTCCACGTGCCTGTCTGTGTGGGTTTCAAAGCCTCCGTGTGTCTCCCTGTGTCTCTCCCTGTTTGGTCTGTGGGTTTCCCTCCTCTCCACCCGCTCACAAACCGTCTGCCTCCCGCCGATCGGATGTGTGCCATGATCTGAGTTTCCCCCTTGGTGTGTGGAAATGTGAGTACCACCAAGTGAGTTGGGGGGGCTCCATCTCTTCCTTGGCTGCATCTCCCAGTTGCCTGTGGCAGGTGCTTGGAGGATGGGGAGAGTGCGGAGGAGTCACAGACAGGATGAGAGTGGGACTGGGCCAGAACTGCTCCAGGAGGATGTGGAGGGGGACTCTGGCCCCCAGGTGGCCATGAGCAGGTGCAGCTCCCCCCCCACCCCCGCCTCTCACAAGCACCCATTACCCTCCATAGGCTCCGCCTCTTCCCAGCTCTGGGTTGGGGTCTGGTCTTGGCTTCTCTTAGCCTGTACAGCTGAGCAGGTACCCTGTCCCCAGGGCCACGCTCCCACTTCTGCTCCACCCACCCATACCCCTTGTAGTGAGCTGTCTCAACAAGGCATCTGCACGTGCAATTTTTTTTTTGGCAGGAGGCACTGAGGCCTCTGCCGGACCAGCTGGCTCCTCTTCTGGGGTCTGTAGCTATACAGGTGCAGCTGAAGCCACAGCAGGGGTAGGAATGGACATCTGTTCCGATGACAGTCTGCCTGTCCCCCTTCCAGTACCTTCCTACCCCCTGTGACCCTGGCGAGTTGGCTGAAATATTTGTCATCTTTGGGTGCCCGAGTCTGGGCTTGGGCATTGAGAGCCAGATGCTAATGCTCAGCACACCCCATGTGTAGGCAGAGTGAGGGTTGGAGCTGAGGGGGAGCGAGCTGCTGAGGGGCCCTGCCCAGCACACCTGGTCCGGTCAATGACCAATGTCGTGTTTCGTTCTTTTAGATCTAATGTTGGACGATGTAATTGCTTCCGGCAGCTCAGCCAGCGCTGCGTCAGGTACTGCGTCTGGGGTGTGGGTTCATGCGTGTGGGAACATGCTCTTTGCTCCCTCTCCGTGGCTCATTGGTTTTATCCTCTAGGGGTGAAGGGCTGAGGGTCCTTGGGGCCCCCGAGAAGGCAGGGCCTGAAGTGTTGAGTCTGCGTCGCAACCCTAGTCCCCTAGGTCCATGATAAGTTGGATGGAGGTGAGGTGGGCTTGGGCCCTCGGCTCAACAGTTCTTGTAGGACCCGGGTCTTCTACAAAGGGGCTTCTGCTGTCTTGGCACCGCCTCCCTGTTCCCCTGCTCCTCACCATTTGATTAAGCTGCAAATCTCCTTGCCTTCTCTAGTCTGAAGGGAAGTCTTTGATCCAAGGGAAAGGATGAGAGGAGCAGCGAGGGGAAGGATTTGTTTTAACAATGTAGCGATGAATAATTGAACCAACTCATTAATAGTCAAGTCATCACGGTGGCCACATCATCACTACAAACAGCGGAACAGCAGAAATTGGGAATTGAAAGACTGAGTTAGCTACAAGCTCCCCCCCACCCCCCGCCCAAAGCCAGAGGCTTGAGAACAAGTTGAGTCCTTACCTCCCAAAACTGTGTCTTGGGAAGACGACCTTGTGCCTGCCCCTCACCCCATGCCTGCCTCACTCTGTCTCCTAGTCCTCTTATACTGTTCCCCAGATGGAGATTGAGAGGATCAAAGTCTATGGCAGGGCTGTGGGGCCCCATCCCATCCCTCTGACATCTCCACCTGGTGGTTCCCAGGCTGTTTATCCCAGGATTCCCCTTCTGGCCTCCTCTTGCAGTTTGGAAGACTTGAAGTGGCAGCATGTGGAGAACGGCTGTGCTGCCCTATCTTTTTTTTTTTTTTTTACTAATCAAAGACACATTTAATTGCTGATCAGTGCTTCTGAGCTGCAGAAGGTCACACTCTAACTGATGGCTGAAGGGAAACTATGTTGCCATTTGTCTATGGGGTCTTCACATGAGCAGGTGTATACTTTCTTTTAAGCCTTGAGAAATTGTATTAAGAATGAAAGGTCTTCCACACAGCTGCTTTCTCTGCTGTGGAGGGTGGGGGTTCAGCCTGGGAACCTCTGACTGAACCATTCCTCCCTGCCTAGGCCCCATCCTGGTGAGGGATGGCCTGCCCGGTCTGTGAGGGCTCAGAAACCACCTCACGGGGCGCTCTGAGCCTTGACAGATCTTCATCTACTGCCATGTTCCTAAGCTATGGTATTTGACCTTGAGTAGCATCTCTCTGGGGTCTCAGGAGTCTCTGGCTAGGTTGTGTCTCTGTTGCTAGGATCCCCGTGTCTCCGTGTCAGACTGTTTTCCAAATTTCTGACACGGTAGGGAATGAGGGGGCGGTGGGAGAAAGTTGTCTTCAGCTTAGCCCTTCTGAGGTATTGAACAGCAGGATCAAGTGGAGACTGAAGAAGATGCATGCTCACCTTTACCCCTAACCACTACCCAAACACGTGGCTGCCCCACCCCCCGAAGCTCCTCCACCCAGGGCACTGTCTCTTTAATCAGCACATACGTGTAGGCACAGCCACCAAGGCACACCATACCTACGCCTCAGCACACACCGGCCATCTCACTCTGTACTTTTCCCCAGGGACCCTGGCCTGCTCCTGCTGGCACACGTACTATTAATTCTCTTAGGTTGTAACAGTGACTCAGACTCTAGATGGTCCCCAAAATCTCTTATATCCCTCCTCTCAGAGCCTGGGGTTCTTCAAGGTCTATACCAGAGCTTGTCTTACTCTTGTGAGTAAGACTTATGTGGAGAGACAGGACAAGACATCCTGGGACTCATCCTTAAGGTCTCCCACAGGGGTCTTGGTCCTGAATTTCTAATAATCTGAATCTCCCAGATACTGGGGTACCTGTGTGCTAGTCTCCCTACCACGGTGACAGCCAAGTCTCTCGTCTGGGTTTTCTAGGAGTCAAATGTGTAAGCCCCCACTTCCTGCTAACATGTTTTCATCCACCCTTCTGTAGCTAGGAGGAGGTATCACCCGGGCCAGGGAAAATGAAAAGGGAAAAGTTGGATTAGCGAGTGACACTGGGCCTAAACGCTTAGGTCTGAAGGGAGAGATTGGGACTGCTAGGTGACAAGACCAGTCCTGTGACACTTGACCTCCAGCATCAGCTTCCTGTCCTCAGCCAGCTCTGACCTCCATCTCCACTAACCCCCTCTTTTTCCCCTCCCACCAGGCCAGGAGGATCCCTGGCAGCTCGGCTTTTGCTGTGGGGCCCTGTACCCCAGCTAAAAGCCTATTTCCTACCATTTTCTCTTTTGCAAACCGTCTGCCCTGGCTGTGCCTTGGGCTCCCTGTGACCTCTACTAACTCACTGTGCCTGTTGCTGTCACCCACAGCCCCTCCAGCTCTCCTCATTGGCCCCTGGGTCTCCCTAGGGGCCCTGGGGCCTTTCCCCCACTGTCTCCCTCTGAACTCTACTCTACCCAAGGCAGTTGATAACTCGTAGAAAGGAAGCGGGGTGATCAGGAGGGAGGCTGGAGTCTTGCTGTCTCATTCTGGTGCTGGGTCACAGGTTTCCTGGGTCTCTCTGGATGGCGGAGAGGCTGCTGGCAGACAGGCTGCTCTAGTTGGTTTGGTGCTTTTTGGACTTGTTTCTAATGGAGGGTTTCCTTGATGCCTGCTGATCTGGGCTGGGGGCTGCAGTCAGAAGGGTATTTGGGACCTGGAGCTATGAACAGATACCCTGTCCCAGCCATGACTCCCCCTCTCCTCTGAGTTGCCTAGAGGATCCCTGGCTGAATGCGGCCCCACCACCATCACCCAGACTCCCGAAGCAAGGCTGGAAGGCAGAGTTGTTGGTGGTGATGCCTCTATATGGCCCTGATGTGCCTACAATAGTCAGGTTGGGATAAGAGGGGTGGGGGGATGGGGAGGGTCAAGGGGACTTCTCCCTTCCAGCCTCCCCTCAACATTGTCTCAACTAATAACGGGGCTAATAAGAAGCAGCTTCTTCTAACCTAATTGTATTCAAACATTTTAGTTAATTCTCCATTCATATTTTAGCATAATGGGATTGGGTGTTCTCGACATTTATGGAGATTAATGCAGAGAAAGAGTTCCGGCTGCTGAGGCAAAACAGGGCGACTAGCGCCCTCTGGTTCTCATGGTACTGAAGGAAGGAAGGAAAGAAGGAAGAGGCCTTGGCTAGCCTAGCCACTCCCCACCATCGGGTGTGGATGACCTGTGGGCTCATGGCATCCCTTGCCTCTGGCCTCTCCTCTCTCCATATTCTTGGGTGTCAGGAAGGCCACCTGAGCAAACAAAGCCACACTTGGCTGGCCCACTCCGAGAACAAAGAGATGACCTCAGGCACCGCTGAGATGCACCTGTGCCCTGGTTATCCACACCTCAAGGCCGATGTGGAGAGGGGTCAGGTGGGCTTGCAGATTTGTCGAGAAGCCAAACCTGTCACTTCTGGGCACTCTTCTTCCTTTGGCTTTTGGTGGGAACTCACCCCCCAGGCCAGTCCTTGCCTCAGTTTACCTCTCTGTGAAGGAATCCTCTGCATGGGAAAAGATAGTTGTATTTGAGCTGGCCTGGACCCAAAGCTTTCTGCCACCCCTGGGCCAGTTGGTTCCTGGCATGGTATTCAGAGGCTATAGGCCTCCCTGGCTAGCTTCTGCCAAGACCTCCTAAGAGGGGAAGGGCTGTCTGGGACCTGAGGCTGCCCATGCTTCCCCTCCGTGTATCTCTCTGTGAGACCAATCTGTTGGCATATTTCCAGATAGCGTATCCCTCACCCTGGCCTGGCCCTTACTCCAGCACCTAAAAGGAGGGTCCCCTGAAATCTGACCCCAGATTTCTCTTGCCTGCTTGGCAGGATTACCTTCTGGTGCTGTGACCTTTCTAAGTGGTCAGCTCACTACAAGAAAAACACTATGCCTATGACAGATCTCAGACAGCGCTTCCAGCCCAGCCTGCAGTGTCAGGCAGCCCCAGTACCCAGGGTAGGCTGGGTACTCATTAGAAACTGGGTGAGTCTGTGGGTGCTGCCTTCCTAGCTTGAGTCTGGGACAGGGCAGAGGCCTGAGCCTCCGCCTCTACCCTCCCCACATGAAACTGTGGGAAGTCTGGGGCACTGTCCTCTGTAGACTCTGTGGTAGGTCAGCAAGCAGCCAAGATGTCCAATTTCCAATCTCCGGTCCTATCACAAATCCCAGCTCTGTGTAATCCCTTCGGCGGCCCTAGGGGCTGAGCTTGGAGAAAGCATTGGAGCCTTTGCCTTAGTGGCTGGAGCTCCCTCTGAGCCCGATTAGATGGGGGGGGGGGTGTCTTTCATCTTATTGATCTACCTTGCCGCTGAACATGGAATCAAAGGTTATAAGGAGCTGGTATGATTTAGAGGCTGCCCTAGGATATGGGCTCACCCAGTGTCTAATGTAGAGGAGGGGCTTTGCATGTCTCTATCCCATTCCACCCTGACTGCAGGCAGTAGAACAGATGCTTGACAAGGGACAGACCAAAACAGCCGGCTCCTGCATAGGGCAGCAGGGGGGGGGATTGGATGGGTATTGGGGTGCTAGTGACCCGGAATGTTTCAGCACTGGTGTAGAGGCTCGCAGCAGGGAGGGGCTGTGGGGGGAGGGCTGTGGGGGGAGTGCTGTGCCTGATGTCTACTCTACTCTCTTTCCTGCCCCCACCAGAAGCCCAGTGCAAGCCCTACTACTCTGACTACTCGCGCTTCCGGCTCCTCGTCCACCACCTGTGTACCAGCCACTACCTGGACCTCTTCATTACTGGTGTCATCGGGCTGAATGTGGTCACGATGGCCATGGAACATTACCAGCAGCCCCAGGTGAGAACAAGAGATGAGGCCAGCAGCCTTGAGACCTTCCCAGGCTGAAGTATAGATAGCCTCTGGGTATCAGACAAGTGTTGGGGGCTCAACGTGGGTCCTCGTACTTGCGGCAGTCTCCTTAGAGGTGGGTGTCACCTTTGTTTTATACAGGAGGATACTAAGTCTCGGCAGGTTAGTTGGTTCAACCAATATCATACAGCTAGGAACTGGGGACTGAGCACATTTTTATTGAGCATCTAGTCTGTGTGGCTCTGGGTCTTGGAAGGTGAAGAAGACAGACTGATGTTTGTCTGTCCTTCAAGACTCAGATTCTAGAACATTCTCAATCCCCAGACTCATCTGTTTCCAGTCACCCCTCTCAAACACCTTCTCTGTCAGTCTTTCCATCTGAGCAGGGAGGAGGTTGAACTGATAATGGACCAGCCTTTTTCCAGTCTTCGTGTTCTGTGTCTTCTGGCACATTCTCACGGGTGTCTCAAGGAGAAATTAGACGCCAGGTTTGAATAGTCATGGGACAGTGGCCAGTGGTCAGCCATCGTGGTAGGAAAGGGGGAAACAGGGCTCCCTCAGCGTCACCTTACTTCCCAGCTCTGGGAGGTACTGTGATGGAGGGGGTGGGGCAGGCTTCAGCCTTGGGGCTACGGAAACCCTGCATCTGGCCCCCACCCCTGCCAGATCCTGGACGAGGCTCTGAAGATCTGCAACTACATCTTTACCGTCATCTTTGTCTTGGAGTCAGTATTCAAACTTGTGGCCTTCGGCTTCCGCCGGTTCTTCCAGGACAGGTAACAGCAGAGAGAGAGAGAGAGAGAGAGAGAGAGAGAGAGAGAGAGAGAGAGAGAGAGAGAGAGGTCTGGGAGAGTGGAGAGTAAGTAGAGATGTATCTCCAGGGGGAAATATCCAGAAGGCTTTTGAACCTGAAGATCTATCTTAACCCTGGGAGTCCAGCTCCCATCCTAGAGCTGATGGTGATGGTGGTCCCAGAGCCAGGGTTTAAGGGATGGGAGGGATTTGAGGTTTGACAAGGCAAAGCTTAGAGGGCTTTGGCATCGAGAAATCAACTGTAGCCTCGGATGGCACTAATGCCACAGAGCTTGGAGCTGGGCCGCCTGTTGGATTGGAATCCTAGTCACTTAGTGATCGATGACTTTGGTGGTGGGGGGGGGGTGCCTCAGTTCCCTCATCTGTGAGAAGAAAGCTAACACTGTCCATGTCAGAGTTGTAATATGGACATAAAGCTCTTAAAACAGCCCTCTGCTCAAAGTAAACATAAAAACACCGAAAGCCAAGACCGATGAGACCAGGTGCCGTGGTTGGAGTCTCTGGTGCAGCAAGGCTCAGACAGGAGGAGAGTTTGAGTTCAGTTTGAGAAACATAGCAAAACACCATATGGGGTGGGGGGAGGCAGGGATAATGATGAACAATGGAAAGCACAGGCCCTTCCCAGATCTAATTTTCTGTGCCACTATGGCACCCTCCCCCAGACTCCCTCCCTGCCTCAGAGAGCTGTGTTCCCGATTTTCCAGGTGGAACCAGCTGGACCTGGCTATTGTGCTTCTGTCCATCATGGGCATCACACTGGAAGAGATTGAGGTCAATGCTTCACTGCCCATCAACCCCACCATCATCCGTATCATGAGGGTGCTCCGCATTGCTCGAGGTAGGTCCAGCACTTGTACCTGCCTTCCCCAGAGGGAGATGGAAAGAGTTGGTTCTGTGGATGGATCTGGGTTTCCAGGGGTTTTCTCCCAGCCTCTGCATTAAAGACTTGTCTAGCATAAGTGGGCTGGGGTATGGGTGGACCATCCCACCAGCTCCAGCCCAGCCTGGCTCTCCCAGCTATGTGATGGGGGACCCTGGGGGTGGGGGGTGGGGGAGCCAGCTCATGACACTGTCCTGTTCTGCAGTTCTGAAGCTGTTGAAGATGGCTGTGGGCATGCGGGCACTGCTGGACACGGTGATGCAGGCCCTGCCCCAGGTAGCTGGGAGGCGGGGTGGGCAGAAGGGAAGGGTCCTCCTGGGGAGGAGGAGGAGGTGCCCTCCAAAAGGGCAGGGGCCACAGGGAAGCTGGCTGGAGAGCCAGCAGCGTCTTTTCCGTTTCTTTTCCTCTTCTCCAGGTGGGGAACCTGGGACTTCTCTTCATGCTATTATTTTTCATCTTTGCAGCTCTGGGCGTGGAGCTCTTTGGAGACCTGGGTGAGTTGAGGTTTGGAGATGGTGGAGGAGCCAGGGATGGAGATCAAGAGGGATCATAAGACTAACTTGGTTTTCCCCTTTCCCCTCTTCCCCGCAGAGTGTGATGAGACACACCCTTGTGAGGGCTTGGGCCGGCATGCCACCTTTAGGAACTTTGGTATGGCCTTTCTGACCCTCTTCCGAGTCTCCACTGGTGACAACTGGAATGGTATTATGAAGGTGAGAACCTGGGGACCCCTTGCCAGGGCTGCTGGAATAACAGGGAGGACACCCAGTCTCTGATGCAAGAGTCTAGGAGAGGATGTTTTAGCCATGAATAAAAGCATACCACCCTTGTTACCCATGTCAGAGCACGCTGGATTCTCTCTCTCCCCGGGACATGCTCTGATTCACTCATACCTCACAGCATCAGGACCCTGATGTCCATGCTTACCCAGGGACTTCTCCCTCCGCATGACCGAATCCCATGACCACTCATCGGCTGCCCTCCTCACCCTCATGCCTCTGCCCTCAACACCTCCCACAGGACACCCTCCGGGACTGTGACCAGGAGTCCACCTGCTACAACACCGTCATCTCACCCATCTACTTCGTGTCCTTCGTGCTGACGGCCCAGTTTGTGCTGGTCAACGTGGTCATAGCCGTGCTGATGAAGCACCTGGAAGAGAGCAACAAAGAGGCCAAGGAGGAGGCGGAGCTGGAGGCGGAGCTGGAGCTAGAGATGAAGACACTCAGCCCACAGCCCCACTCCCCACTGGGCAGCCCCTTCCTCTGGCCTGGGGTGGAAGGTGTCAATAGCCCTGACAGCCCTAAGCCTGGGGCTCCACACACCATGGCCCACATTGGAGCAGCCTCTTCAGGCTTCTCCCTTGAGCACCCCACGGTGAGCAACAGTGTCCCTTCTTAAAAGGCCATGGGACAGGAGAGGGATAGGGAGGGCAAACAGCAGCTCAGTGGGGACATACAGGAGCCCAGCAGGCCAGGGGCTTCTCCATCTTCCTGCCCCTCTTACCTCGACGTTGAAGGAGCTAGCTGCCAAGTGCCCCTCCCAGAATGACTGCCCATATTCTCTGTATATGGCCGACCACCCTCTAGCAGTGCGGTGGCAGTCTTACTAGCTCCTCTAGCCTGGTGTGGCTTCCCCGTCTAGGCTCCTAGGTTCAAGGCTAAGTTCTCTGTTTCCTTCTTGTTTCTTTTTCACCCTTACCCGATTGTCAAACCTCTTTCCTCCATGCTCTTACCTTCCATCTCCCTATCCTTTCTTTGTCTCTTTATCTCTCTCTCCCTCTCCCCTTTTGGACTCTGACTATTCTTATCCTGCACCTCTCCTTCCTCCTGCACCTTCCCCATTCTCCTCTCTCATCTCTCTGTTGCTCTGTGTGTGTGTGTGTGTATGTGTGTGTGTGTGTGTGTGTGTCACATGGGCTCCACTTCTATTCTTTCAACCCCTTTCCAACAATCCCCTGGCCCTGAAACTTCTCATTGTTACCCCTCTGATTCCTGCTCCCCTGGCTCTCCCGGCTCCCCTTATGGGCTGGTCCTCCCAGGACAGACAGCTGTTTGACACCATCTCCCTGCTGATCCAGGGCTCCCTGGAGGGGGAGCTGAAGCTGATGGACGAGCTGGCAGGCCCAGGGGGCCAGCCCTCTGCCTTCCCTTCCGCCCCCAGCCCGGGCGACTCCGACCCACAGGTTACTGTACCCTGTCACGTGCTCCTTCCTCTGACCCTGCCGAGTTGTGCCATGCTGTGCTGTGCTTCTGGGGTAGCTGGGGGTGTGTGGCCTGCCCACTGAGTATCTAGAGAAAGAGAGGCCTGTAGAGCCACATAGTTGCACACTGCACCTGGCAGGAGACAGTGGGGAGGGTAGTCCAGGCTCTGGAAAGTAAGGAAATCATCCTATCAAGGGAGAGAGAGGGGGATGGAGGAGGGGCTGGAACAGAGCAGAGATGGGACAGTGGGACTTGAGGGGTAAAGGAAGCAAGTTATCAGGTCCAGATGAGAAGATCTGCAGAGGTTAGTGCAAGTGGCCATGGAACCCTTAGAGGTACCTGTTTTAGCTAGTCCGATTCTCCAGTTACCTATCAACACTCCTCTAGTGGCCTTTTAAGTACAAAGTCCACTGGACGTGATGAGGGCTGTCAGGCAGTTTTCTATCCTGAGGGAATAGAAGTGAATTCTGGGGCATAAATGTGAAGCAGAGCTTGGTTTCCTCACCAGATGCAATCCCTTCCCGGAGCACCTAGGGTGCTCCTCCTTCTGGGCACACCACGCGCAGCTTACCCTGAGCTGTTGCTTTCTTGGTCCCTCCAGCCCTGCTCTCCTCCCATTGGCTCAATACTCCCTCAATCTCCCACCCCCACCCCAGGTCAGGAGCTGGGTGTGGACTACATCTGAAGCCTAGAGACACACCACCTGATGGGAGAAGGGGTAGGCTCACAGGTTCCTAGGCAGTCTTTAGCCTGGTAGGCAATCGACAATGATTTTCACATGGTAAGGACCCGTGCCTCTTGTTAGAATCCAGTCTCAGACCTGGCACTGACCTAGAAAGGGATGTAGCTAGTCTCCCCCCTTTCGCCCCACCCCATTCTAAGCTAAGCCCACAGGAAAAGTGGAGGGAGGGGGGATAGGATAGGACACTGATTAGAACAGCCCACTCACCCAAACACCACTCACCCCACCCTCAATATCTCCTAGGTGAGCCAACTAGATGATGTGGTGGCCAGAGTGTGCTCCCTTCACACTGGCTGGGAGAGCACCTCCTTAAGGCCCACGTTGGAGAGGGGGAAGCAGGTTGCAGTCAGGCGGAGGAGGGCCCATGAGGGGAGAAGCCAGAATCTGGGGGCAGGCCAAGTCCTGCTAGGCTTTTGGAAGCGAAGAGAATAGGCAGAAAACAGCCGTCAGACTGGTGGCATTGTCCCCAGCGTGCCCCCCCCATCCCCCGCTGCCATGCTGCTCTGTCTGCAGAGAGGAGACGGGGCTTTGCTGGCCCTTCTTCTTTTTATTTTGTTTGTTTGGTATCATCTTTATGAGAGTAGAAGCCCTCTCCTCCGCTCTCTCCCCGGGTGCTGGTAGTGTGGGAGGGGGCTGCTAAGATGCCTGGGGTATCTTTAGAATGTGTTTCTGCATCTCTTGGTCTCTTTGCTTTGCCAGTGTTTGCTCTGTCTCTTTGGTGCCTGCTGCAGACTCTCTGATCAGCACAGGGGGTTGAAGTGGGAGAGGGGAGGGGCCTTGGGTATATTGGGCAAGGGGCGGGGAGTAAGATGGGATGCCTTCTTCCCCGCTTTGTGGAAAAGGGGAAGTGGGGGCTGCAAGTGTGCCCAGTGTGTGTCCTGGTTTCTCACGCCTGCTCATCTCTCTCCTGTCTAGATCCCTCTAGCTGAGATGGAGGCTCTGTCTCTGACGTCAGAGATTGTGTCTGAACCGTCCTGCTCTCTAGCTCTGACGGATGACTCTTTGCCTGATGACACTCACACACTCTTACTTAGTGCCCTGGAGAGCAATGTACATGCACACATCCCTTGCTGCTCCCCCAGCCTGGGCTCGGCTGGCTGCAGGGCTCCAGGTCTTCCTCCCACTCTGTGCCCAGGTCCTGCCCAGAGGCGTTCACTTGTGGGCACAAAGTGCCCCAGCCTTTGCTGGCATGAATTTTTTCCTTGTACCCCCTGGGGGTAATAAAGGAATTAGATAAGATAAAAACCAAGACCCTGCTCAGAGGGGTCACATGAGCAGCCGTGGTGACAGGGTTATTCCAGGAACGACAGCCCAAAACAGAAGTGGCTTGGAAGTCAGCTTCTGTGTTTGGAGCCCTGTACCAGCCAACCCTCCCTCCCTGCTCCCTCCTCCTGCCTCTCTCTCATGAGACTCACTAGTGTCCTGGGTGAGACCCATATCTTTGCTGTCACCACCATGCCTTTCCCCCTGGGGAACTGTACCTGTTTCCTTTTGCTGTCCCTGTGTGTCTTTGTGTCCTGTCCTCAACAAGCTCCGGGGGCTTTGGTACTTTGACCTTCCTACCTTTCCTCAGTTTCCCCCTGCCCCCCCCCCACGACAGTGAGCAGCCCCCCCTCCTCTCACCGATTGCCTACTGGTGAGAGCTGGGTCAGCTGAGGCAGGATCTTGATCAAAGTCTGGGAGGGGCTCTAGAGGGTGTGGCCGGTTGGAAGGAGTGGGTCCTAGGATTGAGAATAGAAGGGAAAGACTCAGGCTCTACTCAGCCTTGCCATCTTCCACTTGCTGGGACTGAGACCAGCTGAGCCCATGGGCGGGGAGGGGCTTTTCAGCCTCCTTGAGACAGAGTAGCCTAGTGAAAAGGATTCTAAAGAGGGAGAGAGACTCTGGGATCTAGCCTTGGTTTCTTCTTCTGGGGTCCTGGGCTGGTCATTTCCTTTCTTTATAACAGGTTTCCCAGACTCACTCCCACCTCAGTCTGTCCCCTGAGGGAGTACTGAGTTCCCAGTGCCCAGGACTTGCTACCCACCTCCACCCTCTAGAGTCTCTGTGTGATTAAAGTAGATCCGCAGATTACGATGGGACATGTCCCTTGTGTTTACCTGTTATTTAACCTGCATGGATTAGCTCAGGCCTGTCCCCTGTTGATCCCTGGGGTAACTTTCAGACTCTCTGAGAGGATCACATGCAGTGCTGGGGGCTGCTCTCTCTTTTATCCCCTCCTGGTCCTCCACCATCCCCAACCCAGAGGCTCGCGGGTGATCCTGTGGGCATGCTCTCAGGGTGGGGCCTTTCCACTCCTTCCTCCCTGTACGTAGAGACTCATTGTATGTCTTCCTATTTCCTTCCATGCTCATGCCCATTACCTTGGCCTAGGAGGGTGTGGAGGTGGGTGTGGGGGGAGATTGTGGGTGTGGCGGGAGAGGGCTTAGTTCCTGCTGTCTAGCTTTTCCTCAGCTACCAAACCCCATCTGCATGCTCTTCACCCCATTCTCTGATCCTCTTGCAGATGGTACCTCACACTGAGGAGGGGCCAGTCCCGCTAGGACCAGACCTGCTGACTGTGAGGAAGTCTGGTGTCAGCCGGACACACTCTCTGCCCAATGACAGCTACATGTGCCGCAATGGGAGCACTGCCGAGAGATCCCTAGGACACAGGGGCTGGGGGCTCCCCAAAGCCCAGTCAGGTACCAAGTCTGGGGTGAAACAGATTAGCTCACACGAGGAGAGATGACCTTGCCTAAGACCAACAAAAAGCGGTGTCTCTTATTTTGAAGAAACTCTAAGCTAAAGGGAAATACCCAGACTAGAGGAGGGAGCTTTCATCCCAGGGCAGTGATGGGTAAAGGTTCTGATGGGGAGGAGGACCTGAAGGAAAGCATCAAACACTATCTCTACTCAATCCTCCCTGTCCCTTCCCCCACAGGCTCCATCTTGTCTGTTCACTCCCAACCAGCAGACACCAGCTGCATCCTACAGCTTCCCAAAGATGCATACTATCTGCTCCAGCCTCATGGGGCTCCCACCTGGGGCGCCATCCCTAAACTACCCCCACCTGGCCGCTCCCCTCTGGCTCAGAGGCCTCTCAGGCGCCAGGTAAGCAAGTGTGAAGGGCTTGACCTAGGTCCTGGGGTGAGACTCTCTAATTGGAATTCCTGTGCTGTCAGTAATGGCCAGAGTCAACACTTTTTTTTTTTTTAAAGATTTATTTATTTATTATATGTAAGTACACTGTAGCTGTCCTCAGACACTCCAGAAGAGGGCGCCAGATCTTGTTACAGATGGTTGTGAGCCACCATGTGGTTGCTGGGATTTGAACTCTGGACCTTGGGAAGAGCAGTCGGGTGCTCTTACCCACTGAGCCATCTCAGCAGCCCCCAGAGTCAACACTTTTATTCTTCCAGCCAATGTATACTGCCTGCCAATGAGAGAGCAGCTCTAGGTATTAGGGACACGGTATTGGGTAAAAGAGAAGTAGTTAGGAGTTTACCTCCCACCTCATGAACACACCTTGCTTCACTGAGGAGGCCTGGGGTCCAAGGTACAGTTGTTGCCATGGCAACCAACATCCATTGGAGGTGGTACCCAGGTATCAAGGCTCCCAATCCCAGGTCCAGAGTTTCCACCAATTCTTCACACTTTGGGCTACACTGAAGGACACAAGGCAGGGTTTATGTGTCTTTACTTCTGGCCAAGCCTGGGATCCACCATCCATGAACCAGAGAGTGACTTATAGAGCCAGATGATGCTTGTGTGCCTTGTGTTGATGTCTGTGTCTCCTGATCACAGATGTAGGAATATCTGTCAGCATCATGCTCGTGGGGGTCAGGCATGGTCCCTCTTCCCACACCCACTCCCCAAGCAGCTTCCTGCTGCTAGGCACTGGGACCCAGCTCCTGCTCTCTGAGCTCAGTAAGAACAGAGACACACATGCTATCAGATCACAGCAGCCACAGGTTAGAGCCGCATGGTGCTTGTGTATTATAGCAGGGAGCCCCGAGGAGACAAGGGTTAGTTTTACTTGAACTCATCACAGAAAACCCATGTTCAGCAGAGCAAGGGATGCTTGCCGTTGGGAAGGGAATTCAAGGCCAAGGGAATTGCTGCCTTGCTCTTTCTCCCTGAAGGCTAGAGGCACAAAGGGGCCAGCTTGGGAAGCAGAACTGGCGTGAGTTCTTTCTGGCCTCCCAGAGCCCAAAGACTGCAGAGAGTTCCTCCTGCAGGATTTGGGGAAGTGGAGCAGGGAGGACAAAAGAAAGGTTTGGTGGTTGAAGGGGAGGTGTGGTCCACAGAGCTCAGAGGGCTCATCACCCCCAATAAGAGAAGCTAATAGAGTGGTCCTGCAGCTTTGTGGGGGGTTAGGGACAGCCAGCATGACAGAAAGGATAAAGGATAATTCGACTTGGAAAAGAAATCTCTGGGCTGAGCCCTGCTTCCACTCCCTACAGGCAGCAATAAGGACTGACTCCCTGGACGTGCAGGGCCTGGGTAGCCGGGAAGACCTGTTGTCAGAGGTGAGTGGGCCCTCCTGCCCTCTGACCCGCTCCTCATCCTTCTGGGGCGGGTCGAGCATCCAGGTGCAGCAGCGCTCCGGCAGCCAGAGCAAAGTCTCCAAGCACATCCGCCTGCCAGCTCCTTGCCCAGGCCTGGAACCCGGCTGGGCCAAGGACCCTCAAGAGACCAGAAGCAGCTTAGAGCTGGACACGGAGCTGAGCTGGATTTCAGGAGACCTCCTGCCCAGCAGCCAGGAAGAACCCCTGTCCCCACGGGACTTGAAGAAGTGCTACAGTGTAGAGGCCCAGAGCTGCCGGCGCAGGCCTGGGTCCTGGCTAGACGAACAGAGGAGACACTCCATCGCTGTCAGCTGCCTGGACAGCGGCTCCCAGCCCCGCCTATGTCCAAGCCCCTCAAGCCTCGGGGGCCAACCTCTTGGGGGCCCTGGGAGCCGGCCTAAGAAAAAACTCAGCCCACCCAGTATCTCTATAGACCCCCCGGAGAGCCAGGGCCCTCGGCCCCCATGCAGTCCTGGCGTCTGCCTCAGGAGGAGGGCGCCGGCCAGTGACTCGAAGGATCCCTCGGCCTCCAGCCCCCTTGACAGCACGGCTGCCTCACCCTCCCCAAAGAAAGATGCGCTGAGTCTCTCTGGTTTGTCTTCTGACCCAACAGACCTGGACCCCTGAGTCCTACCCACTCTCCCCCATCACCTTTCTCCACTGGGTGCAGATCCTAGCTCCGCCTCCTGGGCAAGTCCTTCTGAATAGTCCCATGTAAGCAGCAAAGGGGCTTAAGTAGCCACGAGGCACCTCGCATGCCTTCTTCAGTGGCTGAGGGATGACAAGCAGGATTTCCGGAGAGTCAGTGTGAAGAGAGCACAGCCCTGGAGCCCCCCGGCCTCCGGGAAGAAGGAGAAGGAGAAGCCCAGTGTGGCCAAGGCTCTCGACACCAGGAGCTGTTGGGAGAAAGCAATACGTTTGTGCAGAATCTCTATGTATATTCTATTTTATTAAATTAATTGAATCTAGTATATGCTGGATGTACTACATTTTGTGACTGAAGAGACTTGGTTCCTTCTTCTTTTATGTGTCTCAGAATATTTCTGAGGCGAAAGCGTCTGTCTCTTGGCTATTTTAACCTAAAATAACCAGTCTAGTTATATTCCCTCTTGTAAAGCACAAGCTGGGGGCCGTGACGTGAGTGTATTACAACCCAACGGCGGCCCATCTTCAGCGGAAAGCAAGAACCATTTTGGAAACTGTCATGTAACTTATTTTCTCCTTTAACCTCGTCATCGTTTTCTGTAGGGGGAAAACAAAAAGAGAAAAAGAGAAAAAAAATGAGATTTTACAAATGAAATGGAACCTTTTTATATATATACATACATATCTATATATCTATATATCTATATAAAATAAAGTAATTTTCCAAAATAAAAAGTTAATTACAGTCCAGAGTAAAAGCAAAGGGGACGCAGAGATAGGCGTGTTTAGAGGCCTGGAGAAAGGAAGTGGGTGGTGGGAGGGAAGGTTCGGGGTTGCCTGTGTGTGCGTGTGCCTGAGCATTGGTGCATATGAGCTTTGTGTCTGAGAGAGGAAGAGCTCAAATGCCCAGCCCTGGAGGGCTCCATCCTTGCACCTCCCCTGCAAGCTTACAGGAGAGACCCCTGTGCCTGGGAGGGCTGGAAACAAGGCCTTCTGTTTTTCTATCAGAGCTTTATCACATCCTCTGAGCCAAGCAGCTCAGAGAATATGAGTAATTCCAGATTAATTCTTATTTCTGCTGACAGCTATCAGCGGCGCACTGAAAGCTAGAAATTGGCATAATGAAGCTGTTTTGGTTAATGGGGCCAGT
The DNA here is from genome assembly GCF_978045245.1 of Mus caroli. NCBI lineage: Eukaryota > Metazoa > Chordata > Mammalia > Rodentia > Muridae > Mus > Mus caroli. The sequence continues at coordinate 27,966,370 of NW_028227268.1, forward strand.
GGAGGCTGGGAGGCAGCCTCAGCTGCTACAGAACTAAATCAAGGGGCCGGCGGGGGAGGGGCAGGTGCTTCTGGGTTTTCCCTGCCCTATTCTTCCACCCCAGCATCTGCCACACTCTGACTGGGTGGTGACCTGAGGTGTCTGGACTAAAGCCCCTTGCCTTGAACTTCATCTATCTGCCTGCTGATATTGAGATTAATCTGTGTAAACAGAGCAGGTTTCCCCCCCTCCCTCACCCACAAAAATGATGAGAATGCAGGGACCAGGACTGGAGTCCAGAGGAGACCTCCTGATGAAGCTGAAGGGTTGGTGGTAGCCAGAACACTGAGCTAGGGAGCTGGCTCCCTGAGGGGTGATAAATGATACAATTAAGGTGCTTACATGGTCTGCTGCTGCTTGCCCAGTGGGAGGGAGCCAGAGGAGAGGGAAAAGGGGGGAAAGGCCACCAGTGTAGGGGGGCCAGGAGTCTGGGGAGCCACCTGACCTAGAGCCACTTTCTGATGCTATGGTTGAAGTCCCCACGCCAAAAAAGCAGTAGCCAAAGACTCAGCCAGCCTGTTCACCCATCAGCCATTGCAAACATCTGTCCTATACCATTTCCACTCCCTTGAACATCCCCACCCCTTTCAAGCCAGGTGTGTGTGTGTGTGTGTGTGTGTGTGTGTGTGTGTGTGTGTGTACTCATGCTTTGGCATAGAAATCAGACCCAGGGTTTGTATGTATTTGATGCAGGACTCTACCACTAAGCTGCATTCCCAGCCCTTAGTTGGATTCTTGAAACCTAAGTGGCACCCCTCACTCACAGAGCCCATCTGCACAGGCAGTTGAGAGCCCGCAGTGCCAGGTTGCTGGTTGCTGGGAAGCTGGACTTGCAGGCGTCTGTCCTCTGGCCTACTTCCTAAGCTCAGAGAGCTTTTTTGATTGCTCTTTGGGGCAGAAATGATACCACTCGTGAAAGCAAACACCTGGTTTGATCTCCCTGGGGTGTTTGATGGCGCCCAGCTCTGATCCCTCTAGTCCTCTCAGCTGGAGAAAGGGGGTGTTTGTACAAGCTGGCTTTGCTCTCTCTCTCTCTCTCTCTCTCTCTCTCTCTCTCTTTCTTCTTAAGGGAAGCTGTACAAAATTCCTAGAGTTTTGCCACCTGGATCTAGAGATTAAGCTTTTATATTTTTGTAAAATTCTGTAGCTGTCTGTTCCTTATGGGTGGGAGGTTTGGGAAGTTGGGAAGGGGGAATTTGGAAGATCCCCCCTCCCTTTTTCTTCTTCTAGTGGTTAGAAGATTCTATGTCAAGGTGAAGCAGAAGGCTGAACCCTCTTCTTCACCCAGAATTTCCTCATTATCATCCCTGCCTCTGTAAACCCACAGCAGTGCAGTAATGCTCTAGTGTCACTTGAGGTAATGCATAGCATGCCTAATTCTTTCTACAATCCTGTTCTCCTGCCTCTCTCTTCCCAGTAATGACTAAAGAAGCTTGATGTGGGTCACACTGAACATGCTCTAGGGTTGCTCTCCAGGGAGCTACTGTGATCCACCCAGTGAGAAGGCAAAGACACCTTCTCCAGCTCCCCATCCCACACTATCTATGGACCCGAGAGCACTTCTCTGGCAGGATACCATGTCTTCGTAGAGACAGCTGGGTGGTACTTTGGACATATTAATAGATAGCAGAATGAAGGTGGATATTTGGAGGGGGGAGAGTATTGTGGTTAACTCTTCCAACATTGTAAAGTCTTTGTGGCCAGGCTCAGTGATGCATCTCAGCCCTTGGGAAAAGGAAGCAGGGGGGATCAGGATTTGGAGGAGATTCTCCACCACATAGTGAGCTGGAAACCAGCCTGGGCTACAAGATAGTCCCTGTCAAAACCAGCCAAACAAAAACCCACCAACAAAACAATGACATCGGTGATGGAAAGAAACTGGCGTGTCTCATTGCACAGGTTTGAAAGTAGAGAAGAAACAGCCGCTGAGTCTGAACAGTGCATGGTGATCTTGGGGAAGTGGGGTTGGGGAGACAGCAGGTCTTTGGTTAGGGCCTCTAACGCAGGGGCTTCTGAGACAAGGGTAGTGTGTGTGGGGTACTTTTGGAAGCTAGAACATCTCTCTCTCTCTCTCTCTCTCTCTCTCTCTCTCTCTCTCTCTCTCTCTCTCTCTTTCTCTCTCTCCCCCACCCCCCGGGTGCCTTGCCTTCATTCAGTCTTCTTCCTGGGGGTTCAAAGAAGAAACTGTGTCAAGAGCACCAGGCCTCCACCTCGGGCTTAGCTGCTTCAGTTTCCACCCCCAAGGCTCCAGGAAAAGGCCTGTCTGGGGGTGGGGAACTGGGAAAAAAAGGAGTGATCTGAGCTGGTGCTAAAAACAAACCTGAGGCTCACACGCAGTCTCTCGCTCCACCAAGGGCTAAAGCCAGGGAAGTACCCGGCTAGCTTTTTTTTTTTTCACGCAGTGGCGGGTTCATAGAGGTTAAGATCTGAGGTCACACAGTCAGAATTTGACTCTAGGGCTGGCCTTCTGCAGCCCACACTGTCTCAGTCTGTTCTCACTGCGGAGGAAGCAGGAAGCGATGGAAAGATCCATGCTTACAAAATGAAAAGAATTTTGCAAGAAGGCTAGGGGACCCTTTCCTGAAGTGGTCACATTGGGTTTGTAGAAATACACTTGTGTTCTCTGTGTGGCATAGTCAGTGGGCTAGAAGGGTCCATGGCCTCCCACCTGGTGGGATACTAGCCTCTAACATGATCCCAGCCATAGGGATTGTGGAGGAGTCCTTTGACTCTAGGTGATTTCTAGGTTCTCCAAGTTAATGCAGGTTCTGCAGTCACTCCAGGTTTCCAGGCAACGTCTTTCCCTAGAATGGCTCGTTCTGCCCTTTGAACCCCTGGCACCTGCTTGTCTCAATCACCACCGTCTCCACCCTTCTTTCCTGCTCCCATCCGGACCTCTGCCCACTTTCCAAACAGGTTTCAGCCTCACCTTCATCCGTTCTCCCAACGTTGTCTGGTGCCCTATGGTTTCCCCTGCTGAGGCGCCAACCTGCCCCACCTCGGTGACAGCCATGTAGTGAGGGCATTAGACACCAGGTGGCAGCACAGAGCACTTTCAGCTGGTGCCACCCAGGGTTTCTCTGGAAGAGGGATAAATCTGGGAAGAAGATACCAACCCTGGTGGATCCGTCCACAGACAGAAGCCCTGTATAGCCCAAAAGAGGAAACAGCTCACAGTGTGAAGAACTTGTCTGTGTGAAATCACGGACTAGAACACACCATCTGAGCGCTGGGGAGCCACAGCCGGGTGGAAAGGGAGGGTGAGTCCCTGGTGCCAACAGGCCCCTTAAGGCCACTAAACTAATCCCAGACAGAGGTGGCATGTTGGATAGGGGACTTAATTCTCAAAGCAAATTTAGTTGTTTACTGATCCCATCTGTAGGGCAGGATAAAGTGTATCAAGGAATGAGCTGCCCAGTAAACTCCAGGAGGGAAGTCTGCTACAAACCCCACACTCTGCGTGCCTTAGCTCCTAACCCAGTGTATGAGCTTGGCTGAGACCCACAGATCCTATTAATTATTACTTTGAAAACTCTGAAATCGGGTGCAGTAGCCAAGCCCTAGCCTGCATGCCAATTAGATGGGGGAGCAGGCTGGGGCAGAGGACAGGCTTGCTGAGACTGGGAGGGGACCAGGCAGATCCAGCTGGGCTGAAGTCTGGCGGAAGCAGGAAGGGGGAAGCAGGGTGTGCGCCGGAGCATAATTTAGGGGTGTTCACAAGCTTTAAAGGTCCGTAAAGGAGTCATTCAGTGAGATGGGGGATGGGGGGGTCACATTGCTGGTTCTACACTGTCACTTTTGTTAGCTCCAACCCGCCCTGCCCACAGGCAGCATTTCCTGTGCCTAGGTCTTCCGGTCTCCTTTGCGTTTCTTTCTAGCTCCTGCTGCTATGCCCACTCTGGATTTGCCTTACCCTTTTTCTTCTCTTGCCCGTTTTCTTGCCAGGAAATCCCTGACGCGGGACTGCTTCAAGATGCTCACTGGCGGGGGAGACATAGCGCATGCGTCGCCCATCTAGTTTGGAATCACAGCCAAGTGGAACAGCAGGTCGAGGCATTGGTCACCAGACTCTGTTCCCCTCTATGCCTCAGCTCAAACCTTGTTGCTCCTCTCGTCATCCCATTCGATAGAAATATCTTGGTTCTGAATACTCAAAGGTAGAGTGGGCCTTGCTCACTTTGGGGACTGTTCCTCGTGACACGGTGGCCTCACTACCTACCTTCTAAGGAAATGGCATTCTGAGAAATGTTGCTTTAACTTCCCCTGTACAAAGCAAACTTTCACTCAATCTGTAATAAGTTAACCATATTCTCTGAGATTATTTACAGCCATGCACTCACTCCGCCACAGGCTGCGCATTCAACCTGTTCAGAATTACCTTCAAAGACTGTAATCACTCTTGCTATGCTTTGGACATCCCACTGTACCATGTTCCCTATTTTCCCTTTGGGACTCTTTCATGCCCCTGACTCAGAACAATGTATGTGTATGGAAGATGTGGTAACCAGGTCTAAGACCATTCGCTTGGAAACATCGAGGGGTTGAAAGCAACGTCACTTCCTCCTTCTCCCGCAGAAATCTGTGGGTACGGATTCCTAATGATCTGACTGTGGCTTTGTGTGCTGTTCTGAATCAGTAGGGCCAGGAAGACGATTTTTCTCCCTATGGGAATCCTGTAAAAGATGAAGACAAAGGCTCCTCGCTCTTTTTCATTACTGGATTTACTATGCTGCTCAATAGAGAGGACGGCCTTTGTTCAGAATCTACTTTTTAGACTCTTTTAGATTAGGTTACTCTCTTTCAGACTAGTCTTCTTTTAGATTAGACTAAATTAGATTAGGACAGGAAATATGAAGCCCTCTTGGGTAAAGGGCACCAAGAGCTAGTCTTTAGTCTTTTATATGGCATAGCCTCATTTGGACGCCTTGCTGGAGGAAGCATTCTTCCGCCCAGCCACCCACTTGAGTTGTTGGTAAGTGAGCCACAAGCACAGGGACTTTCTGATAGGTACTGAGGAAATCGGTCTCCTTCTTGCCAGGCTGATTTAGTCTGGGGAAAGCTCTTGCTTTCACTCTGGGGAACTCTCTGTCCCCTGAATTTTGAGCTCATGCACAGCAGTTGATGACTCTGCTTGTGAGAATCAGAGCTAAGATGCCTTCAGAAGACATTTATGTGCCTTTAAAGCATTATTCAAAAGGACTGCCCCTGGCATCCTGAAAGAGACTTGGGCAGGGCAGGGTGGGATTGGTAACCCAATTGTGCTGTGCATAGGACAGGTTCACTGGAAGCACTTAATTCTTTGGAACCAAGTTAGGTGAGCTGTAAAGTAATATCAACAGAGGAGAGGGGAACTTCTGGGAAAATCATTACCTACTAAAATTCTTGTATTCCCTCAGCCTAATTTTCTGCCAGTTTGTAATCCGTACCCACAAAATGACTTCCAAAAATGTCTTGAAGCGGCTTCTCAAACAGGAGAATTTTTAACCTCATATCCTTTCTTTAGAGAAGACAATGCCCAGTCATGAAGGGCTCTTGTTTTCCTGCTTAAAGATTTTTTTTTAAAGAGCATTAAAGAGAATGGGGGCCAAGGCCATTTTCCCCATGAATAAATAGATGTTATAGCAAATATTATGAAATATCACCTTTTGGCTGGCAAGCCCTTATGAGAACAATGCTTACCACTGCTCAATATAGTTTATAGTTCCAGGGGTGGGTGGATACATGCCTGTCTGTTGCTGCTTACAGTCAAAGGCAGCAACCCTCTCCGAATGTTATTTAGGATCAACTGATCAGATTCAAGGAAACTTTGAAACTGTAGCTCTGCCACTCTGCCAAGACTGCATTTAATAAACAGAGCAGTAGAGCCAGTGCAAAGGGCTCGGAACAATTTCTCTGATCATAGCCCTCTTCTGGAGTCGTTTTCCACTATAGGACAAAAACTTACAGAGCCATGAAATGATCCTTGTCTACAACAAGCTACAGAGCGACAGACAACAAAGTGGCTGTTCACATCATATCTCTTTCATTAATTTATGGAAATGCAATTTCTGACTGCAATAAAAACTTCTTCATTGCACAGTAGTTGCAGCCAGGGCTTGTACTGGCAAGTTTTGTCAGTTCGACACAAGCTAGAGGCATCAGAGAGGAAGGAGCCTCAATTGGGAAAATGTCTCCATATGATTGGACTGTCACCAAGCCTGTTTCTCAATTAGTGATTGATGGGGGAGGTGCCAGACATTATGGGTGGAGCTACACCCTGGGCTAGTGTCCTGGGTTCTATAAGAAAGGAGACTGAGCAAGCCCTATGGAACAAGCCAGTAAGCAGGACTCTTCCATGACCTCTGGAACTCCTGCCCTCCAGGTTTCTATCCCATTTAAGTTCTTTTCCCGACTTCCTTCGATGACAAATAGTGATGTGGAAGTGTAAGCGAAATAAACCCTTTCTTCCCCATGTTGGTTTTGGTCATGGTGTTTCATCACCGGAATAGTAACCCTGACTACGTCAGCATGCTGATGTGGTTAAAGCATGCCAGAATATTGGTGCCAAGGAGCACAAAGCCCAAGTTCTAGAAGCAGCCCTGAAACCTCCTGCATGCTTTACACATGGAATAAGAAAAGGCCATTTGCAAAAACAATGCAGATAAACAGATACAAGTAAGTCTCAGCCTGGGAAACCCTCTTTTAAAATATATCCAAAGAGTATTGAGAATTTTCTCTAGGCCAATCAATGTCATTCTAAATTTGATAAAGGTGATCCAAATTTGGAAATGGGAAGATGAATACAAAGGGCAGTTAGATAAAGATATAAACCAGCCCTTCTGCACCCTGAGTTTGGAAGCCCAGAGCCTCCTCCCCTGCACTATCTCCCAGATGCCAGGAACATAGCCAGCTATTGCCACTGCTGGTCTTATCCCTTTAGGCCTTTTGAAACAATCCCTCTGGTTCCACCCCTAACCCTAAGACTATAAAAGAACTACTCACCAGTATTAAAAATAATTCTACATTAGGCTTATCTTTAGTTAAAGCTGTAAAATTAGGTGTAATAGGAAAAGCAACGAGGCTCCCCACAGACTTATGGGAATTCCTTCCTACAAAATGATTTGACTAAATTTTAGGTAAAACAAATTGAATGATAGGAAGTGTTTTTGTTTGCCCAGATGTTGCTGACTCAAGTTATACAGGTCAAATTCATACTATGGTTCATTCCCAGCGGCGACAAGAAATGTCAGCATTAACTCAGTCAGAGTAATTGATTACTATACCTTATCTAACATCCCCAGGCTCATGATGATTATTGGAAAATCAAAGACTTGATTCCTCCGATGCACACTGGGCTCAGCTGATGTGTCTTGATCGGCCTTCTATTACAGTTTTAGTCAACCAGATCCCCATAACTGCCATGGTCGACACAGGAGCTCATGTTTTTAGCATAGCTAAACAATCCTGTCCCTCTAATCATGCTTAAGCCTTCAGATGCAGACATCCAAGGGAGGGGGGCAAAAGTTGTCTCCTACCAGGTATAGAAGCCTTATGTGCTGCCTCCCTGACTGCAAGTGCATCTTGCCCTTAACCTTCTTCCCTTTGAGGGCAAGACCTCCTGTGTTGTAGCCGGCCAGCAGCTCGCAACATGAACGGTTCGACTGATATGGCTGCTCGAGCTAAGGGAGGGACTAGAAGGGGAGAAAGAAGAAGCAGAGCCAAGACAAGTTCACCCTGTTCAAAGCTCAATTTTACTTGTTCAGACACTCAGTTATAAAGGAAGGGGGAGGGAACCCGATTCTCGCTGAATGGTCTCGGGGGTCCAGTAGCAGGGTGAACACGTGTGTGGCTTCAAGCAGTAAAGCGGCATGGTCCAGCAGTGGGCGTGGCAGAACGAATGAGCAGGAAACTCCACCCCTGAGCCAGCAGGTTACAGGCTGAGGGTGGGAAGACTATATCTCCTCCCATTTGTTAACAAAAAATAAAAAAAAGAAGGGAAGGGCTGGCCTGAGGCAAAAAAAAAAATTATTTATGCTCAATAGTTTTGCCTGAATTTTTAGGGCTTAAAGAAAAAACCTGCTTCCGTGGGATTTCTTAACTTTTTTTATGGTAAACTGTATCTGGCTAAGACTGTCCTTTTTATTCTAGTGAGCAACTAACAGAATAGCCCTGAGCTGTAGGCTCTGACTTTATAATGCTAATTAGTGCTGAATAGGTAACTTCCTGGTTGCATTTTAAGTAGGGCGTTGGAACCCTGGCTAAGTTTGACTGAACAAATTTGAAATACACTTTATTAAGAATAACACTGAGGGCTGGTGAGATGGCTCAGTGGGTAAGAGCACCCGACTGCTCTTTCAAAGGTCCAGAGTTCAAATCCCAGCAACCACATGGTGGCTCACAACCATCTGTAACAAGATCTGACGTCCTCTTCTGGAGTGTCTGAGGACAGCTACAGTGTACTTACATATAATAAATAAATCTTTAAAAAAAAAAAGAATAACACTGAGTTGATATTCTTCTGCAATTTTGGATGCCAGGGGGGAAACAGGGAGAAGGGGGGTGACGACAGGCTCCGTAGTATAAGGCCAATTGGCTTTTTTATTTGGGTGCGAGGCAGTGAGGCTTGAGGTGGGAGGCTTGCCCTTTCAACAGTACGGTCTCCAACCTCTCTCCCCCCTATTAATTAAGTTTAATAAGGCAACGCTTAACTGAGGTGATCAAATGATTTTCTCATCCGTAGATGAGTGGGTTTTTAACCTTGGCTTGGGTGGACATTGACCCGATTATTCTCGTGGGTGTTATCACAACCCACACCTGTGGCTCTTGGTACCTTTTGGGGAGGGGGAGGCAGAGCCTTAAGTATATATATATATATATATATATATATATATATATATTTTTTTTTTTTTTTTGATACCAACCTCTATTTTAAACTGAGTATATCGCACAGGGAACTCGGAAACGGTCAAGCTGGACCTTCCCCTGCAGTAATTTCTGCACCAAGCGATACCCATACTGTATTCGTATGATCACGAACCAGTATGCACAATTCTGAGTATTGTGCAGCTCCTAAAGGAGAATTGTCAACCTCAGATTTAGCAAGGCCTAGGCAAGAATTATGTCATTAGTAACACCACGATTTGTGGCTAAAATAGGAGCTGGAAGTCTTTCCTCCTCATCCCTGTTATTCCCATAGCCTGAGGAACTAAGGACACCTTGCAGTAACAGCAAGGGTGAAAAGCCAGAGGCCAGCTAAGGGACTAAGCCCGTTTATCAAAATAAAATCTAATCTCTGTAAATATTTGAAATTTTTACTTTTCTAGCCCTCTTGGTAAGTCTAATTTCTAACTCAGACTGAAAGCCACATGCTGGAATGTCCTTGGAAGGAAGATAGTAGTTGCCACCTGTGTGCTCTTGGGGGCAGGGATGTAAGCCTGTTGGTCCCGCTGGGGAATGTAGATTGACCTGCTTGAAAAAAGAAAGAGATCTAGACAATGAGAAAGTAGCAATGTAAATTTTTTTTTTTGGGGGGGGGGGAGTCCAGGTACTTTATTCAGTTGCAAATTGTAAAGCTATGGCTAGTCTCCGGCCTCCTGTAGGGGAGTTGGCTCAGAGGAAAACAGCGTTTCTGGGAGCTTCTGTTCCCAGCTGAATTCTAAGCACAAGAGGAATTTTAGTCTTCAGAATGATACTTACGAGAAGAGTCAGGATCTGTGTTCATCTGACAAATTAATCTCTCTGGCAGCCACCGTGCTCCATCTTTATCTCGTGAAAAGACACAAACCGAGCCTCTTCCCCAGATTAGAACCGGATATGGACCCTTCCATTCGTTAGTCAGGGGGTCCTTCCATTTTACCAATGCATAAGAATTAGAAGTAACTGGATGCCAATGGCGATCTGCTGCAGACTGACCTTTAACATCAGTTTGTAAAAAGTTTAGAACAAATAAGGTAAAGGTGAGATGAGCCTTTGGTGACCTTGGGGGATATAGCCTGTCTCACTGGCGTTGAAATAGCTCTCTATACCTGGTCATTCTTTTTCCTAAAGACCACTAAAAATCACCTACTCAAATTTTCTTGAATAAAAGGTCTCCCCCCCCTCAGTTTGTGTAAATCAGTGACCCACTGAAGGAGACAGACGTAATATTTATATCAGCTAATTCAAGAACACTTGAAGCTGACCATATAGAACCGTCTTTTAGGGTCCAGATGACTCCTAACTTCTGTATTTCCCAGAAATCTGGTAAATGGAGGCTTTTATGTGATCTTTGTGTTGTTAATATCCAATGCCATCCATCCCTCTGGTGTTCTGCAGCCAGGAGTTCCCTCTCCTACCATGGTTCCTCAAACTACAATGTGATGATGATGATGGTAGTGATGATGATGGTGATGATGGCTTTCAAGACAAGATTTCTCTGTGTAGCCCTGGTTGTCCTGGAATTACCTTTGTAGACTAGGCTGGCCTCAAACTCAGAGATCTACCTGTCTCTGCCTCTTCTATACTGGAATTAAAGGCATGTGACACTATATCTCAGTCCCACGTAATAATAATAATAATAGTAATAATAATGTAATATAATACTATAATACATATTGTACAACAATTATAATAATAATTATTATTATTGGTAATAAATATTATTATTGGTTTTAAGGTTTTTTTTTACTATCCCTTTACATCCTGATGCTGAAGATTTGCTTTTTCCATACAATCAAGCATCTATGTTTTGCTTTCAATAGAATGTTTTTCCCCAAGTAATGACCATTAGCACCACCTTCTGCCAATGGTGGGTTAACAAGGCACTATACCCTACTAGAACAACTGTCACTCATCTGAGCAGCCCCCCACCCAATGGGCAGAGCTCCCATCCAAAGGGCCACCCTTTCTGCCTTCTCTTAAACTTCACTGATTACAATTGTCTGTTCCAAGAAAGCCAATGCTAAGCTCTCCTCAATAATCTCAGGCACTGTCAATGGCTTTCTGTTTAACTTGGGATTTCCCAGTGTAGCCTCCTCACCTTTTTTATTCTCTTAAAGGAGATGCTCACTTAAACTCACCTCACGGGGTAACTCCTGGCCTTGTAGCAATCACAATTGGACATTCCAGCTCTGAATCAAAGACGACGACTTTTCACAGTCACTTAGATTCAACGTCCCCATCAGCATTTTAAAGCAGCTGTTTCTTCCCCATAAACCTCACCAAAACGGTTTTTTACTCAAAAAATTACTCTTACTCAATGAGGCAGAAGTTTTTAACTCAGTGGACAAGACCCTAATATTCATTTTCTCTTTCTTACAATTATTTATTTATTTATTTATTTAATGTATGTGAGTACACTGTCACTCTCTTCAGACACTCCAGAAGAGGACATCAGATCCCATTACAAATGGTTGTGAGAGCCCATGTGGTTTGCTGGGAATTGAACTCAGGACCTTTAGGAAGAGCAGTCAGTCTGTGCTCTTAAACTCAGAGCCATCTCTCTAGCCCCAACCCTGATATTCTTTATCCTTCTATACTTCAAGACAAATTCAACTTTCTCTAGCAGCCCCCAGAAGAATGGGAAATGGCTTTTACTGACTTGGGGGGCGGGGGAGGGTACACATACATCATTTCACCTCCCTCCGATGAAGTCTCTGTGGGATGACATCACATCCCTTTACAACCCTGTTCTGCCACAAGTACACATCCTATTTCTGATGCATTGATCATTTCTCAGATGGAGTCAATAATTTGGGCAAAGGAGCCATTCCATGGTGTGAGGATGCTGGACATGGCTCTTTTTGTTACCCTCCTAGAATAGCGCCCCCCCACTCCTGCCCCCCCATTCCCTCCCCCTACTCCCCCCCCCCCCATGGGCAGAACTTTTCCTGCCCTTTCTGCTTTCAAATCCCTGCTCAGTCTTTCCATTTATGGACCGATTCTCACTACAGCTCAAGCCATCCCACTCTTACTTCTAGCTGTTATGGAGGCTGTGACCCTAGGAAAAGACCATAGACTTAATCCAATATAATTAAAGGAGTTATTGATTAGTTGCTAGCAGGATGGCAGCCTTAAAGGCAAATCTCAGGCATGTTGTAAAGGAAAGGTTTTGGGTTTTTTGTTTGTCTGTTTTGAGAGGTTTGTTTTGGTTGGTTGGTTTTTTGTTTTGTATTGTTTTGTTTTTTGGTTTTTTTCAAGACAGGGTTTCTCTGTGTGTACCTTTAGGCTGTCCTGGAACCCATTCTGTAGACCAGGCTGGCCTCAAACTCACAGAAATCCACCCACAGAGATCTACCTGCTTTTGCCTCCCAAGTGCTTGATTAAAGACATGTGCCATCACCATCCAGCTATTCTCTAATTTACTTATTTATTTTGTTTTTTTTTTTTTGTGAGAATAGGTTTCTCTTTGTAACCTTGGCTGTCCTGGAACTGGCTCTATAGACCAGGCTGGCCTTGAACTCAGAGATCTGTCAGCATCTGCCTCTCGAGTGCTGAGATTAAAGGCGTGCATACCAGCAAGGAAGGGTGTTTTTAAAGGCAAAAACCATAAGAAGATATTTAATAGCTACACAAGCAAGCATAAATGGTCTGCCCTGTTAAGGTAAGTGGTCAAAGCGACCCACAGTAATCCCTGTATCTGTGTAAACAAGTTACAGAAGCTAAAACGCAGCTAGTCATATCATAACAAGTAGATGGTTACAGTTGTACATTTTTGGGCCTGAGCCACTGAGTGAGGGCTACTGGGAACTTGTCCTCCAGGGACTGAAGTCGGGCAAACATCTAGTGGTACCAAGATGGATGCCTAGCATAAAATGGAGTTTCTTTAGCCATCAGAAAACCACCTTGGCTCATTCCTCAGACTTCTTGTTATCAGTGTTTAGCTCTATCCAAAGCCTCCTATCAATTGTTGGGTTCCTCCATCCCCCAGCTGAGAGCAGCGAATCCCTGGAATCTTCCACCTAATGATCTTTGGCCAACAGGTGCAATTCATGTAAATTTCTCTGTTCACTGAAAAAAAAAATTGTCCACGCTTGCATTGGTGCTTTTTCAGGCATTGTCCTTACTACCTCGCAAACACATGAGTCTGCTCAAGCTGTCTGTAGACACTTGTTAACTGCCCTCTCTGTAATGGGCATCCCCAAACAAATACAAACAAGGGTCCCACTTACATAGCTAAAACGTCTCTCTTTTTAACAATTTTGGGAAATTCACCTATCTCATGGCATTCTCTATAATCGCCAAGGAGAAGCCATAACTGAACATGCCTACTTCTAACCAGAAATCAAATACATAAACAAGAAGGTAGGGACAAGGGGGTTGGCTGCTCAGGAATTAGCTTTAAAAATGGTACATTATTCCTCTCGATTCCCCTCCCCAAAACTGCAGAAAAACATGTTAAGAAGCAAGAGATTTTACAAAAAATGAATGGCTTTATATGAACTCCCTCAAGAATCCAACCAATAGCTGGAAGCTCCTTCTCCCCATTAATCAGAGCCCAGGCTCCACATCTGTGTTTTCTCCTATAGGACCTCTCTTGATCCCAGTGTAGGTGCTAAAGTCAGACCATGAGCTGCTACCAAAAGAGAACAACCTGACAAATTCTATTGAGTTTCAAATCCAGTGGCCTTGCTCATTTGCCTCCTGCCTTTACCACCTTTTCCATAGAACCATTGGAACCGAAGGAATGCACCAGGAATGGGTAGTTCTTCTTTCATGAGAGTAACTGGTTAGTCAATCGACAAACACTCCCTGAGGACTCAGCCAAGCACTGCCTTGGGTGATAAAGAATACTACAATAAAAAAAGATTTATTCCCTGTACTCAATGTTCACAGGCCACTGGGGAGGCAGTAGTTGTGATATAGGGAAGAGACTTCTTGTTGATTTAGACAGGTTCTCATATAGCTTAGACTAGTCTCGCACTCACTGGGTAGCTGAGGCTGGCCTTGAACTTGTGATCTGTTACCTCCATCTCCCAAATGCTGAGATTCCACTTATGCACTACCATGCTCAATACTGACAGAGATCTTGAAGGATAAACAGAGTTTGGCAAGTGCAGGGGGTCAGCGGAATTAGGAAAGGGTCTGCTGGGCAGCTTGGGAGGTGGGCTAAGGGCAGGGGTGCAATAGCCGAGGGTCCAGGAAGTACATTCAGTCCAGGGAGCTACCTGGAGTAGCCATATATGGAAGCTGCATACAGAAGAGGGCCCTTAGTACCTGTACCAGATGGAGCTCTGAGGCCCTGGCAAACTATGGGCGGTCTCAAGGCCTGAGCTCTCTTGCTTGGGTGAGACAAGCAATCAAAACAGCGATGTCCTGCAAACACTATTATAGTAGTCATTTTATGGAGGGGGGTTATTCTACATCTCCTTTTTGTTCTCAGATATATGCAGGGCATTTCTATGCTCACTTAGCCCGTTTAGCTCCCAAGTAAATGACACAGAGAACTGGTGATTTTATTAACAAGCTGCTGGGACTAGAGCTGGGCAGATAGTTGTATATTTTAACCCTCTATGCTATATTGCTATTTCCCAGTCATGTGCTCTGAGTTACTTGCCAATCTGTCCCACCTGGGCTCCTTCTGCTATAGTTGTCTGTCCTCGGGGCAAACTTCTCTTGACCACACGCTCATGGTCCATCCTGTCTCACTCCCTTCTCCCTCTTCTTTCTTCCTCCCCCATGGTCCCTTCCTGAGTCCCTTCCCTCAATTTTCGAGTTCCACCTTTCTACCTCCTCTGCCAGTCACAGGCTCCAGGTTTTTATTAACCAATCAGAGATCATTGGGGAGCATTCTTTACAGCACACCGGTCATTACAATGCCTATCTCTGAACTGTAACCTGATCTTGTGGTACAGAACTCAGCACCTGAATACCCAACACTCAAGACCAACCCTGACACACTATGCTTGTTCTTCAAGGAGCATAGGGGAAAAAAAAGAGAGACCACATTCCATAAGAGGCCAGTAAGAGTGCACCCCCAACATTTCCAGAGGTAGGGGAAGGCAAGGATCACCAAGGAGTGCATCATGACTTTGGAACCTCCCAGCTTGTATGGAGAGACCAGAGAAGGCAGAAAGGATGGAAAGGCTGATGTCATGGAAGAGGGTGCTTTGCTCCAGTGCTGTACCCAGATTCCTGCCCTCAAATTGGAGGCCTAACAAAAGAACTTCACGCTGACCTTGAGCTGGAAGGTCCCAGGGAATGAGAAGGGTCAACTGGGGTTGGGGGAGGCTCATCTTCCTAAAGGATTCCAGAGGAAGGTCCCTTAGTCTCCTCAAGCTCAGAATTATACTGGTGGGTTTTATCCATGGCCCAACTCTAAGAGAAAGCCCAGTAGTAAAATGCCATGGAGGGGTGCTGGGAAAGTCTTGTTTAAGGTTAGCGGAAGGCTCAGAGGCTGGCTCCCAGATGCTTTGATCTTAGATGCCTAGACTACAGGGTAGGAAAGGGGCTTCCGTGGTCCTTTGCTAACTCACTTTGTCCATGAAACTGGTCCCAGAGACATGAGGAGCCTGTCACGGTTACATAAGGTACTGTAGATACTACCTGAGGCATGGAGGGGAGGTAGGCGTGACTGCTGGCTGCCTTGAGGACCTTCCAGAGTCTTCACACAGAACTGTAACCAAGGGCACATTACTAGTTACAGAAGCTCCACGAAGTCTTCTGTACAGAGGTTGGAGGAAGACAGGATGGGAAAAAAGAGGAGAAAGGGGCAGAGGGAGGAGAGAAATAGCACAGGTGACTAACTGTCCCACCCCCACTCTACTAGCTCCTCCCTAATCTGGCTTCCAGTACTTCCTGCCTGCCCAGAGGGGTAATGGATGGTCTACACTATCCTACCGGGTCCCTCCAACGCCTTCAGGAGGCTAGAAATACCCTGTCCTGACTGGGAAACAAATGCCAACCACACACACACACACACACCAAGAGGTTGCAGATAGACACAGGGGTAAATTAGACCAAGAGGATTTCTGCTCACTCCAGAGAGGTGTGGGTGAGTTGGGATCGTATCAGGGAAGAGAGAGAGGGAGGGGAACCCAGCATAGCCAAGCTGGGAAGGCCATTTTACAGACTGACAATGTGGAGGCTCAGTGTTAAGACACGGGCGCATGCCTTTAATCTAAGCCCTTAGGAGGCACAGGCAAGCAGGTCTCTGAGTTCAAGGCCAGCCTGGTCTACAAAGTGATTTCCAGGGCAGCCAGGGCTACACAGAGAAACCCTGTGGTTTCTCAAAAAGCCAAAAAGCCAAAAAAAAAAAAAAAAAAAAAAAAAAAAAGCCATGACAGCAACAACAAAGGATCAAGGTGCTAGTGAGGTATCTTCCTGGGGCCTCACTGGGATTAACCTAGGTTGGGTATTACATGTAGTCCATGTGCGATATATATATATATATATATATATATATTTTCTTTTTTTTTTTCTGTTGAATCCTCAGAAAACTCAGTGTGAAGGATTCTATTATGGTGATCCATACTTCACCAGTGCAAAAGTAGGGAAGAGAAGTGCCCTGGACAAGACAGACTAGGGAGCCACAGAACCTGAGAAGGCAGCAACTTAAGGGGACCACAGGGAAGTCATACACCCATCTATTTGGTACTAGGACCAACTTCATGCCCCACTCCCCTGCTGTACACATGTGCATAGACACATCACATAAATGTGCTGGTCTCAGTTCTCTGGTAACGTATGAAGAGAGAGACTGGGCTCACGAGCACTTCACATACTATAGACGATGATCTCCTATTTATTTATAAAGCCAGAAATGACCCTACCTTTAGAAAGGACTTCTTTTACAGTGAGACTCATTCCCAGGTCCTTCAGCTTCGGGGTCTATAAGCTCAGGGACTAGTACAGTCAACTACCCGTCCTTACTCTACTGTCCCTTTCTTACAGTACCCTTTAGGTACCAGCACTTTTACCAAGGCTGTGTCGCAATCGCTGGGGACCGGGAGAACTTGACCCAGAGGGCCTGAGGGCGGGGCGGGGAGGAGTGCCGATGGAGCAGGGAGTCCGAGGCGGTTCCGGGGCAGATCTGCTGGGGCTGAGCTGAACTGAGATTCCAAGTCCTGCGGTGCACCAGAGCCACATGGACCGCCTGTGCGGCTCCGGAGAGCTGGGCTCCAAGTTCTGGGTAAGAAGCGTCCGTCTCTTGGTATCCGTGCTACGGAGGAAGTAGGTGTCAACCGTGGGATGTCTGGTCTCTCGCCCCAACACAGCCCTCCGGAGGAGGCACCTCCAGAGTGTGGAGTGCGGGAGCAGCAGCTGATGCCCTGGAAAGGCGGATGTGCATAGTCAGACCTGGGAGGGTCTAAGCTCCAAAGGGGGAAGAATGGGCGCAGAAGGATGTATAGCCACGGCCGTGCCTTGACCTACCGCGGGGAGAAGCTAGGCAGAAAGGAAATTGCAGGGCGCCAAGAATAGGGAAGCACAGGCACTTGCCTGTTAGTGTAAGTCTCTCTGTCTGGTGGATCCCAGGGACTTTTTGCATTCTGCATAGAAGAACAGTTTGCATTTTGCCTGCATCCCTAATGAATTAATCCACCCCACCCCCCTCCAGCACTGGACCCGACCCAGTAACTGTGCCTTGGTTGTTCATCCAATCTTCCTTGCCTATACCCTAGGGCATCCAGAGCCCTAATCCGTCAGGACTTGGTACAGCTGGACCTTCCAGGCCCTGTTTTGGGAGGCTACTGTTTCTGTGAGCAAGATCCACCTGCAGGTCTGTAAGGAGACTCTATCTACACCCAGGACATGAGAGAGAGAGAGAGAGAGAGAGAGAGAGAGAGAGAGAGAGAGAGAGAGAGAGAGAGAGAGAGAGAGAGAGAGAGAGAGAGAGAGAGAGAGAAGGGACTGAGGTGTCTGAGCCCAAACCTTTCCATTGATAGATAAGGGAAATGGGGGTCTAGAGAGGTAGGGAATTGTGCCAAAGCACCCAATTCCACGAAACCAGATAATAATAAAGTAAGTTAAAGCAGGTCTTTTGTACTGGGGTTATAGCTCAGGGGCGTGGCGCTTGCCTGATATGCAGGAGACTCTGGGCTCAAAACACAGTACCGTGAGGGTATGGTATGTGCGCACTCGCGCAAGCTCGGTGCAGAAAGGTAACTTTCTGTGTCTCTCCTCAAATCCTTGTATCAGTCATCTTAAACGTCTGAAGTGTGTGCAGCCTCAGCACTTGTTCCTCCACCAGGCAAAGCAACTGGGGACACAATCTCAGCCTCACAGGCAGAGTTGACACGGGGCTACTTTCTGATTACCCAGGGGCTGCCCGCCCTCGTCTGGTTTCAAATCTAGAATCCGAATCCCAGTCTGTGTTTCTTCCATGAGGAGTATTTGTGTATAGGCATCTGGTGTGTGCAGATGTGCGTGTGCAGGGATGAGGGTGAGCTGTTTTGCACAAGCGTGTGCTGTGTGTCTGTGTGTGAACAGGCATGTAAAAGTCAAGAGCCACATCTCGGACTGGACTGGGCACAAAGTGTAACGTGGACTTGAGAGAAGTGAAAGGTCCTACGTCCCCTTCCCTTCCTGCCTCCCAATGCCAAGAAGCTGAATGTAGCTGCACAGCCTGTCAGTATTCAGTATTCAGGAGCTGGAAGTAGAACCAGAAATTCCAGGTTATCCTTGGCTACAGGGCAAGTGCCAAGGCCAGTCTGAGACACATGAGACTTTATTTCCAAACAAACAACAAAAAGAAAAAATTAAAAGTGCTTCTGGAGACTACCCTTTTCCTTTGGGTCACTAACTGGTTCTAGCTCAAACCATGAGGAGTGCCCCCATCATCTAGACGGGAGTGGCCACTCTCCTCTGAGGTCCAGAGGGAATACACTGGAGTATGGGCGAGCTTCTTTTCTCTGCTCACTTGGACTTGCCAGGCATGACTGTGGCATGGTAATGATCACAGTGACTAGGCAAAAAAAAAAAAAAAAAAAAAAAGGTGACAAACAGGAGGAAGGGTGTGCCAAGTTTCAGGTGCAACCTTCCTGGTCCCTAGGCGGCAATAAAGCCTTGAGTAATTAGAACTTCCCAAGGCATTGCGCCCCAGAGGCTGGAGATAGAAACCTGTCCCAAGTCAGGGATATGCAACACAGGGGCTTAGCTAAACCAACCTTTCAAGGTAGAGACTTGGGGTGACACCTGGCTGGTATAGCAGTGGCAAGATCATCATGTTGTTCCAGAGTTCTGGACTAAGAGGCAAGATGCCCGTATCATAGTGCCAATCTTCCCATGCCTGGCTGCACTTTTGAGCCTCAGGCACCCTGGCCCTGGAACATAGTACTGTGCATGAGGCCATGTGGGTTGGATCTCATCTCTACTGTGACCCTTTGGAGTGGGGGTTGTCTCTATGCTTCGATGTCTTCAATGATGGGGAGCACGGGGGTGGGGGGGACTGACTACACCTCTGCCCATCCCAGATTGAAAAGATCCTCCTTCTTCCAGGTGATCTTGGCTTTTTGAAGACCATTACTGGTTGCACTTGTCAGTGGCTTCATGTTGGGGTGTGAGAAAGCAGCAAGCTTCGCATAGTTCAGCCCTGGGGAGTGAAGGGGGTGTTGCAGAGCTAAGATGTGGAAGGGTCTCCGGTTAGGGTCTCCGGCCTAAGCTACTCAAAAGGCTGACTTTCTGGGCTACTCTTTTTTTTTTTTTTTTGGTATGCTACTTTGTATCTCATTTGCATCATATATAATTCAGCTATACCTTTGAACCTTAGGAGCCATGGTGAGGAGTAACTGGGAGTAGCCAGGGAAAAGCCAAACAGAGAAGAAAAGGGACTGGACCCCTGTTTACTTAGACTTTCCCTAGCTTTTGATGGCCTTTCTTTCTTCACCTGTGAGATGAGGAAATGAGCCACCTGCTGCTTACCTTGCAAGATTTTTATGGCGATCAAATGAAATAGAGAATGTGAAATTAAGTTGAGAAGCAAGAAGCTCTGTTGGCAGGCCCAGCTAATCCTATTGACTGGTGGGAAGACAGTGAGGAATGAGGTCAGACTGCCATGTGTTTAAAGCCATGGTCCTGCGAGCAAAGAGTTGGCAGGCTGCTGGGACAGAGGCTCGGCTCCAGCAGGAGAGCAGGAAGCTAATGCCTGCTACAGATTCAGCCTCATTCCCCCTATGAGTGGCAATCTGGGGACCTGTGATCCTGTAGATACACCTACACCTGTATGTTCACACACACCACATGCTAGGTGCCATGACATGTCTCCTTCACACTCCCTGTCCCCATCTCTTTGGGCATATATATTATCAATATCTCAGAGTACACCTTAAATTTGTGTGAAAAGAAGCTCCAAAAGAAGTAGGCCAGAGGAAGACTCTGTCTCAAAGAACAAATAGGACATGGTAGCACATGCTTATGATATCATACTTGCGAGGTAGAGGCAGGAGAATCAGACAGGATAGCCCCTAGCTATGCAGCAAATTTGAGGTCAGCCTAGATTACATGAGATCCCATCTCAAAAACAAAGCCTGGCAGTGTTAGCACACGCTTTTAATCCTAGCACTGTGGAGGCAGAGGCAGATGGATCTCTGTGAGTTCAAGACCAGCCTGATCTACAGAGCGGGTTCCAAGCCAGCTAGAGTTACACAGAGAAACCCTGTCTGGAAAAACAAAACAAAACAAAAAAAAACGAAAACAAAACAAACAAACACATCCAAAAATTGGAGAGAGAGTTCAGATGCAAGAGATCAAGGGCAGAGGAGGTTGGGAATTCTCTCTGTTCTGATTGGCTGCCCAATGCCCCCAGAGGACCACTGTTTGTTTTGGGACAGGTTAGACAGACCTCACTGGGGTGAAGGGAGTGCATAGAGAAGCCTGGACTGTTCTCAAAAAGTGTAGTCTGTTTGCATAACTAAGTTTGATCCCAGGCCCTCTGGAAGCATAGGAAGCCAGAGGCTCACTTTGCGTGTATACAGAATTATCCTGACTGCCTAAAAAGTAGCTGGCACTTGAGATGTACAATTACCCACCTCGTGGGAAGAAAACCCAAGCAAGGACAGCAGATGGTCCTCACTCCGGATTCTATGAGCTAGGGAAGAAGGACATTTTAGTCGATGGAGATTCTCCAGTTCCTCTTCTCTGATTCCTGGACCCTTCCATTCCTGGCTTTCTCATTGTCCCAGACTTAAGTCTACTTGGCAGCAGCTCTTGGTCCCATGGGTTTCATAGGGGTCAAGCCCATATGGAAAAGATAAGTATTCCACCACCTAAGGAGGGACTAAGCTCCGGTACCTTGAAGACCCATTTCCATGGCTCCTTCTTTGGCTCATCTCAATTCTGTCATTGACTGGGTAGTAACTGTGAGGAAGTCACTCAACTTCTTTGGGTCTAGCTGAGCTTACGGTGGTTTGGGGGAGGGGGTTGTTTGGGGAGGGCATTCAGGTCTGCAGCTGCTTGGTGATGATTCCGGGAGGATGAGCTTGTGGCCCAGGGCCGTAAATAAGGTGCTCTAAACATTAGGGCTATAGGTATTATAGGTTCTAAGGTTTCCTATTAGATTGTTGCCCAACACTCATAGGCACAAGTAATGGACAAGGTCCAAGTTTCGATGCATCTGGGCTCCCATATGAAAACAATGTCATGCAAAGATGCTGGGAACAGGATGGCTGCTGAATGAACAGATGGGTGGAAGATGCCCACTTGTAAGCCTGCTAGATACCATCTCCTTCCAGGGACCTAATCTTCCCTGCCAGGCCAGGGGCCTGGAAAACCCTTTTCATTAAAGCTGGAGATCTCGAACCTCAGGCTTATTAGTTTTAGTCTCTGAGTTCTTGGCTTCTGGGTGGGAGATTTGGTCCCTTGTGGTCCTAGACCGTCTCCCCCTGTTCCCTGGGCCTGAGCTAAAGGGAGAAACTTAGGAAAGGAAGTGAGTCGGGGATGTAACCTGGGAGGAGAAGCTTTGCCAAATGAACTGGCTTCCCCACCTCACTCCCCAAAATGGTCTTATTGCCACACCTGCAATCCCAGTGCTCAGAAAGCTGGAGCAGAAAGATCGCCCTGAGGCTGAGGCTATCCCTGGCCATAGATGTTGTTTTCAAAACAACCAAGGGGCTAAAGACGCAACTTAGTTGGAGGAGTGCTGGCCAAGCATTCGTGAAGCTGGTGCTTGATTATAAGCACCACACCTATAAATCCTGGCACTTGGCATTTGGAAGCAGGAGGATCAGGAATTCAAGGTCTTTCTTAGGTACATACTGAATTTGAGGTCAACCTGGTCTATATAAGACCCATCTAACAAAATAAACAGGGGCTAGAGAGATGCCCCCGTGGTTACGAATGCTTCTTGCTCTTCCAAAGGACTGGAACTCAATACTCAGAGCTCACATTAGGTGGCTCATGACCGCCTGTAACTCTAGCTGCAGGGAATCCAACTTCTGGCCTTCTCGGGTACCTGCAGTCTCATGCACTCATGTATGCACAGACACACCTATACATAATTAAAAATTATAACAATAAGGCTAGGCGATGGTGGCACATGCCTCCAATACCAGCACTTGGGAGGCAGAGGCAGGCCAATCTCTGAAGTCAGCCTGGTCTACAGAGTTCCAGGATGAACCTGTCTGGAAAAATATATTACAAAAACAAATCTTGGGGCTGGAGAGATGGCTCAGTGCTTAAGAGCACTGACTGCTCTTCCAGAGGTCCTGAGTTCAATTCCCAGCAACCACATGGTGGCTCACAACTGTCTGTAGTGGGATTAGATGCCCTCTCCTGGTGTGTCTGAAGACAGCGACAGTGTACTTGTCATATAAATAAATAAATAAATAAATAAATAAATAAATAAATAAATATTTTTTTTAAAAAAATCTTAAAACAATAGCAAACCAAAGGGCTTTGGAGTACAAATGGCCTAATTTTGAAGTGAGGGCTGAAAGTCTGTGCCTTTGCCCCCTCCCCCTATAGGTACCTCGGGGTCAGGACACCCGGTTGTGCTCTCCTCTAGCCCACCTGGAACTATTCTTTCTGCAGTTGGTCCAGGAAGCTGAGCTGTGGGGCAGAGTGTGAGTGGGAATGAGACCTCAAGCCTAGATTAAATTTCTCTTCCAAACCAGACAGTCCAGTTTCTAATCCCCTTTGCCCCCAGAACTCAGCTGGTCCATTGCCTGGTATTGGCAATCCCTACGCCCCAGGTGCATGGATGAACTGCAGGAGGGGAGGGCTGGCAGCGTGATTCTGATGTCACACTGGTGCTGACAGGGCACTAGGGAGGCACAGTCGAACCCAAGGAGCCTAGGACTTGGGTTGCATTGTCAGACCTTGAGTTCCAGGTTAACCATGGGTCCCAGAAGTCCTGGCACAGTGACACTCAATAACCAAAAGTCTTCCCGGGATGCCAGGTCTTTTACAGGAGTGAGAGGTGTGTTCTGCCTTCAAGCTAGCGGCTGGCCCAGCATAGCCCTCTGTGGCCTCTCAGGCTTCCTGTTTTTGTCTTAGTAGCTCATGGAGGGCCGGGGAGGGGGTGGTGGTGAATCAGAAGGTGGCTGCTTCCCTTCCCTCCAATTTCTGCTGAGATAGATGATCTTGCCAATCGGTCCCTTCGCAGTGACCTCAGGAGCTGTCTAGCACAGATGCACACTCCCACCCCCCCATACCAGATTGAGGAAGCAATGAATCTTCTTTAGACAGAGCCTGTCAGCAGCCTGAGGCCTGGGAGATTGCTGACAGAAGTGGGACAGAGAACTCTGGAGTCCTTATGCCCCTCCCCCTGCCACTGGTTTGAGTCTACAAGGGATCTCAGCCTCAGTGCCCATGAAGGGGCATCTGCCCTGTGGTCCATTCTGGGTGCCGGACCTTCTACCTTATCGGCTCCATCCAGCTGTTTAATCGCAGTATTTAGGAAGCTGCTGTTGCTATGGAAACCAAGTGGATGACGGCAGGCGGGGCTGTGGGCCTGGGCTGCCTCCCAGCTGGTGCTCTTCGGACCAGGAATGGAAGAGGAGTTTTAAGGAGCCACCCTCCACCCTGCCTGAGGGGATCCAGGAAATGACCACAACTGACTCTGTCCTCTCTGTCATTTATACTTTAGTGCCTTCGTCTCGAGGCCCCTTTTTGTTGTCAGGATGGTGCTTCAGTGCCAGAGAAACAGCATGATGTTGTCTTGGTGTTCAGCCACGGAAGCTGGGGCCCGGGAGAGCACGTTAGTTCATTCACTCGTGTGTTTTGTTCAGTCGGTGTAGAGAGGGTATGTGCCTTCTGGGCTAAGTGCCCAGAAGCCATGGGCAGGCAGGTAGGAAGGTGAAGGTGAAGGTGAGGCTGAGCTCTGGAAGTTCTGCCTCGGTGCTTTTCCTTGAAGAAGGACCAAAGTCATCTGGCTGAGATGGGCAGGCTGCAAACTCTAGGCAGTGAGGAGCATCGCGGTCAACAAAAGCTGTCCTTTAGCAAACCTGTCCTCAAGGAGAGGTTGAAAAGCAATAACTGAAACACGTGTATCAAGTGAGAGAAGGTTGTCATGGCTGTGGAGAAAATAAAATGGATAAGGGACAGGTGCAGGGTTAAGACCAGGCCTACGATGGGTCACAGTTCTAATTAGGAACTTTGATGAGACAGTATAATCAGAGCTAAACCTGCACAGGGGCAGTGAGGGTTCAGAGGCAAGTGAAGAAGGAACAGCTGAAGGTGACCAGGTCCCAGGCCAGGGTCTTAAGGCAGACTGAGGCTAGAAGATCACACAGGTCAGGAAGCTGCCAATGATTTGGAGGGCTGTGTGGCGTTCCCTGCATTTTCCTTAACGCCGGTAAGAGGCAGGGAGGTGCAATGGGTGTGTAGTCTAGCTCGGACTTCCAATAGGTTTTTCTGGCTGTACTAGGAAAGAGAATGTAGGGACAAGTGGTTGAGCCAAAGCAGGAAACCAGAGAGAGGGCCCTGGAAGGAATCCAGTCAGCAGAGCAGAGGGTGGAGAAGAGGCCAGATTCAAGAGATTAGGGCCAGCAGGTGAGGTTCCCTGTCTCTGGATAAGGTTGATCAAATATAGCATCACCACAGAGTTCTGCTTAGCCTTTGTGTGTACGTGAGAGGAGCTGTTTTTGTTTGAGACAGGATCTTGTTATGTAGACTAGGATAGGTTTGTTACAGAGCTAGGGTGGTAGGCATGTATGGTTACACCTGAACTCCCACCTGATTTTTTTTTTTTTTTTTTTTTTTTGGACAGAGTGGACAGGGTTTACTGATGGATAGGATCAGGAAGTGAGAAAGAGAAAAAGCTGGGGTGCCCAGGAAGATCCTGTCCTGAAGGAAGGGGAAAGGGTGGAGGAGAGATCAGGAGGGATGGAGGGAGGAAAGAAGAAGGCATTGCCAGTCACCAAGGTAGGCAGGTAGCAGGAGAAGAGGTATCCCAGTTCCAGACCTGCGGTGTGTGATATGTCCCATGTATGTTCTAGCAATAGCTCTGGGGTGGATAATCTGGGATGCAGGAATGAACAACAGGTACCTGCTGTCTCTAAGGAGCACATCTCCCACAAGAATAGTCTCCCAGACAGGACCTTCATGAGCCCAGAGCCACCATCCAGTCCTCAACCCCCAAGGTTACTTGGTTCTGTCTACGGCATCAGTGTTTATGTCATAAAACATGTCCCCAACAGCCCGATGTCCTGTCTATCACCCACTTTCCGAAGTGTGACCAGGTAACGGGTAGGCATTTTCCCCATTCATTACTCCTGCATGAAAGGTGGCTGTGGGTCTGTCATTATTTGCATCCAAAGTTCAGAGGGTTGCAGGAACCAGCTACCATTTCATGACTCAAAAGTGGCAGAACTGAGACAAGTGCAACAGTAACACTTGGGAGGTGAAGGCAGCAGAATCAAGAGTTCAAAGCCAGCCTAAGCTACACAGTAAGTTCAAGGCTAGCCTACCTTAAACAAGAACTTGGCCTCAGACCAACAAACAGACTAACAGAGATATACTACATCAGCAACACCAAGGTTGGTTCCTCTGGTGACCTTAAAGCCAGTGATGTGTCCTAGTGTTAACTATGGACCCGTACATAGGTTCTCTCACCCCACGCTCCTTCATGATGTATTTAACAGTTTCTGGTGTGCTCCAGGGCACCTGACCCTGTGCTGAGGGATGCAGCCTCAAGAGAGAACAAGAGGAGGGCATGGGGTACCCCGCTAAAGATCTGCAAGACTCAGGGGGGAAGCGTCTCTGGTACATGGGCCCAGGGAGAATGGATTAGAAGAAACCACCATCCCATGGCATCTCCAAAGCCAGGATATTTGTCCTGGCTCCACAGTGTCAACTGTCCCTGAAGCTGTTACCAAAGCCAGTGATGTTCACTTTTCCTCTGTAAACTGAACCCAACAACACCCCTGTTTTATATCTCAGGAACCTGTTTTGAATTACCCCCTGGATAGTAGCTTTATGAGGGTAGCCATAAAATGCTGGAAACGCTTTATGCCACCTTGTTCCCCTCACCTTGCTGGTCACTGCAGCTACAAAGGAGGCTACCCTAGCAAAGTCAGAGAGCACCAGTGTGGTGCAATTCAGGTACACCAATAGTAAAGGCAGGATGGCCCAAATTTCAAGGCCAACCTGGGCAATTTAGCAAGCCTCAAGATTTAAAAAAAAAAAAAAATCAAACATGAAGACATAGCCCAGTGGTAGATAGAGTCCTTGCCTTGCTTGGGTGAGATCCCAGGCTCTATGTCCTTTGCCACCAAAATGAGGGTGACTCATTCAACACACAGGGCATTCTTTTGGTGGGAGCGGGGATATGCCGCGGTACCTGTGTGGAGGTCAGAGGACAACTTTAAGAAGTTTGTTCCCTTCTTCCACTATGTGTATTTTTTTTTTTTTTTTTTTTGGTTTTTCGAGACAGGGTTTTCCTGTGTAGCCCTGGTTGTCCTGGAACTCACTTTGTAGACCAGGCTGGCCTCGAACTCAGAAATCCGCCTGCCTCTGCCTCCCCAGTGCTGGGATTAAAGGCGTGCCCCATCACGCCCGGCTATGTGTATTTTTGTGAACCAAACTCAGGTTGTCGGGCTTAGTGTGTGCTGCTACCTGCTGAGCCATCTCCCCACCCTCAGTACGTGGTTTTGAAAGATTCGTGTATACTGAACTGAAAGAAGGTGCTCATTTTCATATCTGTACGTTAACAACCGTTAACAGGGAGAACATTTGCTTGCTTGTAGCTATGGAGATTGTGTGTGTGTGTGTGTGTGAGTGTGCGCGTGTGTGTGTGTACCGTGGAGCATATGTGGAGATATGAGGACAACCTGGTGTGTTGGTCTTCACCCTCCATCTTGTTGGAGACAATGCCTCTTGTTTGCAGCAGTGCACGTCAGGCTAACTGGCTCCCACGTTTTGAAGGATGCTCTGCTTCTATCTCCCATCTGGCCAGAGGAGCACCAAGATTACAGATGTGGTTTCTGTGCCTCGATTGACATGGATTTTGGGGGTTTGAACTCTGGTTCCCACACCTGTGTGGCACGTGCTTTAATAACTGAGCCATCTCCCTAGTCCCCAAGAGGTATCTCTTAAAAACTCATAACCTGAATTGGTATCAGGGTTCTTGGCTTAGCATGCTTGGCTCATTCCCCAGGACCAGAATCAAAGACAAAAGTCACAGCAGAAATGCCTAGAGGCTTCGTATAGAATATGTGAGCCAGAGATCTGCTTACCTCAGTTAGGAGCTTTCTGGAACCGGATGGGGTGTGTTCTCGGTAGAAAGTTCACATCATGGAACACACAGAAATGCAGGTGGACTCTCCAGAATAATATACCACCACACTTTGTTGACTGAAAATGCCAGACAAACACCATACAGCTTCATTTATGGCAAGCTCCAATCCAGGCTTGGATCACCCATTGCGTGAAAATCCATTGCAGGAGAAATCAGGGTGTGTTCTCTGTGGTGGACAGTGGTGAGGAAGGCCCAGGGCGTCTTCTGTCACCAGTGCTATATCTCTTGGTGTAGATGTTGTTTACACAGCTCAATACACCTGTGTAGGGGCGGGGGATTGTGGAGGTTTCTATTTCAGAGATATGTGCATTTTTTTCTATAATTACGTCACACTTGAATTTTAAAAAATGCTTTTAAAGTGGGTTTTGGCAGGAATAGTGGTACACACTCATAATTCCAGTACTTGCAAAGTAGAGACAGAATGATCAGGAATTTAAGGCCAGCCTGGGTTACTAGAGACCCTACCCCAAAAAGGAAAATAATACAAAATAGAGTGGAGGGTGGGGGAGGTGGAGAAGAAAAGGCAAAACTGGGGCTAAGCAGTCTGCCTTCCCTCCATCTTGATCTCCCTGATCAGGAGGACTGGTGTAGACTCGGCTCATGATTGACAATGTAGAAGCTTAGCAGGAGTATGTGGGGTTTGGGCTTATATCGTCTGAGTAAAGACAGAAAATGGGCCAGACATGGTGTTACAGGTGTGATCCCAGCAAATGGGAGACTGAAACCAGGAGGATCATGAGTTTGAGGCCAGCCTGAACACATTGAGATCTTGTCTCAAAAGACCCTGGATCTTGAACTATAGCTCAGTGGTAGAGCACCTGCCTGGCATGTGCAATGCCCCACCCCCGGGGTTGATTTCCTAATAAGGAAGAAAGGAAAGAAAGACAAGAGAGAGAGAGGAAGGGAAATATAAAGAATAAATGGGTACCAGCTACGTCCTGTGTAGGGATCTGGAGTACAACATGTATGTACCACAATTACCCAACACGAACACACACGGCCTGAGGGAGGAGCCTCCAGGCCGAATGTCCTGGCTGCGGGCTGCCAGGCTGCTGTGTCTGTAGCACGGGACTTTCTCCAAAGCATCCTCCGAAGCAGGAAAGTGGCTCCAGAAAGTGTCACTCACAACGAGCACTGAGCACCGATTCTAGATGTGGACGGATGCTCAGGGAGGGGAGAGGCTGCCCCTGAGCCTGCCCAGCACTGCTCAGTGGAGGTGCTGGGGTTTGCAGAGTTGGAAGAAGAGAGACCAGGCACAGCCAAGGTGCCCAAGTGGGAACCCCAGAGCAGGCTCAGAGTGGAGAGAGTGAAGGGATGAGGAGGGGAGAAAGTGGGAGGAGAGTCCTGCAGGACCTGCCCACCAGGGTGGGCTGGGCTCTATAAACAGCGGGAGCCATGGCAGCTTTGCTGGCACATGACAGGGGACAAAGCTATATTTCAGGAAAAAGCAGCAGTGGCCAGGGCATTGGAGGACAGAAGGCTATCCAGAGATGACTAGGGGAAAAACAGGCTAAGGAAAGGGAAGCAGGGTGTAGTAGCCTTCCCTAGAAGCACAGATGAAGAACCCAGACCACTAGAAAGTTTCTAAGTTCACTCAAGGCCAGCTGAGGTTTTACACGCTATAAGAAGACACTTTGATTTTTGTCTTCTAGATAATGATGAGCCTCTGAAGGTTTAGAAGGAGTATATGATATTATCTTCTTTGTTAATGCTTTCATTTCTTCAATGGGTGTGTGTGTGTGTGTGTGTGTGTGTGTGTGTGTGTGTGTGTATTTGGAGTCTGGTGAAGGCTAGTGTTATGCAGGGGGATCATGGCAGGCCTTGTTGAAAAGGAAAGACTTAAGCATGTAGGGAAAAGCACTTTGGGAAAAGGAGGATGGTATGTGAAAAGGCCCTGAGGCAGGAATTGCTTAGCAGGTAGGTGCTCAGGAACAGCAAAAAAATCGGTGGCTGCCATGAGGTAAGAGAACAGTATAGAAGTCAGGGCAGAGGGATGGGACATGGTACAGGGTGTGTAGAATGGAGGTTTCTAGTTAAGAGTTGATTATAGGCCAGGCAGTGGTGGTGCATGCCTTTAATCCCAGCACCTGGGAGGCAGAGGCAGGTGGATTTCTGAGTTTGAGGCCAGTCTGGTCTACAGAGTGAGTTCCAGGACAGCCAGGGCTACACAGAGAAACCCTGTCTCAAAAAAAAAAAAAAAAAAAAAAAAAAAAACCACACACACACACAAAACAAAACAAACAAACAAACAAAAGAGTTGATTATAGCATTGGTGACTGAGGAACAGGCTAGAGAGATGAGCCCAAAAGTCATTGATATCTACATGCCCTGGAACTCTGAGACCAAAGGAGAGCAGCAGAGGGTGAACCCAGATAGAGAAGCGAAAGGACTGAGCCTGGGCACTCTCACATCAAGAGAAGGAGCCAGCTAAGAGACCATGAGGCATGGCTATGAAGAAAGAACAGGGCCAGCATTCGCATCCCTGAGGTGCCAAAAGAAAAGAGAGCAGAGCCTGTTGGCAGGCTCTGAGAGGCTAGAGCTGGTATGATAGCTGGAGGGTAAGTGGGAGGGACCAGGTAGGAGTGGCCAACTTGGAGGTTTTATCCTCTTTGTTGTGGTCATCATCATCATCATCACCCCCACGGTTTTAACCCTGAAGAAGCCGAGACCCTCTAGAGGTGATCAGATCACAGGGGCTTAAAAGAGGTGAAAGCCCGAGTTAGACACCTGCCTATCCAGTCACTCCTCCCAGCAAGGGTCCAGTTGAGGTGCTTCCTGGGGAAGTAGAAGTTAGATGTGTGGTGGTGGCTTTGACAGAGACAGGCAGCACCAGTGGGGTTTGCTGTTCCTTTCAGGAAATAAAACAAGTTTGTCATAAAAGGTATTGAACATGAGGTAGCTGAGGACAGATGAGATGTCTTCTGAGAGACAAGGGGGGAGAGGCCACATAGGCCCTAGGACAGCGGCTTCTCAGCCTGTGGGTTGCAATGTCTCAAAGGATCCTTTCATTGGATCCTGAATGTCAGATGTTTACATTAGGATTCATAAAAGTGTGAAATTGCAGTTACAAAGTAGCAACAAAAATAATTTCATGGTCGGGGGTTGCCACGACATGAGGAACTGTATTAAAGGGTTGCAGTATTTGGAAGGTTGAGAACCACTGGCCTAGGAGACTGGAGCTAGTGACTTGGCTTCAGGGCTCCTCAGTGCAGTCTGTGATCAATGATGCACAGTGACCTAAGGGCTAAGGTTGTGCACACATAGTTCACTGGGACAAAGAGAAAAAAAAGTCAGTAAGAAATACTTGCCAGGAAGTGGGAGACCAGGAAGGAGCCGAGGTGAGGGTACTGAAGCATGAGAATGGCTGAAGCCATTTTCCCTGCAGAGTCTGAGAAAGCTCAGGGACTGGGTGGCTGCAGGAGGCTGGGGGAGGGGCCAGGCTGGAGGAGAGGATATATGGAAAACTTAGACACCCAGCTTACTTCTCCATCTCCTTTCAAATACAGGCCAGTGCCAGCCATCCCTACAGAGACTCTCCTCCTCCTCCTCCTCCTCCTCTTCCTCCTCCTCCTCTTTTTCCTCCTCCTCCTCCTCTTCCTCCTCCTCCTCCCCCCTCCTCCTCCCCCTCCTCCTCCTCCTCCCTCTCCTCTTTCTCCTCTTCCTCCTCCTCTTCTTCCTTCTTCTCCTCCTCCTCTTTTTTCCTCCTCCTCCTCTTCCTCCTCCTTCTCCTCCTCTTCCACCTCCTTCTCCTTCCCCTCCTCTTCCTCTTTCTCCTCTTCCTCCTCCTCTTCTTCCTTCTCCTCCTCCTCTTCCTCCTCCTCCTCCTTCTCCTTCTCCTCCTCCCCTGTTCTTCCTCCTCTCCTTCCCTCCTCTTCCTCTCCTTTTACGTGTATCTATGCACATGTACATGTTCATGTGTGTGCAGGTCCACATACGTGTATGCATACATGCAACCCAGAGGATAACCTGCAATGTCATTCCTCAGGCACCGTTCTTAAGGTGCCATGACTTAGGGACCTTCCATCTTTTGGGGGAGAGGGTATCTTCGTGGCCTGAAGCTCACCAAGGAAGCCTTTCTCCCCCTCCCAGCCCGGGCATTACAAGGGCAGGCCAGTATACCTGGCTTAAAAACGAAGACCAAAAAAAAAAATCACTGAGCCTCCGCAGACCCATCAAGTGCCACACCAAATCCATAGGGCACCCCTTAGTGCTTTCTTATCTCACCTGACAGTACTGAAGCAGCCACACCTCTGGAGTCACACAGATTTGAGAGAATCTCCCAGTTCCAGTAACAGAAAACGAATCTGCTTCCGGAAAAGCAGATTTATGTGCATGCTAAACTCGCATGAAAATGAAATCGTAGTTAGAGGGAGGGCGGGAGTTCCTCAGGGAGCAGTTGTCTCTAGGTGGATGGGGTGGAGGCGGGTTTTCTCATTATTTGTTTGTAGGGGGGGGCTTTTGTAAAGAGCATCTAACACTTTGTGAAAAGAAGAAGTGAGTATGTTAGCCACCTTGGAGGAAGAGGTCTGAACACAAAGCATTAGTGCATGAATTGGTTTAAAAAAGTATGGAGGTACAGGTACAGCCCAAGGAAGAGCTGTAACCCGAGGGTGACCAACCCCTGAGCTGCCAGCAGTACTTACTCGGGGCACTTCCTGGGTGAACAGGGACAATTGCTTAGCCTTCGCTTCATAATTTGCAGAGTTCTCTGCTCATGCCTTTGCACCAATGTGTCGTGGAAAATTGTTAATTCGCTCTGGGCTCCAGGCTGGTACGTGCACAGCTCAGTACCTGCCCAAGAGCTCTGGATTCATAAATGAAACACACACAC
Source organism: Mus caroli (assembly GCF_978045245.1). Lineage (NCBI taxonomy): Eukaryota > Metazoa > Chordata > Mammalia > Rodentia > Muridae > Mus > Mus caroli. The sequence continues at coordinate 27,998,868 of NW_028227268.1, forward strand.
ACATACACAACTGTTATATTTTTATATGCCTTGACTAGCTCAATGGCCGGCCACTTCCAAACCTCTCCGAGGCTAGCACACACTCCCCTCCGGTATTCCTGAGTTAACATTTTCTAAATCTCTATTTTCTCTTTGTTGCCCTGTTTCCTTCTGGGCAGCCCTCCCTCGGGGCCCCTTTCCCTTTGCACCTACATTGCTGGATGATTTCCTCCTGAAGCTCTTAAATCTGATCTCTCTGCTTCCGTGTCACGGCGATTCTGCCCCTTCTCCCTGTGTTTCTTGCCCAGGAGTCCTACCTCTTTCACCCTGCTCAGCCAATGGCCGTTGGCTCTTTATTGATTAATCAAAAAATCAATTGGGGACAGGGACTCGGCGTCTGGACATGTTGATTCTCGTGTGATTTTTGGAGCCGAATTAAGACAAAACATTGAACGAATCCCCAACACCTGTAAATCTCACATCACTCTAATAAGGTAGGTAGAAGTAGGTAGAGGCAGAGAACGGTTACCCCATCTTTTTCTCTGTAATATATGTGTGTGTGTGTGTGTGTGTGTGTATGTATGTGTGTGTGTGTATATACATACATACATACATACATACATACATATATATGTATACATGTATATATATACACACACACACATATATACATAAACACACATACATATATACATCACATGTATGTATATATCACATGTATGAACATACATACACAGACACACACACACACACACACACCTATACATATATGATATATGCCAGGGCTGGGAAGTGAAGAAAGGCTTACTTGGTGAGCTTTAGGTCACTAGGAGACTCTATCTCAAAAAAGGTGGATGAAGCCTTAGGAATTGTGCCTGGGAGATGACATTAGGTTGTCTTCTGGCTTGTATTCATACATACATGATGTAGACCTTCACACACATGAACATGTGCATGCACACACACGAAAAACTAGAAGAAGGGCGAGAGGAGGAAGAGAAGGAAGAAGAGGGGAGGAGGTAGAGGGTGTCTGTAGGGGTGGCTGGCATTGTCTTGGCTTTGAAATGAGATGGAGAAATATATACACACATATATTTATATAATTATATCATATATACATTATATTATATATATTATTGTGTGTGCATTCGGAGATTCCAGGGTTGATTGTTATGTACATTTATTCTATCTATCTATCTATCTATCTATCTATCTATCTATCTATCTATCTATCTATCTAATGAGGGGTGCGTGCAAGTGTCACAGTGCATATGTGAAGGTCAGAGGGCAACTTTCAGGAAGTTGGTTCTCTCCTTCCCATGTAGATCTGGGGATGGAATTTAGTTTGTAAGTCTTGATTGGTGGCTCATACCTTTGCTGAGCCATCTTCCTGGTCCTCTACCTTTATCTTTTGAGACAGAATCTCTCCGTGAACTTGAGCACCATCAATTCCACTAGACTGGCTGGCTAAAAAGCTTAGGGATCCACCTGTCTCCCCCTTCTCAGCCCTTGCCCCCACTGTCATGACAGCCACCCCAGCACTGGGGTGTGGACCAGCATGCTGGGTTGGTTTAAAAAGAAAAGAAAATACATAAACTTGGTTGGCTCTGGGGATCCAAACTCAGGCCCCTATGCTTACACAACAAAACCATCCACCTAGTCTTAGCCACCCCATTTAAAAGCACCTAAGGACCCAGGAAGCTCTCTCCTTGCCCGGGAGAAATCTGGAGAGAGAGATTTGGTTTTGTTTCGTTTTGGTTTGAGGGGAAAAATGGGAAACAAAGATTAGGCATGTTGAAGAATAAGGCTGGTCTTGGAAGGGTAGAGTGCAAAGAGACATAAGTGACCTTGTGGGATAATGGAAGTATCCTGTCTTTATTGTGTCAATGGCTTTGAGGGTTATGCAACTGTCAAACTCATTAAACTGTACATTTTACGTGGGTACAGCTTATACTGCACTTGAATTACCGGTCAGTTAGAAAGAGTATAAGGAAATGAGGTAGCCTCGGCTCCCTAGGAGTTCACCCCAGGGTATCCCTGCTCACCTAGTCACAGGCACGCTCAGCCTCTTGCCCTCACCTACCCCTCACCCCATGCCCACCTCCACCCTGGGTGGATGGAGTGTCTGTCTGGTCCAGCCATCTCCCCAAGGGCCAACTATGCCTGCACGAGGTTACCACAATGTCAAACTGTTGTGTTTCTGTCTCCAGGACTCCAACCTGTCTATATATACCAACACTCCAGACCTCACACCCTGTTTCCAGAACTCCTTGCTGGCCTGGGTCCCCTGCATCTACCTGTGGGCTGCCTTGCCCTGCTACCTGTTTTACCTGAGACACCATCAGCTCGGCTACATAGTCCTCTCATGGTTATCCAGGCTCAAGACGGTCAGCGCCCCAGGGTTGTCCTCTGAGTGGGGGGGGATTTAAGGGATTCTGCTTCTCATGAACTCCTTGCCCCAACTGGCAGCTAAACCAGTGTTCCTAGCTTGTCCCTGCCCCCATAGTTCTGGGCTATAGAAGCCTATCAATTGAGTCTCCAGGTCTTTCCTCTTTTGAGAATGTTGGAGAATGTTCAAAAATGGAATTTCCCATCACCCTAGAAACTTCTGAGTAGGTCTAGACAGGTCTGGTAGCTTACAATGGCTGCATGAAAAGGGACCTCTCCCTAGCAGAGACTAACTAGTGCTGCCATTAGAAATGGAGACTTGAACCTGTGCATTCTCCACAGGCCCTCGGTGTTCTGCTGTGGTGTGTCTCATGGGTGGACCTGTTCTATTCCTTCCACGGCCTGATCCATGGCTCATCTCCTGCTCCTGTCTTCTTTGTCACACCCCTGGTGGTGGGGATCACCATGGTTAGTGTGGGCCCCAGGATGCTGTGCAGGGAGGTCTCCGGTGGGCTGTGGGGTATGCTACGACCATGGACTCTGAAGAAGAGGGTGGACACATGGCAGTTGTCAGAAGGTGAAATGACTCCAAAAACATCTGGGCACACAAGAAGGGGTTAGAGCAGGCTTAGACGTGTGTGCTTTAGCCAAGTGTTCCCTGCCCTTCCTGCATAGCTGCTGGCCACTTTGCTAATCCAGTACGAGCGGCTTCGGGGGGTGCAGTCTTCGGGAGTGCTCATCATATTCTGGCTCCTGTGTGTGATCTGTGCCATCATCCCCTTCCGTTCCAAGATCCTCTCAGCTTTGGCAGAGGTAAGAAGTCCAGCCCTTCCAGGTCTAGCCCTGTTCAGGGGCACGGCTTCAAGGCTCAAGGTTACTGCTGATTCCGGGCTTTCTCAGTTCCAGGGTTTCCTCTGTTCAGCATCTTTCATGCTGTTCCTCTACCTGCTACATCTCTGCCTGGTGGCAGGAAGCGGGAGATCTGAGCCATGCAAAGAAATAGGTCAAAGATGCAACCGTGGTTAGATGCACCTGGGAGTGCTGGGGCAAGGGAGGGGAAGACAATTCTATAACTGCCACCACCCCCTAGTTCAGTAACCTAGGGAGGGCAGGACCATCCACCTAATGTGGGCCCCAGTGTCTGCTGTGAACACATGTGCAGATGTGTGTGTGAAGACCCACTCATTCGTTCTGTTTCTTCCTGCCTGCTTCAGTCTGGCCTTGCTCTTTGATGGTGGGAGGGATGGAACACAGAGACGGTGGCCCCCATCTCCCTCTCTGGGGAGGACACAGGCAAGGAGCCAGCTGCTGAATTTCATGTCAGCACAATGCCTGGTGCAAGACAAGTCCTCCTCTTGTCACTGCCCCCAACACCACATGCTTTCACCCTCTGGGTGCTCCAGGTGAGCCTGATGCCCCAGGGTGTTGAGCTGCACACCATCCTTCCCAAAAGCTTCTGATGTCCCTCTCTGCTCTCCCCCAGGGTAAAATCTTGGATCCGTTCCGATTCACCACTTTCTACATCTACTTTGCCCTGGTGCTCTGTGCCCTCATCCTGTCCTGCTTCAAGGAGAAGCCGCCTTTGTTCTCCCCGGAGAATCTTGACACAGTGAGTTTGCCCCCAGCAAGGTACAGGGGTTTCAACAGTTTGTGTCTCCGCCCAAATGGTACCAGCAGCCCCATCTCTCCAGTCTCCCCCAAACAGAGACTGCCACCTCCACAGAGAGCAGGCTGAGTGCGTGAAGGAACAGTGGCCTCTCTGCCTCTCCCGCGTGTTAAGATGTATGGGACGCTCCCATCTCCTTGTTTCCTTCTCTCTCCTAGAATCCTTGCCCAGAGGCCAGCGCTGGCTTCTTTTCCCGCTTGTCTTTCTGGTGGTTCACAAGGTGAGTTGGCTCTTGCTCTAGCTTAGACCTAAGGAGTGGGATAGGAAGTCCAGGAACCCCAGGCCTGACTTGCCCCCTCCCCCATACTGCCACCCCACAATAACCAGGTGGGCAGGCCCGGGTGGGCAAAAGTGGCTGTTCGATCTGGGAGTTGAATGCAGAGGCTGAGCCTGGCCCAGTCTAGGTCCCAGGCTACAGGCCATCCCTACATCTGGCAGGCCACAGGGACAGATGCGGAAGGCTGGAAGGAGACCATAATTAGCTCTAAGCTTTTCCATTTGGGATAAGCTTCCAGCTTGTCATCTCCTTGGCTGCTCCTCAGGGTGGCTTGAGGAGGATAATTGTGTCTGTGACCTGAGTGACAACTCATTAACCACACACACCTGAGGCTGGCCTGAATCCCTCCTGCCTTGTGCACTCTCAAGCCTGGCCAGTGTGGGTTTCATTACCAGGGACCCTTGGACAGATAGAGCATCTGGGGACAATAGGAGAGAGGTACAAATCAAGAGGGACCATGGGAATGACTTTGGTACTGCATTTAAGGGGGACCTCCCCTAACCCGAGACCCTAGAAATATCAGCCGCTGCTCTAGGCCTCTGACCCTGTGTGGGGATTCTGCCTCCCTCCTCCAGGCTTGCCATCCTTGGCTACCGACGTCCCCTGGAGGACCATGACCTCTGGTCTCTGTCTGAGGAGGACTGCTCTCACAAGGTGGTACAACGGCTGCTGGAAGCATGGCAAAAGCAGCAGAATCAAGCATCAGGGTGAGTCTTCCCTGTGCCCTCAGGCCCCTGTCCCAACTTCTCAGTCCCCAGGCACCTGTGGTGTTGCTCAAAGACCTGGATGCATAGGCAGGAGCGGGAAACCCAGCAAAAGTAGGGGATGTCTCAGTAGCCTTAGGATGCTGCAGGTGAGAGCAAGGCCTGGGTGAGGGCCTGTCCTCCCTGCTTCATCTGAGAATCAGAGGATGCTGACACTTGTGTCCCACTCCACGTATAGTAGGCGTGGCTCTTAGCATATAGGGTACCTCATTCACTTTCTCAGCAATCCAACAGTATTCTCTCTATTTGTCCCTTGACCCAGAAAAGGGACTATAAAGCTTAGAGGTTTAATGACACAGCCAAGGTCTCCCCACTGACGTTGACAGAGCAATACTCCACACCCAGCTGGCCCAGAGGACCTAATCAGATCTCTGTGCTTGATCAGAATTTGAAATCACAGGGGTTTTCCTAGGGAGGGCAGGACCAGCCCTCTTACTCCTGCCTCTTTTGTCTGGAGGTAGGCCAGAGGGAGAGCCTTTGAGCAGGCAGTCTCCCATCCAGGACCTACAACCAAGCCCTTTTCCAACCCTTGCCCACAAACCAGAGTTTAGAAGTCAGTGCTTGGTCATCCCAGGGCCACTGGAATGTTAGCTGTTGGTGGGAAAAGGACAGGGCTTAGATACCAGTATTGTAGCTTTCCTGCCTTGGGGCCTCTGCAGAGGCCAATAGAAGCCCCAGCTGCCAGCTTTACCCTGTCTCTGTTCCTCCCTCCCCCCAATCTACCTGCTCCTTGTTCAGCTACCCTGATCTCCCCTGTCTCAGTATCCCTAGCAGCTCTGGGAGGCAGGAAAAGACCACAGAGCTGGGTACACAGTTCTCCCTTCAGTAAGCACCTGGAGATTGTCATCTGGGAAGTGATGTTTCTATCCCCTTCCAGTTCTGAAAAGCCAAGAAAAAGCTACTCCCCGATCCCACCTGCCTCTTCCTCCCCATCCCTCTCCTACCTGCCCATCCCACACTGGCCCTTGGTCTCCTGGAACCAGGTACCATTCCTACCCACTGCTGTTTATTCCCAAACAGGCCCCAGACGGCAGCAGCTGAACCAAAGATCCCAGGTGA